>NW_024070189.1:9924808-10314959 GCF_014754425.2 Oryx dammah
GTGCCATTACTGCTGAAGCCCGTGTGCCTTTACTGCTGAAGCCCGTGAGCCATTATTGCTGAAGCGCGTGTGCCATTCCTGCTGAAGCCCACCTCCTGCAGCCACTGAAGCCCGTGTGCCATTACTGCTGAAGCCCGTGAGCCATTACTGCTGAAGCCCGTGTGCCTTTACTGCTGAAGTCCGTGAGCCATTACTGCTGAAGCCCACCTCCCGCAGCCGCTGAAGCCCGTGCGCCTTAGCGCGTACTCTGCAATAGTAGAAGCCACCGTAATAAGAAGCCTGCACACCACTAAATTAGCTCTCACAGCAGTGAAGACCCAGCTAGTCATAGATAAATACATAAACGATTAAAATAATATCATTTTCAGTGAAGCAAGTAATAACTTATTTCCACTTGAAAGCAAATTATATATTCAGTAAACATTTACTGAAATAAACAAAGGAAAGTTCAATTAAAAACGAGTGGCTGTTTAGATGCAAACCAGTTTGCAGGAGTAAATTTGGGTGCAGCATGGTGACATACATACTCCACATTTATTACATGCATATGTATATGCATTCATTATATAGACTTTACCCGTATATTAAATATATACATTGAGGTAGGGGATAGGATTCACATATACTTTATCCACATGCAAAATATGCTCAATATTTAAATTAATGGCTTAGTTGTTGGACCATAAATGATTAGTAAACAAGGATTAAGTAATATGATTTAAAGTTTATTTAGGTAGATGCAACCCATGTAAATCTAAGATTAATTCCCGAACCATAATTTAAGTAATGGAGCTATCCATCTATTAATTAAGGGAATCTCTTCAAATGATAGAAAAGCCTCATGAAACATTTGAGAATTTTAAAAGAAAGGACTTTGGCAGGGTGATATATATCGGTCTGAGTAAAAATGATTAAGATGTTATCTCAAGAACAAACCATGTACCTGTGAGTGTTAGGAAAGGGAATCGGGGTGGACTGAATTTATCTCAGGCAGTGGATGGAAGAGTCCCTCGGATACAGGATCTGGATTTGTACTGATTATCTGTGCCGAGTAGGAAGCGTCCAGTCCCCAGGTTGAGACAAGTAAAGACCCGTGCACTTGTTTGATGTTGACCAGGTCACAAACTCTGAACCTCAGTTTCTTTATTAGAAAATGAGAAAATCATCCTCATCCTCGTAGGATGGCTATGGGAATTACAAGAGTCGCTCAGTCAAGTGTGCAGGACAGGGCTTTTGCTGTTGTCTTTGTTAAAATGCTCCTGAAGAAGCATTGTTGTGACCACAGGCTGCTCCTTTTATCCTCAATTCTTCCCAGATATTGTCAAGGCCATTTTTTTTAAAGTTTCCCCTGAGATTAGGAAAAAATGTCTCCAGAAATGTGTGAGTATGAATGGTCACATCAGATGTGGCTGAGGTCTTGCCAACTCTTCACCTATCTGCTCCTACATGAAAGTAATTTAACAAGTGATGAGTGGTTAGTTTTACAGTCACTGATTAAAACCTGTAGCTATATAAATGCAAGATTCACTTCACTTGCTGAAACAGATTTCAAAGAATTGATATCATGAATTGTTATCCTTTTGATACAGAACACAAGAAAGAAAGCACTTGGATTTTTAGATGCCTGAAGTGAGGGTAAGTAATGCTCCTCTCTGTGTTTGGAGGAAGGGACAGGGTGGAGAGTAGTCATTGGAAGCTTGGAATCAATTTATCATGATGTCATTTATAATACTTTCTTGGAAGAGCTATTCTATTCCTGGTTTCAAATAAGAATCATTTTCATGTGATAACCAAAGCATTTAGTTTTTATGACTTTAATGTGGAGTTTGTGAAGCTTAATTTCTTAAAGAATCATTAACATATCATTGAGTTTATTGTTTCTCCCATAAAATTATGTCTTGAAGAAAGGTGCTAATAGATTGCAGTCTTTAATAGAGAAAATAAAGGATTGTCATATGATGTTAACAAGGTTGTTTCCTTCGCTAATTCACTCCGCAAATACTAATGATCTTTGATGTGCCAGGCATGGTACTAATTGGTGGACATTCAAATAAGACATAGAGGTTCTCCTAGGTAAGTTCAGAAATGAAAAACTCCCTCTACATGGGTAAATATTTTAAAAGTTAATTTAAGATATAAATTAATTAAAAATAAACTTTTCTGGGGAATAATAGGTGTTCTTACTTTTATCATACAGTATCTTTGTAGATCTACCTTCTTCATACCCTGTTTTAAATGATATATTTGTCCAAATAATTTTTAGTGCTGAATTTATCATGTATCATTTACTCACATACAAACACACATTTTTATAGTGGGACTGCTTCTATACATAACATTCGAAAGTACAAAAGCTGTTTTCCTATAACTAAATCAGTGTCACAATTTTTGAATTATCCTATCTTCACAATTCTTTCCACAATTTAGTAGGAAAAATCTTTTTATCCTTTTTAAAAATAAAAACATTACATAAAATTAATCTTGGCTAGTCTCAGAGGAATTATATTACATTTCTCTTATGTTCCAAATTGAGACAGTTTCATAAAAGAATGTCATATAGAAACATCATATATAGGGACTCATCTGGTGGTTCGATGGTTAAGACTTCACTCTCCCAATGAAGGAGGCAGAGATTCCATCTCTGGTCAGGGAACCAGACCTACAGGGCTCAACTAAGAGCCCACATACCTATACTGAAGATCCCGCATGCAGCAACAAAGATCGTGATGCTACAAGTAAGACTCGGCACAGCAAAAAAGAAAAGAAACATCATATATAAAATACTGTTAAGACTTCTTGTACACCCGTGGCAGATTCATGTTGATGTATGGCAAAACCAATACAGTCTTGTAAAATAAAATAAAATAAAAATACTGTTAAGACTTCTTAACCTAGAATGTAGAGTTTGCGCCACCTATGCAAGTATCCTCTTAGATTTTATAGTATTCATTTTAACATTTGTTCTTTATCTAATAGTTATATTTTCCATATTATGTAGACATTTAGCATTTTATAATCATTTTGTTCATTATAATTTAATATTGCTTCTTTAATATTTTTATTTTGTTAAAATAATAAATATGAAGGCTCTATTATAATAAATTTTATATATAATAAATTATATGTGTGTATTGGTATGAAAAATGTATACACACAAATATAAATTACAATTTATTTTTATTCCCTACTCACACAGCATCTAAGGTAACTTTGTTCTTCCTCAAATCCCTCTGTTGATATAAGCATAGACAAATATACACGTAACTGCTTGCAAGTGTTGGTTGCTCAGTCCTGTCTGACTCTTTGCGACCTCCTGGACAGTAGCGCACCAGGCTCCTTTATCCATTGGATTCTCCAGGCAAAGCTACTGGAGTGGGTTGGCATGCCCTCTGCCAGGGGGTCTTCCTGACCCAGGGATCAAACCCATGTCTCCTGCATTGGCAGGCAGATTCTTTACTACTGAGCCACCAGGGAAGCCTGTATGTCTATTTAGTTCCCTGTAATTGGATCACAAGTGTAGATTTATGAAACCACTATTGCAGTCAGATACAGAATCACCACAAGAATCCTTCATGCTACTGCTTTATTAACTATATCCAACTCCTTCATCCCTCACTATCTTCCCAACTGTCAAAACTCAATAGGAAAAGTGAAACAATCTGATTAGAAATTTAACAAAAGACATGAAAGATATTTCAGCAAAGGGGATGTACAAAAGACTAAAAAAAGCACATAAAGATTAATCTCATTAGTCATTATAGGGAAACACAAATTTAAACTGTAATGAGACATTACACACCTACCAGAATGGCTAACAAAATTTAACGGTAACATCAAACACCAGTAAGGATACATATTGCTGGTAGGGATATAAAATGTTACAGTCTGGTGAAAACCTCAAGAATTTCCCATAAAGCTAAACATGGAATTACCATATGGTACAGCAACTGTGCACTTGTGTATTTATCTTAGAGAAATAAAAAAATTATGAACACATAAAATGTGTATACTAATATTCACTACTGCTTTGCTTGTAATAGCTGCAAGCTGAAAAGCACAGCTGTCAATCAATGAATGGTTAAACATACCATATATTTTTATATTAACTTATTAACAACTATAATTCTAGTTTTGAGTGTTTCTTAAAAATGCTCAACTATTTTTCTAGTTTTTTCTTTTCATCATCTTTATTGAGATATAAGAGACATACAGAAGGGTAGAAAATTGCTCCTATTAAAACATTCAATTTGATGATTTGATATAAATATATATGTATGTATATTTTCCATAAAACCATCAGTGATAACAAGACTTCGAACAAAACTATCACTCCCCAAAGTTGCCTCATATTCCTCTGTAATCTCTCCCTCTTAACCTCTTCTTTTTCTGGAAACCACTGAACTACTTTCTGACAGTGTAGATTATTTTGCATTATCTAGAGTTCAATGTAAAAGGTATAACATGTATTTCTCTTTCCATTATTTACTTCACTCATTTGCCACTGTACATTATTTGAAGGCTTTCCACATGAACTATTTTGCTCATTACTTATTAGCATTCAATTTCTTGCCGTGAAATTTAAAGTGTTATTAAAAGATTTTTAAGTCCTTTATCTAATACACAATTTTCATGTATTTATCCCAATCTGCAATTGATCCTTTCGCCTAACAGTGCCTTTCAAAGAACAAAACTTCTCAACTTTTACGAAGTTTGAATTTTTTTTTTAATGACTTGTGCTTTTCAGAGTTCTATTTAAGGCATCTTTGCCTAAGTGAGGTCACAAAAATTTTCTCTGGTGTTTTCTTTTAGTCTAAAGCCATAGCACCCGGAACGTGGCTAATCTTGCCTGATATTTTCTTTTAGAAGTTTTCTAATACTATCTGTTACATGTATAGCCCTAATACATCTAAGTGAATTAGGTAATTTTGTACATGGTACAAAATATGGATCAAATTATTATTTTTTGTGTGTATGGAAATCCAGTGGGATAAACACATTTTTAATTAATTAATTAATTTTAATTGGTGGATAATTACTTTATAGTATTGTGATGGTTAAACCCATTTCTTAAAAAGATTATACTTCCCCACTGAATTGCTTTTGCATCTTTGAAAAAAGTTAACTTCCATCTATTTATAGTTCTATTTCATCATTCTGTGTTCCATTGATCTATTGGTCAATCTGGAAAACAACATGACTTTCCCAATTAGTTGATGATCACAGTCCTGTGGAGTAAAAACAGTTAATTTTGTTGTTTCAGTAGCTAACTGCATATATCATTTCAATCACTGTTACATAATTTTTCTATTGAGCTTTACTGAGAATTGTGTATATTTGGAACATGTTTCCATGAGGAAGAGAGCTACATATATTTAGTACATATGATTCACCTCACTGTTATCTAACCAAGTTTTATACTTGAGAATCTTTAGCCCAATTAAACACTTACATATGCCAGAGGAATGAAATTACCATGTCAGAAGGACTGCTTCTGAAGAACTCAAAAATCTAGAAGTGAATAAGTGAGAAATTTAAGTATTTTTTTCCTGGCAAGTTATATTTTTCAGCTAAAATTGTGAACAGCAATGTATGAGTGCAAACACATTTGATAACAGATTCTTCCTATTATGGTTTAAGGCTAGCCAAAAGTTTGACATTCCTGTTAAGTCAAATAATTAAAATAAACTTCAATACAAGTCATTTTCCTCAAATTTTCTGCCTTTTCCACTTTTTGCTCAGGAAGCATTTTCTAAGTTTATTATTAGAAAAACTTAAATATTCAGGTCTCTTAACAGAAGATAATGCTAGAAAATCATGAAAGCCTTTCACAGTTGCCAAGCTGACAGATGAAACCAAGAAGAAAATAGACCATATCCAAAGTAATTAATTTTGACTTTCTAATAATATATTTGATGTAATTATAATGTCATCCTTGATAGATAGACTCTTTTATTCCTCATTTATAACTTATAAAGTGTCTTTCACACACAGAAAAAGATACCAGTTGATTGAGTCAACTTTGTTCAGAAATTCACTATCATTATCACAGATCTATTTAGGTATTTAATTTACCTGACCAAATAACTATAATAAGAGCATTCTACAACCCTTGATAAGTTTAGCTCTACAAAAACATTTAGCATATAAACAGTTTCACAGAATATGTTCTTAAGCACATGGGTCAAAAAAAAAATGTCCTTAGAATGGCTGTAATAAATCAAGAATAATGTGCTTTAATTCTCAATAATCAATAGAGAGTACTACAAAATGAACTTTGGTTATGACAAATATTAAGGGAGCCATATTAAATTAAATCTTGTACATGTTGTATGAGGTTCCAGATTTCAAAACAGCATAGAAGCATGGGCCATAATGTGGTAGCAAATTTATGCTAATAAATTTCTGTGTAATATAGATGTTAAGTGAGAATATTCAAGACAAATTCATTGAAGCAGAGAGCAGTACCATAGTAAATAAAATTTACAAAAAATATGGAGCTAGCATATTTTTCTCTCCCCCGGAAATTTTATCCATTTCTATGTATCAACAAAGTGCTAAAATCTTCAAGGAATGGAGGACAGAAATTGAGACTCCTGGTTGACTGATACAATCAAGCAAGAAGAGCAAGTGTCCATTTTATATCTTCTTTGGAGAAATATCTATTCATATCCATTACTCATTCTTAACTGGATAAATTGCCTTGGTATTTTGTTGTAAGGGATTATACATGCTGGAAACAAGTCTCTTATCAGATGTACACTTTGCTATTCTATTCTCTCATTCTGTGGATATCTTTTCCCTTTCCTTTTTTAAAATTAATTAATTAATTTTTTTTACTTTACAATATTGTATTGGTTTTGGCATACATCAACATGAATCCATCACGGGTGTACACGTGTTCCCCATCCTGAACCCCCCTCCCACCTCCCTCCCCATACCCTCCCTCTGGGTCATCCCAGTGCACCAGCCCCAAGCATCCTGTATCCTGAAGGTGTCTATAGAAACACAAACAATTTTTAATTTTGATGACTGAATCATTTTTCCTAGGTATATTGGCTTTTATTTCTTACTTCTTATTCATATGCTTATATTTAGCCTTTATTTTTCTGAAAAAACTTTGATTCATGTCTTTCCCTCAATTTTATTTCTTTTCTAAGTTGTCTTATTAACTAGTAAGAATCCATTATGAAGTTTAGTTACAGGGCCTTTCCCTGATAAACATTTTACAAATATTTTGTACCAGTCTGTGACTTGCTTTTTTGTTTTTTTCAGTGATGCATAGTGAAGAGCAAAATATACTTTTTGAGATAAGGTATATTTATTTTTCTTAGACACATTTGGTTTATTCTGTGCCATTTGTTGAAAATATTTTCCTTTTCCCAGTGAATTACCATGGCACTTTTGACAAATATCAGTTGACCATATTTCTGGTCTCTCCATTCTTTTTCATTGAGGTCTGCATTCCTCTTTCTAAATATCAAACTATCTTGATTAACACAGCTTTATTCTAATTCATGAAATAATGTAGCTCATCCAATATTATTCTTAAGTATTGTTTGACTATTATAGGTCCTTTGAGTTCTTTTATTAATTTTAAAATAATTCTATCAATTTTCACAGATAAAATCTACTAGGACTTTCATTGGGAATGTAATTTAATCTAGAAGTCCATATGGGGAAAACTGCTATTATTGCACTGTTGTTATTCTAATCTAAAATATGTCTCATCTGTCCATTTATTTAATTTCTCTCAGCAATATTTTTATTCTCAATGTAGAACTCTTGTGAATAATTTTAAGATATAGTCTTATGTGCTTTTTGCTACCGTAAATGGAATTGTTTTCAGGTTAAACATTAATTTAAATTAAACTAACCTTAATTTATTTCCTTTTTTAACTTTCAATTTTTCAGTCTTTTTTGTTACACACACTAATTTAGTCAATTTTTATATGTGTACTGCTAATGTGATGCATTCAATAATTTGGTTTCTAAACCATATTGTAGATTTCCTAAGACTTTTCTATGTAAACAATCATAACCTTCAAAGAGATATTTTTTACTTCTTTTTTGACCTTAACTATTATTTTTCTTACCTTATTGGAATGGCTAGGTCATCTAGTACAATGTTAAATAAAACTGATGAAAACAGGTATCTCAGTCTTGTTTCTTCAGTTAAGGAGAAGCTATTCAGTGTTTTCACCATTAGCACGATTTTGGCTGTAGATTTTTTAGGAGTTATCCTTTACCAGTTTGAGGATGCTCCTTACTGTTTCAAGTTTGTTGATCATTTTTTTTATCCTGAATATAAGTTGAATTTTCTCAAATTGAGCAGTGATTTATCCTCTTTTATTTTACAGAGGAAAAAGGTATAAATTTGGCAATTCTTCCTTCTGAAATGTCTAACAGAATTTACTAGTAACACCATAATGGTGATTTTTTTTTTTCAGAAAGAGTTAATATAAACACAAAGTTTTGTAAATATATGGTGCTATTCAGATTGTTTATTTCTCTGATCAGTTTGCTTACATCTTATCCAGTGTATACTTCATTTCAGATTTCTTTTGCTTTATTAAAGCTTGTTTGTGAATTTTTTATGTCATATATTTCTTTCATCATGTTCATGCTTTTCCTTGTATCCACATGAATATGAAACATATCAACTGTAGCAGTTTTAACAAGATCTTTTAACTTCATGGCTGTGGTAACCATCCACAGTGATTTTGGAGGCCAAGAAAACATTTGAAACTAATTCCACTTTTTGCCCTTCTGTTTTCCATGAAATGATGGAACTGGGTGCCGTAATCTTAGTGTCTTTCTTTTTTGAATGTTGAGTTTCAAGCCAGCTTTTTTACTCTCGTCTTTTACCCTCATCAAGAGACTCTTTAGCTCCTCTTCACATTCTGCCATTAGAGTGGTATCATCTGCATATCTGAGGTTGTTGATATTTCTCCTGGAAATCTTGATTCCAGTTTGTGATTCATCCAGCTGGGCATTTCACATAATGCACTCCACATATAAATTAAATAAGCAGGGTGACAATATAGAGCCTTGTCATATTCCTTTCCTAATTTTGAATGAGTCAGTTGTTCCATGTCCTATTCTAACTGTTGCTGCTTGACCCAGCCACAGGTTTCTCAGGAGACAAGCAAGGTGGTCTGGTATGCCCCTCTCTTAATGAACTTTATTAATCACAGAATGATCAATACAATGGACATCTACACATGGACATCACCAAATGGTCAATATCTAAATCAGATTGATTATAGTATTTGCAATGAAGATGAAGAAGCTCTGTATAGTCAACAAAAACAAGACCTGGATCTGACTGTGTCTCAGATCATGAGCTCCTTATTGCAAAACTCAGGCTTAAGTTTAAGGAAGTAGGGAAAACCACTAGACTTCTCAGGTAGGGCCTAAATCAAATCTCTTATGACTATACAGTGGAGATGATGAATAGATTCAAAAGATCTGGTAGACGGAGTACCTGAAGAACTATAGATGGAGGTTCATAGCACCATACAGGAGGCAGTTACCAAACTCATCACAAAGAAAAAGAAATGAAAGAAGGCAAACTGGCTGTATGAGGAGGCTTTACAAATACCGGAGGAAAGAAGGGAAGTGAAAAGCAAAGGAGAATGGGAAAAATACACCCAACTGAAAACAGAGTTCCAGAAATTAGTAAGGAGAGATAAGAAGACCTTCTGGAATGAACAATGCAAAGAAATAGAGGAAAACAATAGATTGTGAAAGACTGGAGATCTATTAAAGAAAACTGGAGATACCAAGGGAACGTTTTATGCAAGGATGGGCATGATAAAGGACAGAAATGATAAGGAACTAACAGAAGCAGAAGAGATTAAGAAGTGGTGGCAAGAATACAAAGAACAACTATACAAAAAAGATCTTAATGACCCAGATAACCATGATGGTGTGGTCATTCACTTAGAACCAGACATCTTGGAGTATGAAGTTAAGTGGGCTTTAGGAAGCATTACTATGAACGGAGCTGGTGGAAATGACAGAATTCCAGCTGAGCTACTTCAAATCCTGAAAGCTGATGCTGTGAAAGTGCTGCACTCAGCATTTAGAAAACTCAGCAGTGGTCACAAGACTGGAAATGGTCAGTTTTCATTCCAATCCCAAAGAAGGGCAATGCCAAAGAATATTCAAACTACCACACAATTGTGCTCATTTCACATGTTTGTACAGTGATGCTCAAAATCCTTCAAGCTAGGCTTCAGCAGTATGTGAACTGAGAACTTCCAGATATACAATCTAGGCTTAGAAAAGGCAGAGGAACCACAGATCAAATTGCCAACATCTGTTGCATCATAGAGAAAATAGGGAATTCTGGAAAAACATCTACCCCTGCTTCACAGACCACACTAAAGCCTTTGACTAGTTATGGTAAGTACTTTGGATTTCTGTTTGACACTATAAAATTATTTTGCCAGAGAGAACATAACACTTCCTAACCATCTTAATATCAGAATCAGGCATATGACTTAATTATGAAGATGAAATGTCAGTGGAAGTTCTGAGGGTATAAGGGTCAGTATGCATTTCCACCTTTGCTGCAATAGTCTGCTGCTGCTGCTGCTCTCCGACTTTGTGTGACCCCATAGACGGCAGCCCACCAGGCTCCCCCGTCCCTGGGATTCTCCAGGCAAGAACACTGGAATGGGTTGCCATTTCCTTCTCCAATGCGTGAAAGTGAAAAGTGAAAGTGAAGTCGCTCAGTCGTATCAGACCCTCAGGGACCCCATGGACTGCAGCCTTCCAGTCTCCTCTGTCCATGGGATTTTCCAGGCAAGAGTACTGGAGTGGGGTGCCATTGCCTTCTCCACTGCAATAGTCTACATTGTCCAAAACTGACTGACTGATGACCCTCAGTTAAAGACTGATTATGAAACAAAAAATAAAAAGCACAGCCACCCACCAACCAGAGTGGATATGTAGCCAGAGAGAGAACTACCCCTTTGTGTTTCTCAACAATTAAGACTAGCTTTTTCATGCAAAGATGGGCTCAATAAAGCACAGAAATGGTCTGGACCTAATAGAAACAGAAGATATTAAGAAGAAGTGGCAAGAATACACAGAAGAACTGTACAAAAGAGATCTTGACAACCCAGATAATCATGATAGTATGATCACTAATCTAGAGCCAGACATCTTGGAATGTGAAGTCAAGTGGGCCTTGGAGAGCATCACTATGAACAAGGCTAGTGGAGGTGATGGAATTCCAGTTGAGCTGTTTCAAATCCTGAAAGATGATGCTGTCAAAGTGCTGCACTCAATATGACAGCAAATTTGGAAAACTCAGCAGTGGCCACAGGACTGGAAAAGGTAAGTTTTCATTCCAATCCCAAAGGCAATGCCAAAGAATGCTCAAACTACCGCACAATTGCACTCATCTCACATGCTAGTAAAGTAATGCTTAAAATTCTCCAAGCCAGGCTTCAGCAATACGTGAATCGAGATCTTCCTGATGTTCAAGCTGGTTTTAGAAAAGGCAGAGGAACCAGAGATCAAATTGCCAACATCCACTGGATCATGGAAAAAGCAAGAGAGTTCCAGAAAAACATCTATTTCTGCTTTACTGACTATGCCAAAACCTTTGACTGTGTGGATCACAATAAACTGTGGAAAATTCTGAAAGAGATGGGAATACCAGACCACCTGACCTGCCTCTTGAGAAATCTGTATGCAGGTCAGGAAGCAGCAGTTAGAACTGGACATGGAACAACAGATTGGTTCCAAATAGGAAAAGGAGTATGTCAAGGCTGTATATTGTCACCCTGCTTCTTTAACTTCTATGCAGAGTACATCATGAGAAACGCTGGGCTGGAAGAAACACAAGCTGGAATCAAGATTGCCGGGAGAAATATCAATAACCTCAGATATGCAGATGACACCACCCTTATGGCAGAAAACGAAGAGGAACTAAAAAGCCTCTTGATGAATGTAAAAGAGGAGAGTGAAAAAGTTGGCCTAAAGCTCAACATTCAGAAAACGAAGATCATGGCATCTGGTCCCATCACTTCATGGGAAATAGATGGGGAAACAGTGGAAACAGTGTCAGACTTTATTTTGGGGGGCTCCAAAATCACTGCAGATGGTGATTGCAGCCATGAAATTAAAAGATGCTTACTCCTTGAAAGAAAAGTTATGACCAACCTAGATACTATATTCGAAAGCAGAGACATTACTTTGCTGACTAAGGTCCATCTAGTCAAGGCTATGGTTTTTCCAGTGGTCATGTATGGATGTGAGAGTTGGACTGTGAAGAGGGCTGAGCGCCGAAGAATGGATGCTTTTGAACTGTGGTGTTGGAGAAGACTCTTGAGAGTCCCTTGGACTCCAAGGAGATCCAACCAGTCCATTCAGAAAGAGATCATCCCTGGGATTTCTTTGGAAGGAATGATGCTAAAGCTGAAACCCCAGTACTTTGGCCATCTCATGCGAAGAGTTGACTCATTGGAAAAGACTCTGATGCTGGGAGGGATTGGGGGCAGGAGAGAAGGGGACGACAGAGGATGAGATGGCTGGATGGCATCACTGACTCGATGGACGTGAATCTGAGTGAACTCTGTGAGATGGTGATGGACAAGGAGGCCTGGCGTGCTGCGATTCATGGGGTCGCAAAGAGTCGGACACGACTGAGCGACTGAACTGAACTGAGCTTTGTTTAGCAACTCATTTGTTTATTCATGATCATTTACCAGAAAGAAATTAGTTTCCTACAATACAACTGATATTTAAATGACAATTAATGGTGTTTCATATTATTGATTGTTTCAAAACACTACTGTGTAATAAATATTAGAATTTATATATATATATTATTTTACAGGTAAGACATAATTATCTTTAGTGATACTATTATACAAAATACCTAAACCAGAATTGGCAGTTGAAGTGGGAAAATTACTATAGCCCAAATTTCTGTGACTGAAAATCAATCTTTTAAAGCAAATTCACAGAAAAACACTGACTTCATTTGAATTTTTAGAAGAGGTGATTTTATGGTGTTTGAACATGGCACTTTAACAAAGAGTAACAGTTTATTCAAATATGTTTGAAAGAATATAGGAGTTTTATTTCCTTTGCCATTAAATGAACTATTATTTTTCCTAAAATAATTTCAATCAAGGAAATTTACATTTAGGAAATTGATATTCTTTTTCATTAAGAACATTTCTCAACCTAATTTCACCAAAACATGCATGACAGCTGATGCTCCTAGTTTAATACATTTGATTTTAGGACTATCCTTGCCTTTCATGAAGTTAACCTGTCAACCCAAGACAGTTTTAATCCATTTTGATGCATTTAATTAAATCACTTCTTTGTTCCTCCCTGTTATTTTGAAACATGTTAAAATTTTATCATCTAAGAAATTACTGAATTTTATGCCCACTGTCTTTATGTTTGAGAAGTATCACAGAGATCCTACAACTATCAGTTTTCTGTATTTCCAATTAACATGTTTGCAAATGTGTTTTCAATGTGCAAAAAGGTAAAAGATATTTTTAACCATTTAATAATATTTATATGTTTACTGTCATTTTCCAAAATATATTAATTATTTTCATTTCAGTGGTAACTGACTAATTAACTAAGACTTCACTTGTATTTCAGGAAACTATTATGCCTAGTGAGAGTACACCAAATGTTTACACTGTAGTCTTTATGGTTGATTTTTTTTTTTTTTTTACTATTCCTACAAAAAGTTGCACTCCAGCTTTGAAAGGTAGTTTGGCTTTAAAGGGTTCTAAACTTTACAAGAATGCAAATCAAAACCACAATGAGGTACCATCTCATGCCAGTCAGAATGGCTGTGATCCAAAAGTCTACAAACAATAAATGCTGGAGAGGGTGTGGAGAAAAGGGCACCCTCTTACACTGTTGGTGGGAATGCAAACTGGTACAGCCACTATTGAGAGCAGTGTGGAGATTCCTTAAAAAACTGGAAATAGAACTGCCATATGACCCAGGAATCCCACTGCTGGGCATACACACTGAGGAAACCAGAACTGAAAGAGACACGTGTACCCCAATGTTCATCGCAGTACTGTTTATAATAGCCAGGACATGGAAACAACCTAGATGTCCATCAGCAGACGAATGGATAAGAAAGCTGTGGTACATATACACAATGGAGTATTACTCAGCCATTAAAAAGAATACATTTGAATCAGTTCTAGTGAGGTGGATGAAACTGGAGCCTCTGTAGAGTGAAGTAAGCCAGAAAGAAAAACACCAATATAGTATACTAACACATATATATGGAATTTACAAAGATGGTAATGATGACCCTATATGCGAGACAGCAAAAGAGACACAGATGTAGTGAACAGTCTTTTGGACTCTGTGGGAGAAGGCGAGGGTGGGATGATTTGAGAGAACAGCATTGAACCATGTGTATTATCACATGTGAAAAAGATCTCCAGTCCAGGTTCAATGCATGAGACAGGGTGCTCAGGGCTGGTGCACTGGGATGACCCAGAGGGATGCAATGGGGAGGGAGGTGGCAGAGGGTTTCAGGATGGGGAACACATGTGCACCCACGGCTGATTCATGTCAATGTATGGCAAACCACTACAATATTGCAAAGTAATTAGCCTCCAATTAAAATAAATTTAAAAAAAATTTGCCCTTTTTCAAAGTAAAATTTGGAGTTTTTGGCTTATGTACGTTTTTTTAAAAAGTAAATCAAAATTATAAACAAAATATTTAAACATTTTGGACTTTTTTCTTGAATCAAATAATCATATACAACATAAAATTGTCATTTAAGAGACCCTTTAAACCCAGTGGCTTTAGAAATAAAATATTTTAAAATGTCTTGAAAATTCAACTTACTGTCATTCTATATACAATAGATAAGAATCACTCAAGTTGCCTATGTTGCTGGCACCAGAGGCTAGATATTCCTTCTAAAATCCTATGAGATAATTTTCCTCCTTTGCACTGAGATCACTGAGTATTTCATTGCAGGCTCTTGGACATTTAGTTTCTGACTAACCTCATCCTTCTCTGGTTCTCCACAGCTGCCCTTTGAAGCAGTTATGCCTTATACCAGCACAGGTCTCTAAGGCTCCGCCTTCAGTAGCAAGCTTCTCAAGTTTTTTGTCTAATTCATACATATTCATTATTTTAATTTAGAATAAGCTCATATCAGACCCTCTGAGTCTCCTCTCTACTCACATAAAACTTTTAGACAATTATAACATTTAAATAAGCCAATTAATAAAATTAAATTGTTTTAATGTATATTAAAATCGATTTACTTTTCCATCTCTTCAACTGTTTTTCAAGTTTCTTGTAGAAAAGACCATACCTTATGTCACTGTTGCTCCTCACAAATAGCATATTATCAGAAACCACAGTGTCCAGGAAGTGTCTGGTGACTAGATAAATGTATAAACACCAGTGCTTGTCAGGTATTTAGTAAATATTCATGGAATATAGTGCATAATGATATATTGAACAGAGTTCCTCCTCCTATGCTACTTACACCCTTTGTTACTAAGAAAGTGAAAATAATATCCGTCTGTCACATTTAAAGTATTTCATCATGTTGGTTTCCTTTACTTATGTTCTTCACTCAAACATGAAAGTGTTACAAATATAACATTTAGGAAATGATCAGTAAAATACACCATCCCTACCATAAGACACATCTTGAATTTCACTGTAACTTATATCTTGTTTGTGATCACAATATCCCAGTGATATTATTTCAAGGCTCCTTTAATCTTTCAGAACTCAAAATGCCCAAAATTTCAAGTATCATCAAGGAAAGAACAAAGATCAAAATACACAGCCTTTCCACTATCTCTGGTAGCTCTTATTTCTGCTTGAATAAATAGTAACTTTAAATGAGTAACCCACATTTCTATTACTATACAATATATGTGTAATATTCCTGAATTACATCTGTCATTGAAATTACATCCAATTACATCTGCAGTTGGAATCAAAGTTTTCTGCTATATTTACTGTTCCAAACTAACCAAAATTCAATTCATAATCAAATGGAATCTATCCTACATGAATGTAAATTCTGGTTTCCTCTTTTTTAAGGTGTTTATCTACATCACCAAATGGAATTAATACATTTTTTTAATTTTATTTTTTAAATTTTACTTTATTTTACTTTACAATACGGTATTGGTTTTCTCATACATCAACATGAATCCGCCACGGGTGTACACATGTTCCCAATCCTGAACCCCCCTCCCATCTCCCTCCCCATACATTTTTATAGCAAAGTGCTACAGAACTAATTGAATTGAAATAAATAATTGAAGATATATCTTATTCCAAGATGATCTAAAGTAATTGTTAACAATTTGGCCAGGCATATAAAAAGCCTACTGTTTTAAGAGTTAAGGTTCTAAATATAGGAAATGACTTCTGAAAAGCATAAAATTGCCAACATTCTAGGGTAGAAACCTTAAAACTATGTACTTGGTCATTATTTTTTTACACAGTATTTTTAATACATTTGAATTCTTACAAATATTAACTTTTACTTCAGTAATTATCATTTTAATAGTATAGGATTGAAAATATTTTTAGTATGATCATTACATTATTACATAACCACAAAACATTCTTATATAAAAAAGATCATGGCAAAATTGATATATGCAATTGAAGAACTGATTTCATATGATTCATGAAATGAAAGAATGGATCTATTTCATTTTCAATGCGCATGCTCAGTTATGTCTGACTCTTTGTGACCCTATGGGCTGTAGCTTGCCAGGCTTCTCTGTCCATGGGATTTTCTCAGACAAGAATACTGGAGTGGTTTGCTGTTTCCTCCTCCAGGAGATCTTCCCAACCCAGGGATCGAACCTGCATCTCCTGTGTCTCCTGCACTGGCAGGCAGATTCTCTACCACTGAGCCATCTGGGAAGCCCCGTTTCATATTCTAGGAGTCATCATAACATTTTAGTATAACTAAAAATTGAATCATAAGTTCTATATAAACAAGTTTCAGAAAAACATTATTACTCATATACTTTGTTCCAGATAGATTGCAAGACTGCAAGGCTTTGAAAACTGCAATGTGTCTTTTTTCAGGGGACATATGGAAATAAGGTTTTGACAGAACCGGCATAAGTATATGAGAATGAAGATGGGCTCTGCATTCTTAATATGAGAACAAAGATATTTTCCTTTATGAAATGTTTCACTATCTGTATCTAATTCATTGTGCAAGCAGTTTTCATAACACCTCACTACCAGCTGCTAGTGGAAAATGTCATGCAAGATGTATTCCCATGCCTTCGTTCACTCACTAATTCATCAATTGATTTGATTAATATACATTTACCAAATGCTATCGATGTGACAGATACTAGTTTAGTCACTTTGATTCATCAGTGAAAAGAACAGAAAAGATCATAGACCCTCTAGGGCTTACATTTAGAAGTAGGATACAAACAGTACAGAATAAACACTAAAGAATTATATATGTGGTTACTAGTTTTGATCAGTACTAGGAAAAGTACATTAGAGTAGGGAGAATCACTGATGTCTATAAGTTTTTTGCTTCTCAATCTCACAATTCAGGAAATCCTGGAAGAAATGGTGTCACCAAAACAAATCTTATTTTCCTCAGAAACATTCATTCATGCAAGTATAGCTTAATTTTATTTTTAGAAAATGCAACTTCCACAATTCCTATTATTTTCTAAGTAATGCTCTATAATAATGTGGTATATTTTTTCTCCTGAGAATTTTCTCCTACTGCAATGCATATAACATATTTTAATATTTTGATAGATGAGGGGATTTTTGTTTAAAGGAGACTATCCACTCCCTGAAGGTTTTCTCTTGTTTAATCTTATGTTAAAAATTGCTCTTGGGATAGCTTGACTTATCAAGATAATTGTAAAATACATTAGTACTTTCCTTTGGAAAATAGATTTAACAATATAATGCAAAAAAAGAATATGACTCGAAACACAAGACCAGATATTAACATACTCTTTGACAACATTTGGGTTGAAAAAGCCTACCTATAATAACAAATATTCACTTTTGTATTTTGAATAGTTTTATTTGTCTCATTATATTTTCTTCTATTTAGCTAGTTATTGTCTTTTTTATATTCTGTTGTCAGTAGTCTCTGTCCAAGACAGCTAAATCTGGCAATTTTAAATATAATCTTCACTGATGACTGATTACTGATTTTTTTTTTTAAAGTTAACCTATTTTCTCTCAACCGCTTTAAGTAAGAAATGTAATAATAATGCCCATTTGAGAGTATTGATCACAAAGCTTTGTTACCAGAAGCAAATGATTTAGACCATTATTTTCTACTATGAGGTGAAGAAAAAGTGACAGAAATAGGTTTGTTAGTATCAAAGAGGCTATATTATCATTCTAGGTTAATACTATATAAAGTATCATAATATCAGCATCCTTATACTGATACAGCACAGTATCCAGATATCAAGTACAGACATCAAATACTTGATAGAGTACAGTATCAAGACTAAATAGAAAACTGTTCAGGCTGGAGAGAACAGATTAACACATTGTTCTACTTCCTTGGTGGCTCAGATGGTAAAGTGTCTGCCTACAATGGAGGAGACCCAGGTTTGATCCCTGGGTCGGGAAGATCCCCTGGAGAAGGAAATGGCACCCCACTCCAGTACTCTTGCCTGGGAAATCCCATGGACAGAGGAGCCTCGTAGGCTACAGTCCATGGGGTCGCAAAGAGTTGGAAACAACTGAGCAACTTCACTTAAGTTCTGTGTGATTACTACAGGACTTCATAGACTTAGCACTGTAACATTTATATATTTTGGTCAATGGAATTGCTTAATGAAACAATCACAACACCCTTCCAGTCAGACTGAACAGAGAGAATAAGAAAGTGGTTGGGGTGGAAGGGGAGCTTGGAGTCAGTTGTTGGAGCACTGTATAGATTTGAGGCTTCACTGAGAATGACTGGGAAAAATGTGTTTTGTGAAATTCTCTCAGCTATTTAGATCTACTATCCACTTTCTTTACACCTAACAGCTCTTTGGCTAAACAGAGATTTTAAATCAACGTTTAAAACTGAATGGAACAATTTTCATCAGGCTTCTGGAAGAGAAGTTAAAAGTGCACTTCCACAGCTTCATCAGTTTCCCTCTTTATATTTCCTCTGAAAATCAACTAGGGAGGAAAAAAGAAGAGAGATTTACTATCAATCCAAGAGATTATGGTATCTATGGGGAAAAGGCGACAGAGCCTTTTAGACAAACTTGGATAGAAATTTAGATACTAGCTTGCTGCTGCTGCTAAGTAGCTTCAGTCATGTCTGACTCTGTGCAACCCCATAGACAGCAGCCCACCAAGCTCCCCTGTCCCTGGGATTCTCCAGGCAAGAACACTGGAGTGGGTTACCATTTCCTTCTCCAAAGAATAAAAGTGAAAAGTGAAAGTAAAGTCGTTTAGTCGTGTCTGACTCTTAGTGACCCCACGGACTGCAGCCTACCAGGCTCCTCCGTCCATGGGATTTTCCAGACAAGAGTACTGATAGTAGCTTATCATCATCTAAATGATTAGATTTCATGTTTCACTCTTGAAGATATAGACTGCCCTCAGTAGAGTAACTGGAACTAGACTAGCCTTGCTGCTGGAAACAAGTACAGACCTGGACAAAGTGTATGAGGCGTTTGGTTTCACAAAGAGGATGCCAGTCAGTGCAAAGCTGCAACCACAACAGAGCTTCAGAAATGACTCCATGATGTGAGGAGTCTCTGACTGGTGGAAACATAGGCTAAATAGAGACTGGGAATTCTGCAGAGCTTGACAGTCGTGCTGTACTGAGAAGGCAAAGATCAGAGTTGTGATTGCATCATCCTAGTGCTAGCTTTTATTTTCATAAAAACATCTGTTATTTTATAGTCATAGTCAATAAAAAATACTACTTAGGGCATATTGTTTTCTTGCCAGCTTTTCCTACTTTCTCAAAAGGTGTTTATTATATTTATTAATGCTTTCCTCAAAGTACAGATCCTTCTCTAAATAAAAGGGAAGTGCTAACATCTCGTTGGTATCTAGATACCATCTTCGTGTTTCTCACTTTACTGAAAGTACATATTTTTTATCAATATTAGTAATAAGATTGGGGAAAAATTTGCATTGACATAAAACTGGCTATCAATCAATTTTCACTCCTTACAGTTACTCTAAGGACTAAGTCAAGAAAAAGACCTAAGACTTAAGAAAGTCATGTATTACTTTAAATTATCAACATGAGAAGCAATTTGAAACAAAGTTACCTCATTTAATAACAGAAAAAGTTTCATTCACATACAAGATATTGAATAGTTTGCTTTTCAATATCTTTATGCATTTGAGAAAGCTTAGTACATATCTATTTGCAAAATACACAATTTCAAACTATTACAAGAACTCAGCATAGTATTATTATCACTCTGTGTGAATTTGTGAGTTTTATCTACACTGATATTAATCTGGTCATAGGGAAATAACGTTATAGTAATATGTTATAATCATTTATTAATGGAATAAAAATGTCAGTTCTCTTCATCTAACATATTATGGAGTGTTTTATTATGATTTAATTTCTATACCACAGAGCCAAATGTTCTTACCTAAATCTAGGTAGGTATTGTTCTTGCTAAAGTGACCTTACACACACACACACACACACACACACACACACACACAGACACAGTGCATGTGTGTTTTAGCACCTGGTTTTTACACTTAGAAGCAGCCACAACTATTTCATTTATTTACTTACACACTGCCAGTGATCTCACAAACACAAAGGAAAGTTCTGGGTATTCACATCATGATTCCTGCTAAATAAATACCAGTGTGTGGTTCTTTTCTGATTCCTTAGTATCAAGTCTGTGATGAGATTTTTTTTCAGTGTTTTGAGAATGCACTTGCCAACAGTCAACAATTATTCTGCATGCTTCATTGCTATTGTGACTGACTCTTTGTGACCCCATGGACTGTGGCCCACAAGGCTGCTCTGTCCATGGGATTCTCCAGGCAAGAATACTGGAGTGGGTTGCCATTCTCTTCTCCAGGGGATCTTCCCCACCCCGGGATTAAACCCAGATCTCTCACATTGCAGGCAGGTTCTTTACCATCTGAGCCACCAGGGAAGCTCAGGAATTCTTCTAGCCTTACCTGATTTCATTGCTTTCAGATCCCCTGCTATTTGGCATAACTTCAGTTTTCCCAAATGTCTTCAAAATAGTTGTCCTTTTACCCTAGCTACATTATAATTAAAGAAGAAATTTTGGACCATTCTCAATGGTCATTCTTATCACTTTTTTAAGGTAGTAGTACTGATTATTCCACCCAATGATAAGGTACAGCTATGTGCAAGAGCTGCCTCAACTCTGTGCCTTGTCCGGTCCTCCAGAAACCCTGCCTGACTACACTTATGATGTCACTTTTAAAATCTGTTTTAAAACAAAGCCCAGGTGTGATCACTATGTTTAGTTTCAAACTATGTTTTGCCAGTCCTCTACAGAAATTATTAAATCAATGACAGGAAATAATTGATTTGTGAGTTTGTTTTTTTTCAGTATTTCAGATAGTCTACAGAAATTTTTAAAAAAATGCTACTCATTTGTTGGCTAATATAATTATTTAAATATTTGAGCTATAAATGGGAGATGGACCACTCAATGACTTTCTTCAATAGACAATAAACAGCATATTGTATTACATTTTATAATGAAAGCTTTAATGACAGAAAAGCAATAAGCTGCTAGCTCAACAAAACGAATAATGGATTAAATAAAACGTATAGCAGAATAGGATAAGTACTGTATAAATTTAAAATTAAACTAGAGAAATAAATATATGAAATGTTAAAAAACAATCCTTTCTTAAACATAAAGGGAGTTTCTGAAACTTCTGCTGTCACCATGCTTGCCATGCATGCTTCCATGAGATATAGCTCCCAAATTTAGACCTCTAATATGGGACTAGGAGTCTGTTAAATCAAAGTTTGGAGCAAGAAAAGTCAAGATAACCCAGAGATATCTTGTTACCATCAGAGTAAAGACAATTTCAAGACATCTAAAATAATACCAATAAGAATGGAGAAGCCAGAATTTCAGAGTCCCTTCCTGCCAGATAGTGACAATCTGTGCTTCGTGAGAAGAAAACAGCGATTGCAGACAATTCTATCAAGTTGATTCTATAAAAGGTCTAAGTTCATGATGACACTACAAATGACAAATATAATATCTTCAAAACCAATACAATATTGTAAAGTAATACCTCCAATTAAAATAAATAAATTTATATTTTAAAAATAAATAAATAAATAAAAATAAAATGTGCTAAAGGTAAATCACACAGAATCTTCCTATGTTTACAAAAAACCCCACTATATACTAATTGAAACAAATCAGTGAGTAATATATTTAAATTTTGAAATAGCCTAGTTGAAAATCACATGGGGTATGCTGCAATTTTAAGAGCATAACAAAAGGAAATTTGAAAGCATATTGATTTTCAATATTAGTTAAGAATGTTAGCATCTCTGGAGTCATATAATAGGTAATAATAAAAATATACCATAACATTAATATTATGTGTCATGAAATCAATAAAACATGATGTATTAAAAGAGAAGCTATCAAGAGTTTCTACCTTATTATATTCTAGATATAAAAACAGCCAAAGAAATAAACAGTAAGTTGGTAATCACTTTCTAAGACACTATTAAGCAACATCAATAAAATAGCTTTCCAGAGTTTTCATAGGACCTAACGACTTGTCAATATTTCCATGTCCTTGATCTTTCATCCTATTTAAAACAGACATATTTCTACACCATGTTTCACTCCACAGAGGGTTTAGTGAATTTTATTAGATACTCTGCCAGTCATACAGGGCTGGCTTGAACTTAAGGTTCCTTAATATTTGGCTGCGGAGAGGCAATGGCAACCAACTCCAGTACTCTTGCCTGGAAAATCCCATGGGCAGAGGAGCCTGGTAGGCTGCAGTACATGGAGTCCCTAAGAGTCAGATACAACTGAGCGACTTCACTTTCACTTCTCACTTTCACTCATTAGAGAAGGAAATGGCAACCTACTCCAGTGTTCTTGCCTGGAGAATCACAGGGATAGGGGAGCATGGAGGACTGCCGTCTATGGGGTCGCACAGAGTAGGACCCGACTGAAGCGATTTAGCAGCAGCAGCAGCAGCAGCAATATTTGCCTGACGTTAGTTTTCCTAAAAACAAACTCTATGGGACTCTAATTATCAGTTCAGTTCAGGCATTCAGTCGTGTCTGACTCTTTGCGACCCCATGAATTGCAGCACACCAGGCCTCCCTGTCCATCACCAACACCCGGAGTTCATTCAGACTCACGTCCATCGACACAGTGATGCCAAACAGCCATCTCATCCTCTATCATCCCCTTCTCCTCGTGCCCCCAATCCCTCCTAGCATCAAAGTCTTTTCCAATGAGTCAGCACTTCGCATGAGGTGGCAAAAGTACTGGAGATTCAGCTTTAGCATTATTCCTTCCAAAAATCCCAGGGTTGATCTCCTTCAGAATGGACTGGTTGGATCTCCTTGCAGTCCAAAGGACTCTCAAGAGTCTTCTCCAACACCACAGTTCAAAAGCATCCATTTTTTGGCGCTCAGCTTTCTTCACAGTCTAACTCTCACATCCATACATGACCACTGGAAAAACCATAGCCTTGACTAAATGGACCTTAGTCAGCAAAGTAATGTCTCTGCTTTTGAATATACTATCTAGGTTGGTCATAACTTTTCTTCCAAGGAGTAGGCGTCTTTTAATTTCATGGCTGCAATCACCATCTGCAGTAATTTTGGAGCCCCCCAAAATAAAGTCTGACACTGTTTCCAATGTTTCCCCATCTATTTCCTATGAAGTGATGGGACCAGAGGCCATGATCTTTGTTTTCTGAATGTTGAGCTTTAAGCCAACTTTTTCACTCTCCTCTTTCACTTTCATCAAGAGGCTTTTTAGTTCCTCTTCACTTTCCGCCATAAGGGTGATGTCATCTGCATATCTGAGGTTATTGATATTTCTCCCAGCAATCTTGATTCCAGCTTGTGTTTCTTTCAGTCCAGTGTTTCTCATGATGTACTCTGCATAGAAGTTAAATAAGCAGGGTGACAATATACAGCCTTGACGTACTCCTTTTCCTATTTGGGACCAGTTTGTTGTTCCATATCCAGTTCTGTGCTTCCTGATCTGCATACAGATTTCTCAAGAGGCAGGTTAGGTGGTCTGGTATTCCCATCTCTTTCAGAATTTTCCACAGTTTATTGTGATCCACACAGTCAAAGGCTTTGTCATAGTCAATAAAACAGAAATAGATTTTTTCTGGAACTCTCTTGCTTTTTCCATGATCCAGTGGATGTTGGCAATTTGATCTCTGGTTCCTCTGCCTTTTCGAAAACCAGCTTGAACATTAGAAAGTTCATGGTTCACATATTGTTGAAGCCTGGCTTGGAGAATTTTGAGCATTACTTTACTAGCCTGTGAGATGAGTGCAATTGTGCAGTAGTTTGAGCATTCTTTGGCATTGCCTTTCTTTGGGATTGGAATGAAAACTGACCTTTTCCAATCCTGTGGCCACTGCTGAGTTTTCCAATAATTATGCTGGGTAGTATTTCAGGTTGGGCAGAAAAAGAAGTTTCCAGGATAAATTAAAGAGGAAAACTGCAAGTTAAACTAATCTATATCTATCTATCTAACTATCTTAGTCTTGAGTTCAGTTCAGTCGCTCAGTCATGTCTGACTCTTTGTGACCCCATGAATTGCAGCACGCCAGCCTTCCCTGTCCATCACCAACTCCCAGAGTTCACTCAAACTTATGTCCATCGAGTTGGTGATGCCATCCAGCCATTTCATCCTCTGTCGTCCCTTCTCCTCCTGTCCCCAATCCCTCCCAGCATTAGAGTCTTTTTCAATGAGTCAAGTCTTTGCATGAGGTGGCCAAAGTATTGGAGTTTCAGCTTTAGCATCAGTCTTTCCAAAGAACACCCAGGACTGATCTCCTTTAAGATGGACTGGTTGGATCTCCTTGCAGTCCAAGGAACTCTCAAGAGTCTTCTCCATCACCAAAGTTCAAAAGCATCAACTCTTCGGCACTCAGCTTTCTTCCCAGTCCAACTCTCACATCCATACATGACCACAGGAAAAATCATAACCTTGACTAGATGGACCTTTGTTGGCAAAATAATGTCTCTGCTTTTGAATATGTTGTCTAGGTTGGTCATAACTTTCCTTCCAAGGAGTAAGCATCTTTTAATTTCATGGCTGCAATCACCATCTAAAGTGATTTTGGAGCCCCCAAAAATAAAGTCTGACACTGTCTCCACTGTTTCCCCATCTATTTCCCATGAAGTGATGGGACCAGATGCCATGATCTTCGTTTTCTGAATGCTGAGCTTTAAGCCAACTTTCTCACTTTCCTCTTTCACTTTCATCAAGAGGTTTTTTAGTTCCTCTTTACTTTCTGCCATAAGGGTGGTGTCATCTGCATATCTGAGGTTATTGATATTTCTCCCGGCAATCTTGATTCCAGCTTGTGCTTCTTCCAGTCCAGTGTTTCTCATGATGTACTCTGCATAGAAGTTAAAGAAGCAGGGTGACAATATACAGCCTTGACGTAATCCTTTTCCTATTTGGAACCAGTCTGAGGGATTCCTGCCCACAGTAGTAGATGTAATGGTCATCTGAGTTAAATTCACCCAATCCAGTCCATTTTAGTTGCTGATTCCTAGAATGTCAACATTCACTCTTGGCATCTCCTGTTTGACCTCTTCCAATTTGCCCTAACATTCCAGGTTCCTATGGAATATTGCTCTTTACAGCATCAGACCTTGCTTAGTCTTAGGGCTTAGTAAAGTCACTCAGTCGTGTCTGACTGTTTGCCATTCCATTGACTATACAGTCCATGGAATTCTCCAGGCCAGAATATTGGAGTGGGTAGTGGTTTTCGTCTCCAGGGGATCTTCCCAACCCAGGGATCAAACTCAGGTCTCCTGCATTGCAGGCAGATGCTTTACCAGCTGAGCCACGAGGGAAACCCAAATTGAGATGTTAATAATTTAATAATGTTTACTCTTGAAAGAAGGCTTATGGTGTATGGTGTCCAAACATAATGGACCATAAAACTGTTTTCTTTTTTGGAGCATCTTGAGAAACCCTATTTCTTCAGAATGCACTTTAGGAAATTGTGTTTTCATTTATTCCACAAAAATCCACAGTATACTACTAAGAATCAGATTAATTATAAATCATCTATGAAACTACATTTTTTCTAAAAAAGAGGTGATATATGTATGCATGCTCTGTCCTTCAGTCATGACCAACTATTTGTGACCATATGGACTCTAGCCTGCCAAGCTTCTCAGTCCATGGGATTCTCCACGCAAAAATACTGGAGTGGGTTGCTATTTCCTCTTCCATGGGATCTCCCCAACCCAGGGATTGAACCCAAGTCTCGGGCATTGCAGGGAGATCCTTTACCCCTGAGCTACCTGGGAAGCCAAATAAATGCATATGTATGGCTGATTCAGTTTGCTGTACAGCAGAAAGTAACACAATATTGTAAAGCAACTATACTCCAATAAAAAATTAAAGAAAATACTATCTTTCTAGAAAAGTTTAAATAAAGAAAATGCATATGATGCATTTACCAATTTTTTCTAATTTAGTATTGAAATTCACACCATGCTGCAATTTGCCTTTCCTACAGCTTAATATACTTAGACTAATAAACCACAGGTAATTTCTCTTCCGATTCCTGATTTATTTGAGAACAATAACAGTAAAAACAACTTACTCCAAAAATATATTTTAGAATATTGTCATTCTAAGATTTTTTAAATGTACCAGAGGTAAAGAATTTTTTTCTAGGAATACATTATAATAGCATTGGAAAAGATCTAAGAGGAATATAATAGGAAGTCACATTAAAGAGAAGTAGCATTCTCTCTTTAAAGTAAAGTAAAAAAAAAAATAGTACTCATTATTGTGTGTTTGCAATTCCATAATGCTTTTCATCTGAATACTTCAAATATTCAGAGTGTGATTATAATGATGGCAGATTTACCTAACAGACTTAGGAAAAGAAGGATGCTGTGTGACTGAAAACAATATATGTTTTTAGAGAAAATTTGTTTTCACAGCACTGAGAGCTACTTTTATTATTGTAGTTACAGCAGAGGTAGTTCTTCTGCCTAAAAGCTGTAAGGAAATTAATAGGTCAGAAAAATCATATACTTGGATATGTATTCAAGAATATAGCAGAAGTTTATCTATCTAAGTAAAATACTAAGTTCAGAAAGAAAGATCAAAGATACAGCACAGAGTAAAATAGTGAAAACTCTCCTGTGACCTCTTTATCCTCTTGAGGACATCTGGTTTTATGGGCTCTATTCAGTGCTGGCATAACGCCATGTCAAAGGAAGTCTGAGTCAAGTTGCCCTTAGCACTTTTTCCATTAAAGAGATGATACGGCTACTATGACAATGAAAGTGCTCTGAACTGCGTGTTTCAGAGGCCTTGCCTTTGTATTCCCAGTATTACATGTGGAAGCACGCCACATGTCCTGAAATTACGCAACCTAACAGGCCTTACACATTATGTAGGAATCACCCTTCACATACATTTCCAGGTTTGGGGCTTTGCAAGCATCAGTGGCAGTGTTCCATCACACTAAGTAAATGCTCACATTGCATCTGATACTACATAAAGCACTTTCATAAAGCTACTTTATATTCCGAATATAATGGTTGTCCTTATAAAGTCACCCTCAATTATCCTATCTACAGTGCTGCTACACATTCTTTTGAATAGTTCTTTCGAATAGACAAGACTTGCTTTTCCAGGATGAAAAGACAAAATTAAAGGTGACAAGATTCCTGGTGGTGCTGGTTGGTAAAGAACCCACCTGCCAGGGCAGGAGACACAGAAGACTCAGGTTTGATCCCTGAGTTGGGACGATCCCCTGGAGGAGGGCATGGCGACACATTTCAATATTCTTGCCTGGAAAATCCAGTGGACAGAGGAGCCTGGTGGGCTACAGTCCATGGGGTCACAGAGTCTGACATAGCTGAAGCCACTCAGCACACACGCAAAGGTGGAAAGAGTACAAGCAGGACAAGGCATGGATCCAGAATCTGCCCTAATTTTTTCTAAAAATTAGTAGAATATATATTGAAAATTATAACAGCCGGGGTGGAGTTACTTAATTCAAATGGATTGAAGGAATAAGGAAGAGCGACCACAGGGAGAGAGTTTCAAAAGGTGGGCTACTGCACTTACAAGTCATGCTGGCAGCTTCTTTTTGTGTGGGCCTGGCCTTGCCTCATCAATATATATAAGAAAGCTAATTAACACCTTAACACAGAGTACAGCAAAATTTCCATGGCTAATTGCTTATATACTGTGTCCTGATCCAACTATTCTACATGTCAAGACACAGTTTTTAGATATTTCTGCTTGCTATGAAACATCTACCGAGGAAGCCCTGAGTCTATCTAGTAATTTGTTAACACAGACGTCCTGGGGGACTCCGAAACTTGCATCTGATGTTGGAAGAAAGGGTGGTTTGGTGGACTCCTGATATTTGTAAATGGCTTGCAAATTGTACACAATACTTAAATGCCAAAAAATGAAGCTTCCTTTACTTACATTCTTGATTTACATAGGTTCTTACCTTTCTATGAAGAGTTATCTTTGTTGATTGTAAGAGATGGTGTGTACAATTATGTAACTTCATTATTAAAGGAAACAGACTTCGATTTTAAATATATATATTTTTTACAAATTATTATTTCTGCATTACTTTTCCAGGGCTATATAACAAAGTGAGGCTTCCCAAGTGGTGCAGTGGTAAAGAATCCACCTGCCAGTGCAGGAGACATAAGAGACACCGATTCAATCCCTGGGTCAGGAAGATTCCCGAAGGAGGAAACAGCAGTGGGTTCCAGGATTCCTGCCTGGAAAATTTCATGGAGAGAAGAACCTGGAGGGCTACAGTCCATGGGTCACAAAAGTCAGACATGACTGAGTGACTGAGCAAACACACACACACACACACATACTAATATCACAAATTGGGTGCCTGCTGCTGCTACTAAGTCACTTCAGTCGTGTCCGACACTGTGTGACCTCATAGATGGCAGCCCACCGGGCTCCCCTGTCCCTGGCATTCTCCAGCCAAGAACACTGGAGTGGGTTGCCATTTCCTTCTCCAATTGGGTGGCTAAGGACAAGAGATTTCTGATTCACCGTCCAGGCAGTAGAAACGCAACAACAAGGTATCAGAGATCAGTGCTCTCATTGAAACTGTAAAGAAAACTTCATTACCTAAGAGTGTCTTCTGTTTCTAATTTTCCCTCTTATGACAACTGTGCTCTTCCCTGGAAGCTCAACTGGTAAAGAATCTGCCTCCAATGTAGGGATCCTGTTCAGTCCCTGGATTGGGAAGATCCCCTGGAGAAGGTATAGGCTACCCACTCCTGTATTCTTAGGCTTCCCTGGTGGCTCAGATGGTAAAGAATTCATCTGCAGTGCAACAAACCTGGGTTCAGTCCCTGGGTTGGGAAGATCCCCTGGAGGAGGACTTGGCAACCTAGTCCAGTATTCTTGCCTGGAAAATCCCCAGGGACAGAGGAGCCTTGCAGGGTCCATAGGGTCACAAAGAGTCAGACATGACTGAGCGACTAAGCACAGCATGACAGCTGGAGATAAGGATCTACCTGACTCCAATATGATGTCTTCCTAGCTAATTATACCTGCAATGACTTTATTGGCAAATAAGGTTACATCCTGAAACACTGGGAATTATGACTTCAATGTATATTTTCCAGAGGGAGGTGCAATTCATCCCATAATATTTCTCTTATTTCTTTCAGTTTTACAATTAATAAAGTTAATTCAGAAATTTAAAAAAATTGTTCTATCCATGAAAAGTCTGTTGGGCTAGAATTTACAGACTATGACAATCTGAGTTTCATATAATTCTTGGACCACTCTTAAGCAAACTAGATATTTGGTTACAATGGTGTCCTAGAAGTGATTTTGGGATGAGGGTGATCTTGAAGATATGTCTGAGATCAATCAGAGATAAATCACATTTTCCAACCCAAACAGTCACCTTGAATTTAGTGGTTCCAGGTTACTTGCCTGGTCATTAATGAAGCTTATTCCCTTGATCCTCATGTGGGAACATATTTCTTTTTCAGGACTGTTCTATGTATTTACAGATTTGGAGAAATTATAACTAAAATTCTCTTAATTTCTCTAAGAGAATGAGAAAGAATTAAGAATTAGATTAAGATTAAAGTAGAATATCATCTGAAGTAAACCTGATTTGGAAGTCAAGTTTGGATCTGAGGCAAAAATAAATCTATTCCTTTTCATCTGAATTGAATTAATGTTGTCAGTGATTTATAACCTTCTAGCTAAAAAAATCACTAATGACTCTTTAAGTTTTGCAATTAAAGATTAAATATTAACAGTCTGTTCTTGCAAAAATATAAATTGAGTAAAATAAGACAGAAGAATTACAGATCTTATAGACATTTCTCCAAAAAAGACATACAGATGGCCAAAAAACACACGAAAAGATGCTCAACATCACTAATTATCAGAGAAGTGCAAATTAAAACTACAGTGAGGAATCACCTCATACTGGTCAGAGTGGCCATCTTCAAAAGTCTACAAATAATAAATACTAAGAGAGGGTGTGGAGAGAAAGGAACCCTCCTACCCTGTTGGTGGGAATATAAATTGGTTGACCTCCTCTGGAGAAGAGTATGGAGGCTTCTTAAAAAATTAGAAGTGGAACTATGACACAAGCCAGCAATCTCACTCCCATATATATACCCAGAGAAAATCATAATTTGAAGATACATGAACTCCAATATTCACTGCAACCCTGTTTGCAATAGCCAAGACATGGAAGCTACCTAAATGTCTATCAAAAGAGGAATGGATAAAGGGGTGTGATACATATATACAATGGAATATTATTAATATTCAGCCATAAAAAAAAAAACATGGATGGAGCAGCAATCTGGATGTGCCTAGAGATTATCATACTAAATGAAGTAAGCCAAAGAAAAATATCATATGATAGCACTCATATGAGGAATCTAATTTAAAAATATATATAAATAAACATATACAAAACAGAAACAGACTCATAGATTTCAAACACAAACTATGGTTACCAAAGAGGAAAGGGGTGGGGGAAACACGAGTTATGACATTTATGCAGCCTCTAGAAGCTGGATTCGCCCTTAGAGGCTGCAGAAAGGAACGCATCCCTGCCAAGTACCTTTGATTTTAGTTCAGTGAGATACATTTGGGACTTCTGACCTCCAGAATAATAATACAATTTATTAATATAAAATAATAAATGTGTACTGTTTTAGACAACTAAGTTTGTATTTCATGATAAGAGGCAGGAAGCATAAAAAAAATGAAGGACAAAATAGAATATGTTTAAAATAGTTAATAATGGACTTTTGAGAGGGGCATGATCAGATATAAAAAAAAAAAGTCATTGCCGTCTTTCCAAAGCTATCCCTCTCAAGTTGTTTCCACACCATCTACCAGGTATCAGAAATGGACTTAAGCATCCTAGGTTTTACTCTTTCTTCAGCCCCCAGACACTGATACATCAGCAAGTCTTCTCGATTATATGTCCAACAGTTTTCCTCCACTGACACTGTCATGATCCCAGCCGATATTCTCATGCAAGATGTTGATATCTTCTTCCAACTTTAATAGTTATCCATTCTATATATGGTGTTCCAAGTGTCTCAGGTAACGGTTTAAAATCAGATGAAAGTCCAAACTATTTGGGAGTCTCTGGCCCTCCCCCACAAATTATCGTGATACAGACCCAGGAATTTTGTATTTGTTGTTCCATATGCTTAGAATGTGTTTTCAATTTTTGTTGCATATCTGACTCATTTTCATCTTTCTTCTTTCTGTTAAGATGTCATATTTTCATGGAGGCCTCATATAAAAATCCAAACTAAAGTACTTTACTAATAAAAGTCTATGCCATATTCTTGTAGTATTCCTTTAGTTGCACTTTTTACTATCTGAAATGTTCTCATATTTGAAATTGACTCATTTTCTACGTCTTCTAAAATATAATCCCCATGAAGATAAGGATGGTATATGGTACCTGGAATTAGGTATCAAAAAAAAATTGTAAATATTTAATAAAACATTATTTTAATGAAATTAAGAACTATCTCCTTAATCATCATGCAAAGCTATGTAACTTTCTCTAATAGTTTTTTGTCACCTTGAATTTGAAATAGGAATTGAAGAGTGGACTATGAGGGGGCTGATAGGCTATCAGGAAGGATTCAGAAGTCAGGATTTTGACAATTTTGAGAAAAACAAAGTGCAAGTACTGAAAGAATAAGAGACTGAGATAAATGTAAGATAGATTCTTGATAACATTTATATTTGAAATAATTTTATTGCTCCCATACAAAGCATATTCCCAAATAGTTCTTTCAGATGAGCTCCTCCATAGACTGAATTTTATATGACTAGTAGACAATTATAATTTGGCCTGTTTAGAGGACAGGATAAAGATTCCTGAATAAGAAGAGTTATAGAGAGTCAATTTACTCAAAGAAATTAGACTAGAAATGGGGCAAGAGAGAAAGTTTTTCATAGGAGGCAAGACTTTTCTTTAGTGTCTAAGGTATTTATATCTCAGACCCTAAAATACCCCTAAGGTAATTTCATCACTTTTTTTTTTTTCACTTATTCATGATGTTTTATCAAGCTCAGACTCTCCTTGGGCATTATGGATAAACCGATGAATTAGAGAGGCCAATTTCCTGCCATTACAATATTCACAGCCTGATGGGAAAATACAAACATCAAAGAAACACTTTGCTAGTTAAGTACAGAACATTGAATGTACAGAACACGGAATTTTAAAATAAATTGTACAGGATAGAGAGAACAGAGGAGAAGAAAGCATTTTTGAAGCTAAAAAGGAAATGGTCAAGTGGTAAAGGATTTAGAAGATCATAGTCTAATCCCATGTCTGTAGTGTGTAAAACCAAAAAGCATTTTTTCACTTGCCAGAATTACCCCAAGTTTCCAAGATTAACACTGCCAGATGCCTTGACAATTGTGGGATGTGGGTAAGACTAAGATGAGTAATACTGTTGGAAAGTTTAAAAACTACAAGTGCCTTATTCTCTCCTCTGATCATTTTAGGCTATGACTTTGTTTCCCCACCTTATTATAAGATGGGAGCTGTGGTCTCTGAGGATCACTAAACAGAAGACTATTGGAAACCAGGCATGGTGGAGAGTGAGGGAGCCATATGGAAAACGCAGAGATTAAGGAATGGTTGCATTCCTAATGCTGGGAAGCCCAGCTGTCTTTCCCCCAGGTCATTGTCATCCCAGAAAGAAACTGGAAAATTGTGTTCTGTGACATCTTTCAAGTAAAAAGGAGAGTGTTTCATTCAACATTGCTCAGTTAGAGCCCCGCTTAACAATCTCCATTATACTATTCATAGCTTTAAGTAAGTGTAATTAGTATACCAATCTTAAATATTATGAGAGAAACAAGAATTCTCAAATCAGAGAAAAATCTCAGATATGAAAGACAGACTGAGTCAAATAAACATCAATTTCTAGGAGACATAAACAATTTGAAAATAAATGCCAAAATATATTTTGAATATCAACAGAGAAATAAAAGAAAAATTTTTTTAGAAAGAACAGGAGTATATGTATGAAAATACATATATATATATACTATGTATATGTATACAGAACATTTATGAAACTTTAGAAACTTAATAACATAACAGAGGTTTTAAAAACTCAAGATAATTGAAAGCAATGGGAATCTTCCAGAAAAGATAGAAAAATATAACTGTAAAGAATAAAGTTAAGGTGACTGGATGATCTACCCAGGCATGTCAACATGTAAATATTGAGATCTCAAAAAGAGTAAACAAAAGGAAATAAATAAAATTAATTCATTAGAGAAATAGAATATTCAAGAACACTTCCAGAACAACAACAAAAAAGCATGTTTTCCTATGGGTATATTTAACCTAATACCCCAACATAAAATGAAAATAAAAGCACACTATTTAGAAATTACTATGTATTCACTAACCTACCTCTCTTTTGTACTAAAGTGGTTTTGATGCTGTTGTGCATTTTGTATTCTCTTCTGCTGGCTGGATATAAATGATCCAGCAGAGAACTCCCCCAAGGCCCAAGCGATTTTCAGGCTGAAAAGGTAAAAGAAGTCTGAAACACCACACAGAAGGATATACATATTCCAAGTCTTATATCTTCTAAACAGACTGTTAGATAAGCTGGAAAGTAGCCTCTGCCGCAGGAGAAGGAACTGGCAACCCACTCCAGTATTCTTGTCTGGAGAATCCCATGGACAGAGGAGCCCGGTGGGCTGCTGTACATAGGGTCGCATAGAGTCAGACACGAATGAAGCGACTTAGCATGCATGAATGCATTGGAGAAGGAAATGGCAACCCACTCCAGTGCTCTTGCCTGGAGAACCCCAGGGACAGGGGAGCCTGGTGGGCTGCCATCTATGGGGTCGCACAGGGTCGGACATGACTGACTTAGCAGCAGCAACAGCAGCCTCTGTTGTGGTAAGCCACAGAGACTTGGAGCTGTTTGTTATAGAAGCTGCCCATGTGATTAATACAAAATGTAAACACTCTTTTTCTAATGTAAACTGTGAGATCAGAAAAAGCTGCATTTAAATATAGAAATGATGATATAGGAAAAGTCTATCACTGAAACATTTTGAGAATGTGATTTTATATAAACCAAATAGTCTTAGAGAATTGTATTGAATCCCAAATCATGAAAAGTTAGTGACCTGATTTTTCCAGGAAGCAAGCATTATTATTTTTATTTTTTTTCTAATTTGAAAAAAAAAAAAAAAGAATGCAAGGCATTTTTCTCTCTAAGTTGACTGTAACCAACCATGGTGGAGGAACATTTCTACCACTGGTTAAATGGCAAAGTGTATGGGAAAGTGTGTACATTATCCTTATCAAAAGTCATAAGTAATCAATAAAAACAGTACTTATTATAATGTGGCTTTTAATAAGTCTCATAAATGTAATATGTCACATTTTAAAGCTTCTTCTGCTTTAACTTGTTTTACGTTTAAGTCTCTGAGAGGATCTAACTCTGGGCACAATGGAGCCTTTTCCCAATAACCTGTGGAGTAATACATGCTTTTCATAATGAAAAAATCAGGGGCAGTTCTGTTTTTTCAACAGTCCCCCCAGCACCCTGACATCACAGGCATAAAACCCACTCTCAGAGACAGAAGGCCATTTCAACTCTACTGTGTTTACTTTTCTTTTTTGCAACTTTTTCCAAAGTAATGCTGACAAAAATAACTTGGGGGAGTAGAAAGAAAACTTAATTAGTTGAAAGGAAAAACAACACATCAAAGTCTACACCCCTGAGCTAAAATGCAAAGCAATGTTATTGTTCTTACCAGAAATCCTTTCTTGGCTTTCAATATGTGAAAGTGTGGAGGAGATTAATGACCCTTTAGTTGAAAGACTCCAGCAGAAAGTATCTGTAAATCATTTGCTGGTTTCGAGAAAATACCCTGAGAAAATTTCATTAGATGTTCTATTTTAGTAATAGTTTTCCACTTTTTCTTCTCGCCTTGAATTTCGTCTTTCCAGTGTTGCTAGGCTTATAATCAATGAGGACATGCTAATTAAGTTGCTCTCCAAGGTGGACTCTACAGACCAAGCCCTGTCTACAAAATCGCTTTTTTGTAGCAATTGCCAGACCAGCAGACTCATCCCCGCAACTAATTTGGTGCACTGAGGAAAATACTGTCTTTAGTTCTTTCATCTTGGTTGCAGAAGTAAAAATGTACAGAAATGATTTCAAATGTGAAAAACTAGGAATCATCTGTCTTCTAAATCCTAAGACATTTCATTCGGTTAGTTATCTTTCACTTTCAAACCATTGGGTTTTTTTTTTTTTTTTTCTCCCTCTATATATTCTTTTTCTCCTCTTTTTGTTTTAACTGATTTTCTTGTGAGTATGTGTATTATTAAATTTCTTTGGTGACTTTATGACTATTCAACACAGATCTCACATATTGGCATTCAGTGATTAAGTATTAAGTAAAGGCTGCATTTGGGGACAAAAATTAAAAGACAATCATCTTACAGAGAAACCAGATATAATGAACGTCAACAGCAAATGTGAAAGCTCCACCATTTCCATAAGGTTGTGAAAACAGTTTTGTTTTTTTTTAAATTAATAGACAGGGGAGCAGAAATTTCTATTGAAAAATAAAAATGTCCTTATGAAATAAGCAAGAGAATTGCAAAGGATATGGAAATCAACAACTTCTACTTAGAGAAAACTTTTCATTGAGAGATAGTTTGCACTGGTAGTTCTGTGTATTTGTTTACTAGAGAACTGTGACTTTTCTGGAACTCAAAAGTATCAGATACATGTTCCTAGATTATTTGTATCACTGGGTCACATATTCCAGTTACTAAAAAACAAAACAAACAAACGAAGAAGACAAGGAAGACACAGGCCTCCATGATAGAGTAAAATGTTCTTGTCAGAATAATTTCCTTGCGCCTCAGCCTAAACCCTGAAATTCTAGTTAACACAAATATATTTCTCTAAAGTTGGTTTACCAGACAAAAACAAGAAAAATATTGATTTTTTTTTCCTCTGAGGAAAAAAGAGTATTTGCATATATATTTAAATGTATTTGATGTACAACTACAACACAATATTATGATTCATGAATATTTAAAAATCAAAAACACTTAGATTTTAGTAATGTATCATCCAGATTAACATTTTGATAAAAAGAGATATAAAGTTTTTAATATATAAAAATCTCTATTTTATATTTTCTTTGAGAAATACTTTTTTTCTATCACATACCAAAACTTTAAAATATTTTATTTTTGCTTGTAATCTATAGTGCTCAATATATGTGAATTGCTTGTCATAAGACTTGACACAAAATCATATTTCATATATGATGGAAAGAGGAAAAGAGGGCAACACAGGATGAGATGTTTGAATGGCATCATCTATGCAATGGATTTGAGTTTGAGCAAACTCCAGAAGATGGTGAAGGATAGGGAAGCTGGTGTGCTGCAGTCCATGGGGCTGCAAAAAGTCAGACATGATTTAGTGACTGAATAACAAATACTAACTATTGAACTTATCAATTATTCATTAATTATACATTATGCATACAAAATATTTTGTGTGTGTAAGTTTAAAATGAATGCAGCAAGTTCCCTGAGGGCAGGGACTCTCTCTATCATTCTCACTTCTATATTTCCTGTCTAGTAAAATACCTTGCATCTATTAGACACTCATTATGGGCTCCAAAATCACTGCAGATGGTGACTGCAGCCATGAAATTAAAAGATGCTTGCTCCTTGGAAGGAAAGTTAATGACCAACCTAGACAGCATATTAAAAAGCAAGAGACATTACTTTGTCAACAAAGGTCCGTCTAGTCAAGGCTATGGTTTTTCCAGTAGTGACGTATGGATGTGAGAGTTGGAGTACAAAGCTGAGTGCTGAAGAACTGATGCTTTTGACCTGTGGTGTTGGAGAAGACTCTTGAGAGTCCTTGGACTGCAAGGAGATCCAACCAGTCCATGCTAAAGGAGATCAGTCCTGGGTGTTCATTGGAAGGACTGATGTTGAAGCTGAAACTCCAATACTTTGGCCACCTGATGCAAAGAGCTGACTCATTTGAAAAGATCCTGATGCTGGGAAAGATTGAAGGCAGGAGGAGAAGGGGAGGACAGAGGATGAGATGGCTGGATGGCATCACCGACTCAATGGACATGGGTTTGGGTGGACTCTGGGAACTGGTGATGGACAGGGAGGCCTGGCGTACTGTGGTTCATGGGATCGCAAAGAGCTGAACATGACCGAGGGACTGAACTGAACTGATGTGAAGAATTAGTGATAAGAAAATCATGAATAAGTGAAAGATGATGTTACTGATAAAATCCCAGCAAAGATGGAAAAACGATTTATTATTTGATTCTCCTTCAGCATATTATGGGCTTTCCTGGCAGCTCAGATGGTAAACAATCTGCCTGGAATGCAGGAGACCCAGGTTCGATCTCTGGGTCAGGAAGATCTTCTAGAGAAGGAAATGGCAAACCACTCCAGTATTCATACCTGGAGAATTCCGTGGACAGAGGAGCCTGGTGGGCTACAGTCCATAGGGTCACAAAGGTTCAGACATGTCTAAGCAATTAACACAGACAGCACGTTACAAGCATCCAAAGCAGAAACATCCTTATTATATAAACTGAATAACACCTTAAAAGTCTTTTTTTCAGCACAAGGTAGGATCAGGAACAGAGATCTGTATAATACCTTCATAGTTAAATCACTTTTTAAGTTCCATGACCTCACAGTTGTTATAGTATCTTAATAATTAATAGTTTCGTGGAACACTTCATAAATATTTTATTCATAATTAAAACAGGGCAGCAAAAGAAGACTTTCATAATAATAAGCTCAATTTCCAAACATTTTAAGTTTTTTTTTTTTTTTTCTAGGGAACACTAGCAGGTGAAGCCTGGGGCTTCCTCTGGGTGGAGGGAAGGTGTGTTTTCCAGGAAGGCAAACAGCATGCAGGGTGCAGCCTGCAGGGTGCGCTGAGTGGCTTTGGGCTGTGTGTGGAGTGGGGGTGTAAGTGTGATCCTGAAGGAGGGGCAGGGAGAGTGTTCTCCAGATGCTCTGAGGAAGGAAAGTGGCTCAGGGAAGGGAAGTATCAGGCCCCAGTTGTTGCTGCCACAGCTCCTCTTCCCAGAAGACGTCCAAATCTCCCAGGACCCTGGGAATTCTACGGGGTCAGCAGGGCATTGCGGAGCCTTTGCCCCTGACTCAGCTGTAAGACGTTAGGCTCACACCACTTATCAGGCAAACCCCGATCCTAGTCATACCTGGGCCCCACCCTAGAGGCACGGTGAGCAGCATCTTTATGGGGAGAGATTGTTACTTACTGTGTTTCGGGTTTTGTTATTTTGGTTAGTATTTTTGTATTTGTTCCATAGTTTAAGGGAGAAATTGCAGGAGCTTTATTTTTTAAATATGGCATGTGGCCTCTACATGGAACACTACCATTTCCCCTTCCACTTTAAATATTCAACATATCCAAATGATATGGTTTGGATATCATTTGGTTGAAATATCTATTCTTCTGCAGTAAAAATCAACAAGCTCATGATTACTTTTTAAATTAATTAATTTATTTTAATTGGAGGCCCATTACTTCATAATATTGTAGTGGCTTTCGCCATACGTCGACGCGAATCAGCCATGGGTACGCGTGTACACATGTCCCCCATCCTGAACCCCCCTCCAACCTCCCTCCCCATCCCATCGCCCAGGGTTGTCCCAGTGCACCGGCCGTGAGCACCCTGTCACAGTCATTGAACCTGAACTGGCGATCTGTTTCACATATGGTAATATACATGTTTCAGTGCTATTCTTTCAAATTTGTAATGAACATTTTCTTTTCTTTTTTTTTTTTTTAAATTTGCCACTGTGCTTCCTGAAGTTCTTCCCTGTTGGCTCGGGGGTAAAGAATCCTCCTGCCAATGTGGGAGATGTAGGTTCGATTCCTGGGTCAGGAAGATCCCCTGGAGAAGGAAATGGCAGCTCATTCTACTATTATTCTTGCCTGGGAAAGCCCATGGACAGAGGAACCTTGTGGGCTATAGTTCATGGGATCACAGAGCCAGACATGACTTGGCGATTAAGCATCAACATGCTTCTTGAGGATAAATGAGGGGCTAGAAAGTGGTTGAAATTAATTTACTCAAGAATTTGAGGGTCTGTAAGCCGTTTCTTTACACATCATATTGTTTACCATCATAAAACCTCCTGTGTATTCAAAGCAAGTATCTACTTTTTAACCATATTGGTTTCATGATATACACACTTTGGGTTTATTGTCCTGTTTTGGCAAGTGGATGCTATAAGGGGCGATGCAGCTGAATCATAGTTCTGTTTCCTGTCTCTTCTAGGTCTAGTCTAACAGAAAATGGGACATTAAGTCAAAAGGGAAAAGTTTAGTACCAGGCTAGATTTATTATAGCTGTGTGATGTGGATTTTGCAGAAGTAAGTGCAGACAGATCAAGCGTGCTGAGATATCCAGCACTGTTAGCCAGAATAGAGGTAAATAGCTAAAGAAAGTCATCATAAAGGTGAGCTTTGATTTCCAATACATATTTCTTAAGGAATACATTTTACTTGCGGCTGTTCAGGGCCTGATGTACAAAGACACCTGCTAGACCGTCTGCATTGTAATCCCTGCTGCTTCTCTCCAGGAGGACAGATTCACATCTTGACCAAGACCAGGAAATTAACTTTAAAAGGCTAAATTTAACAGGCATTTAACTGTCACTGCTTCCAAAAAGGAAATGTGTGAAATAAATGATAAAGACCCAGATTTTGAAAGCCAATTCCAAATTTTAGCAAGGAATTCAGAATTCAGGGATGAATAAGGCACAGCTCTTTCCTTCCTGAGTTAATGTGCATTCTGGTGGAAAAGACAAACACTTACACAAGAATTTAGGGCTAAATGTGGCAAACTCTATCAAATATGGTGAAAGCAATGGGCTGGGGAAGTACATGGAAGACAGAGATTTTGACTGGGGAACTGCAAAATTTCCAGGAGATGGAGATTCAGATAGTCTTTAAAGAGTGAATTTAAGAGTACTTTCCTTGGTGTGAGCATAGAGATAAAATTCAAGGCAAAGGAAACAGGATAACTTTTTTAAAGTCAGGGAAAGTCTTCTTTATTTTAGACTTTAAAGAATCAGAATTTAATACCTGGAAAGGATATTAAAGTTCATTTACTTTTTGAGTCTTCAAATCACATTTTTTATTACTCTAAGTATAACAGTGCTCCTAGAGGTGAAGATAAAAAGGAAAATATTTTGTTGCAAAAATTAGTTTTCAGTGCCAGTGGTCATTTCTAATTGTTCAGTTTTACCAAAAAGCTGCTTAGAAGTGGCATTCAGTATCCACGCAGAAATAATTTTGCGTAAAGACATTTAGGAGTTTTGACTTCTATTCTAACAAACTTTACCTTATTGTACTACTACCGTATATCTGTAACTGAGTCCAAGCTCACTTTGCTCGCTGCATGACAGGCCAATGATTTGGAGACAAGGTGTTGAGGCAAGGAATATGACTTGATTCAGAAACCTGGCCAGCTGAGAAGATGACAATCTAATATCTCAAAACAACCATCTTATCAGAGTCTGGATGCCAGCTTCTCTTATAAAAGGGAGATGGGAGTAGATGAACAGGTAAAGTAAAAGAAAATCCATTAATCTCACAAATACCTCCTGGAATGGCTAGCTTCAGGGAGGGGATGTGTTGATTTCCTCCTTCCTGTAACAGTGGCAGAGTTTATTTTTTGGAGCTCCAAAATCACTGCAGATGGTGGCTGCAGCCATGAAATTAAAAGACACTTGCTCCTTGGAAGAAAAGTTATGACCAACCTAGACAACATATTAAAAAGCAGAGACATTACTGTGCCAACAAAGGTCCGTCTAGTCAAGGCTATGGTTTTTCCAGTGGTCATGTATGGATGTGTGAGTTGGAGTATAAAGAAAGTGAAGCACCGAAGAATTGATCCTTTTGACCTGTGGTGTTGGAGAAAACTCTTGAGAGTCCCTAGGACTGCAAGGAGACCCAACCAGTCAATCCTAAAGGAGATCAGTCCTGAATATTCATTGGAATGACTGATGTTGAGGCTGAAACTCCAATATTTTGGCCACCTGATGTGAAGAACTGACTCAGTTAAAAAGACCCTGATGCTGGGAAAGATTGAAGGCACGAGGAGAAGGAGATGACAGAAGATGAGATGATTGGATGGCATCACCGACTCAATGGGCATGAGTTTGAGTGAACTCTGGGGGTTGGTGATGGACAGGGAGGCCTGGCGTGCTGTGGTCCATGGGGTCGCAAAGAGTCGGACACAACTGAGCAAATGAACTGAACTGAACTATATGCTAGGGACTGGTTCTGTTCCCAGTGAATTTAAGATTCTTTCTTTGTTGTGAAAGAATCCAGAGATGAAGCAGAGAGGTTAAGAAAGTAGAGTCAATTTAAGCAAAAACAGGCTCTCAGAGGGAAAGCACACACACAGGTGAGGAGCTGCTTCCCTGAGTTTCTTTGGCAAGCTGGTCATGAGGGGCATACAAATGGAGGCATGGAATATTCACTGGGGAGGGAGGAGTTGGGGGTCATCTTCCCTTATTTTCATCCCAGCTCCACTTTCCAGAGGAGAGGAGGGAATTTTGTCCTTAATTTAGCTTAGATCAGAAATGTCGTGGCATTGGTGCATGATGGGTACTTCCAATCTATAAAGCTGATCTTGTAATGAGATCACAAAGAGCAAAAGATGACCTTTGAACACATGAGGTTCCCACCTTTCCCCACTTTTCTTTATCTGCTACTGGGACCTATATTATTGGAGAAGGAAATGGCAACCCACTCCAGTGTTCTTGCCTGGAGAATCCCAGGGACAGGGGAGCCTGGTGGGCTGCTGTCTATGGGGTCACTCAGAGTTGGACACGACTGAAGCAACTTAGCAGTAGCAGCAAGGACCTATATTGCCCCCAAAAGTGTGGTTTCTTGTCAGTCTGAAGGCTCCTGTTTTCCTTTGTCTGCCTGTGGACCCCTGCAGTTTATAAGATGCCTCATTTCCTGCCACCTGACCCGTGACCCCATTTCTCTGTTCATCCCTAGCTACCTGCTGGCGGTAACACCTCTATACATGAGAAATACCCAAGGAAACAGCCTAGCTGAATCCTGTTTGGATGAGGGTAGCGTCCACTGAAAGAATTTTTAGTACCTTATTATTGTTAATATTTATATTATCATCATTATCGTCCATGTAAATAGCCCAAATGTGTCTATAATCGAGAGAAGCAAAAGAGCGCCAGTAGCACAGGCCATTAGTACTTGGTTCAGTACTAGTTTAGTACTGGTACTAAACTGTTAATGTTTAAATCTAATCTATGTTCATTCTTGCCTGAATGACAACAGGCAAAGTACCGAATATGACTGTGCCTCAATTTTCTCATTTGTAAAACCCACTAACTGGGATCCTGAGTTCATACTGTTGATTTGAAGGGTTAAATGAGACAGTATGTGTAAACATCTTAGAACACTGTTTGAAATGTAGCCAGGATTCATTATTATTTTCTTTGTCATAATACATTTTTTAACTTATTTGTGTTGCTATACTGCACTACCATATGCCTTTTCTAGTCTTTGATTTTTAACTTCTTTACTCATGTAAAGTTGACATATAAAAACTACATACATTTCAAGTTTATAGTTTGATAAGTTTGGGGATAAGTATACATCAATAGAATCTTTCACCACAATAAGATGATGACAAAAATTTCCTCATGTCCCTTTATAATTTTCTTCCATTCTTCCTGTCCCCTACTTGTTCCTAGGCAACCATGAGAAATTACATTTGCATTTTCTGGGGTTTTCATTTTTATCTGACTTCTTTCATTCAGCATAATTATGTTGAGATTCATTTATGTTGCAGCATGTAGCAGTTTGTTCCTGTATATTACTAGAAGTAGTCTATTGTACAAATTGTGCCATAATTTGTTTATCCATACACCTGTTGATAGACAATTATGCTGTTTCCACTTTTTAGCTAATGCATACAAAGCTACAATGAACATTCATGTATGAGTCTTTGTAAGTACATTATAATATTGAACAACTTTTCATGTGCTTGCATGCCATCCATGTATCTTCTTTGATGAAGTGTCAGATCTAAATTTTTGTTCATTTCTTTATTGAGTTTTTCCTTATGGTTCAGTTTGGGGAGCTCTTTGTATATTCCAGATACAATTTCTTCATGAACTGCAAGTTGCTTTCCAGTCTGTGGCTTCTCTTTTCATTATCTTGAGAGTCTTTCAAAGAGTGGGCATTTTTAGTTTTGATGCAGTCCAATTTCTTAATATTTTTCTTAAAAAATATATAATTTTTGCGCCAGATCTAGGAAACTCAGGGTCATAATTTCTCTATACTCTTTTCCCTGATATTACTGAGTTTTAGGTTATACATTTAGATTTATGATCTTCTTTACATTTTTTATTTTTTTTATTTTTGGCTGCACCAAGTCTTCATTGCCTTGCACAAGCTTTCTCTAGTTGTGGTGAGCAGGGGCAACCCTTCATTACAGTGTACGGGGTTCTCATTGCCGTGGCTTCTCCTGCTGCGAAGCACAGGCTCTGGACATGCAAGCTTCAGTGGCTTTGGTTCAGTAGTTGTGGTGTGTGGGATTAGTTGCTCCACAGCATATGAAATCTTCCCAAATCAGGGACCAAATCCATTTCCCCTGAATTGACAAGCAGATTCTTATCCACTGTACCACCAGGGAAGTCCCTATGGTACACCTTAAGTTAATTTTTCTTTACGTGTTAAGGTATAGATCAAATTTCACTTTTCTTTGCACACAGATATCCTCTTTTAAAATCAGCATTAGTCCATTGAATTGCATTTGCACATCTGTCAAAATCAGTTAACGTTTTCTGTTTAGGCATATTTCTGGACTAATTATTTTGTTCTGTTAAACCAATACAATACATCCTAAAACTATAGCTTCCTAAACTCTTGAAATAAGGTAATATTAGTCCTGCAACTTTGTATCTTTTTTTCAAAACTATTTTAAATACATTGAGCTTTTTGCATTTCCATATGAAATTTAGAATCAACTTGACAATTTTCCACAATAGAGAAAAATCATCTCCTTGGATTTTGATTTGTTTGGGTAGACTCTACTTATCAGTATGTAGAGAACCTTAACAATATCAGGTGATCTGACTCACGACCACAGTGTATCTCTCTATTATTTTAGACGTTCTTTGATTTTTCTCAAAACTGATTTTTAGTATTCATTATATCAATCTTATCATACTTCACCAAATACATCTTAAGGACTTCATATTTTGTGAAGTCACAGTATCCAGTGTATTTTTATTTTGATTTCTGATTATATTGCCAGTTTAAGAAATATTAATAGTATTTTTATTTTTTTATTTTTTTTTTTTTAGATTTAAATAAAATTTATTTTGAAAATACATTACACTCTAAAATTTAATCTACTTTATTTTTTTATTTTTTATTTTTTTTTAAATTTATTTATTTATTTTTAATTTTTACTTTACAATTCTGTATTGGTTTTGGCATAGATTGACATGAATCCACCACAGGTGTACATGCGTTCCCAAACATGAACCCCCCTCCCACCCCCCTCCCCACAACATCTCTCTGGGTCATCCCCGCGCGTCAGCCCCAAGCGTGTCATATCCTGCATCAGACATAGACTGGTATTTCGATTCTTACATGTTATTATACATGTTTCAATGCCATTCTCCCAAATCATCACACCAGACTCACTAAACTCATTATTCTTGTAAGCTTTCTAGAGAATTCTACAGAGTTTTCTACACAGATGATCATGTCTTCTAGAAATAAAGAGTTTTAATAGTTCTTTTCCAATCTGGATAACTTTCACTGCCCTTTCTTGGCTTATTTCATTGCCTAAAATCTCAGATAATGTTGCAAAGAAATGAGGATCTTTGGAGGAAAGCATTTAGTGTTTCACCATTAAGTTTTCTGTTAGCACTAGGGTTTTCATAGATTCATATTATAAAGTTGAGGAAGTTCCTTTCCATTTGTGGGTCACTGAGTTTTATCATGATTGGCTTTTAGATTTTGTCAAATTCTTTTTATACACCTACTTATGCACTTTCTATTATCATTTTAGGGTCAATAAAGTCGGTTATATCAGTCAATTTTTGAATTTTAAGGCAGCCTTGAATTCCTGAAATAGACTCTGCTTTAATATTGCTAGATTCATCTTACTAAATTTTGTTAAAGATTTTTATATCTACATCCATGAGAATGCTGTTCTGTAGTTTTTTGGTTTTGCTTCTGTTTTCTTATAATGTCTTTGTTAGATTGGAAAGCATCTCCTCCTTGTTAAACCTGTGGAAAAGTTTGTAGAGTATTGGCACTAATTATATTTTATGGACTTCATGGATTTCATTAGTGAAACCATCTAGGGGTGTTTTCTTTGACTCACCTTTTTAATCTTCAGTGACCTTTAATAGTTAGTCAAAGAATGTGTCTATTTCATCTACACTGTCAAATTATTGCAATAAATTCATTCATAATATTCTGTTTATCCTTTGAAAGTCTGCAGAATCCAGTGATGTCACAGCTCTCATTTCTGGCATTGTAATTTCTGGCTTTTTATCCTTCATCTGACAACCTATATACTTATCAATTTTACAATCTCTGAAACTCAGAAACCACTTTTTTTTTTTTTTGGCTGCATTGACATTTTCTGTTGATTTTATATTATTTTGGAGAAGACTCTTGTGAGTCCCTTCGACAACAAGGAGATCAAACAAGTCAGTCTTAAAGGAAATCAACCTTGAATATTCAATTGGAAGGACTGATGCTGAAACTGAAGCTCCCAATACTTTGGCTACCTGATGCCACTCATTGGAAAAGACCCTGCTGGTAGGAACGATTGAGCAGAGGAGGAGAAGGGGATGACAGAGGATGAGATGGTTGGATGGCATCATCAACTCAATGGACATGAGTTTGTGGAAACTCCGGGAGATGGTGAAGGATGAGGAAGCCTGGCACGCTGCAGCCCATGAGGTCACAAAGAGTCAGACACTACTGAACAACTGAACAACAAATGAGAGAAGTTTTCTTTCATTATTGCCTTTTTGAAAATGGTTAATGTGGGCTTTCCTGGTGACTCAGATGGTAGAGAATCTGCCTGCAATGCAGGAGACCTGGGTTCAGTCGCTGGGTTGGGAAAATCCCCTGGAGAAAGGAATGACTATCCATTCCAGTCTTCTAGCCTGGAGAATTCCATGGACAGAGGAGTCTGGCAGGCTACAGTCTATGGGTTTGCAAAGAGTTGAACATGACTGAGCGATTTTCACTCAAAGTATCTATTTCAGCCCCAGAGGGATGGTATGGGGAAGGAGGTGGGAGGGGGGTTCAGGGTTGGGAACACGTGTACACCTGTGGCGGCTTCATGTTGATGTATGGCAAAACCAATACAATATTGTAAAGTAAAAATAAATAAATAAATAAATAAATTGTTTAAAAAAGTATCTATTTCAAGACAAACATTCTGTCCTACCACTAAAAACTATTTCCTCAGTGTAATCAGCAGTTTTAAGTTGGCCTGTGGATCATTATTTATTTATTGATATTGCTAGAATTCTAGTGTTTGAATTGTGGCTGTCATGCAATAGATTTGTCTTCTTTTGTAAAATGACCCTTGAGAATTAGTCATCCCTTGTCTTACACAGAAAGGCACTTGATCTTATACAACCTATATGACTTTTCTGTTTTCTTCCTTGAGACTTCGAAAATAAAACTTGTTTCCCCGGATTTCAGTCACTCAGTCCTGTCCAACTATTTGTGATCCCACGGACTGTAGCATGCCAGGCTTACTTGTCCTTCATTATTTCTGGAGTTTAAAACTACCCAGAATTTAATATACTATGGAACAATGGATAATACTTCTACCATCCAATCTCATTGGTGTACACACACACCAAAGGTATAGTTTCTCAGCATCAGTGAAAGTTCTTGTTCTTCTGATGCTCTAATAGAGATGGCAGAGTAGACCACTGGTTCCTACTCTAATATACATTTTCTCCTTAGCTTCTAATGAGAACTTCAATTTTGTTCTAATCCTAATATACTCAGCATAAAAACAAAACCTACATTTTCCATTCTCCCTTCATCTTTTAAGCATTTCCTCCTTCTTTCTGCACAGAATTCAAACACTGATTCTGGTGATGATTCTATATCCATAAAAACATAACTGAGTACATTGCTGAGACTTCAGATCTGATGTCTTTAAGTCTCTGAAACAACACCATGAGGCAGCTGCCTGATCTATGTTTCTACTTGAAAATAATACCATGCTAATTCATTTTTATATCACTATTTAGTATTTCTTTACAGGGAACTGAACTTAGTACATCACTACCATGGCAAGTATTACAAAACTCCTATTACAGTAGATCTGTATGATCTATGATACATTTTACGTCGAATGTTCTGATTGGTGTCAATTCTTGCCTATCCTAGTTTAAACATTAAAAAAAAAATTTCAGGTTCAGATAACTGTAAGTCAAGAGCAAGAAAAGCAATCTGGCTGGATACCTCAAGGCTCTGCCTGTGTTGCTCTGAAATACTTGGTGTGAGTTCCACTGACATCTAAAAGGCGATGGTTTTTCTAGGTTTTCATATTCACACTCAGTTTCCAAATGAATGAGAAACATCACTTTCAAAGTTTTCTCAAAAGAAAGAAGGAAAGGCCCCTAGTAAACTTGCCATAGTACCAATTTATGTACTCAGGGGATTACCAAGCATGGTCTGGTTTAGGTTTGCCCCTGTCTGAATGAATCTCCAGGAACAGAATAGGATTACTGACACTGGCTATCTCAGATGAGTGGGTTTAAACTTACCTGATGACAAACCTCATCAAGCAAGACCTGATATTTAGATTGTGAATTATTAGGTACATATGTATTTATACATGCACAGCATAAACATATTGTTGCTAAAAATTTTAGATAACAAAATGCCACATTTATTTTTTTTAAATGCTGACTGCAACACTATAAATTGATTTGATAACCTACAAATAGGTCACAAGTTCTGTTTGTAAAATCAGAATTTATCAGTGCCTAACTACGTAGTCAATCTCACTCACCACCTTGTGATATATGGTATAATAGAATGGGGGAAATACGAGAGATACAATCATAAAGGTTTTCAAAATAACCTCACAACACCACAGAATTTTATTTTATTTATTTTTTTAAATATAAATTTATTTATTTTAATTGGAGGTTAATTACTTGACAATATTGTATTGGTTTTGCCATACATCAACATGAATCCACCACAGGTATACACGTATTCTCCATCCTGAACCCCCTCCCTCCTCCCTCCCCATCCCATCCCTCACGTTGCATCATTATTGCATGTTTTTTAGAATTCAGCTCCCTCTCTTTCTTACTCTGGGATTAGGCTGGCCCTCTGAAGTATTCCAAGTTGTTTTGCAGAAAGAAAGAATGTGGTGAGTCACACACTGACTCTTAAGGCTTTACTACAAAGTAATAACTGTCTCTTCCATTAAGCAAAAGAGACACAGATGTGTAGAGCGGACTTTTGGAATCTATGGGAGAGGGAGAGAGTGGGATGATTTGGGAGAATGGCACTGAAACGTGTATACTATCATGTAAGAAACGAATCGCCAGTCTATGTCCGATGCAGGATACAGGATGCTTGGGGCTGGTGCACGGGGATGACCCAGAGAGATGTTATGGGGAGGGAGGTGGGAGGGGGGTTCAGGGTTGGGAACTCATGTACACCTGTGGTGGATTTATGTCAATGTATCAGTATTTTTATGCAAAACCAATGTGGTGGATTTATGTCAATGTATCAGTATTTTTATGCAAAACCAATGCAGTAATGTAAAGTAAAATAAAGTAAAAATAAAAATTAAAAAAAATTATACAATAACAAAAAAAATTGGGCTAAAGCATATGGGATCTTAGTCTCCTGACCAAGGATTGAACCCATGTGCCCTGCAGTAGAAGTGCAGAGTTTTACTCAATGGACCTCCAGGGATGTCTCTATAAAATTTTTAAAGGTTACTTTTCATTTACAGTTATAACAAAATATTGGCAACGTTCCCTGCATTGTCTGGCACAGCCTTGAGCCCATCTCCCACTCAATAGTCTGTGTCTCCCACTCCTCTACCCTACACTGCCCCTCCGCTCTGCCCCACAGGTAGTCACGACTTTGTTCTCTATAGCTGTGAGTCTGCTTGCTTTTTGATATGCACAGTTCATTTTTAAGATTCTACTTATAAGTCATATCATACAGTATTTGCCTTTCTCAGTCTTATTTCCCTTAGCATAATGTTGACAGAGTCACATGACCCTAAATGCAAGGGTTAGTGAAGAGTCAATCTACTATGGTCACATAAGCAAAACTGGAAATACTTGGTAAACTGTACTAATGCCTACTTTTTTTTTTTTTTGAAAGAAAAACAAGTTTGAGTTTAAATGGATACACACACTGCAAAAATAGATACAAGTGATTCTTATGAAGTCAAGTGGGCCTTAGGAAGCATCACAACGAACAACGCTAGTGGAGGTGATGCAATTCCAGCTGAGCTATTTCAAATCCTAAAAGATGATGCTGTGAAAGTGTTGCACTCAGTATGTCAGCAAATTTGGAAAATTCAGCATTGGCCACAGGACTGGAAAAGGTCAGTTTTCATTCCAATCCCAAAGAAAGGAAATGCCAAAGAATGCTCAAACTACTGCACAATTACATTCATCTCACATACTAGTAAAGTAATGCTCAAAATTCTCCAAGCCAGGCTCCAGCAATATGTGAACTGTGAACTTTCAGATGTTCAAGCTGGTTTTAGAAAAGGCAGAGGAACCAGAGATCAAATTGCCAACATCCGCTGGATCATGGAAAAAGCAAGAGAGTTCCAGAAAAACATCTATTTCTGCTTTATTGACTATGCCAACACCTTTGACAGTGTGGATCATAATAAACTGTGGAAAATTCTGAAAGAGATGGGAATACCAGACCACCTGACCTGCCTCTTGAGAAATCTGTATGCATGTCAGGAAGCAACAGTTAGAACTGGAGATGGAACAACAGACTGGTGCCAAATAACGAAAGGAGTATGTCAAGGCTGTATATAGTCACCCTGCTTATTTAATTTCTATACAGAGTACATCCTGAGAAATGCTGGGCTGGAAGAAGCACAAGCTGGAATCAAGATTGCTGGGAGAAATATCAACAAACTCAGATATGCAGATGACACCACCCTTACGGCAGAAAGTGAAGAGGAACTAGAAAGCCTCTTGATGAAAGTGAAAAAGGAGAGTGAAAAAGTTGGCTTAAAGCTCAACATTCAGAAAATGAAGACCATGGCATCTGGTCCCATCACTTCATAGCAAATAGATGGGGAAACAGTGGAAACAGTGGCTAACTTTATTTTTTGGGTTCCAAAATCACTGCATATGGGGATTGCAGCCATGAAATTAAAACACTCTTACTCCTTGGAAGAAAAGTTATGACCAACCTAGACAGCATATTCAAAAGCAGAGACATTAGTTTGTCAACAAATGTCTCTCTAGTCAAGATTATGGTTTTTCCAGTAGTCATGTATGGATGTGAGAGTTGGACTATAAAGAAAGCTGAGCAGAGAAGAATTAATGCTTTTGAACTGTGGTGTTGAAGAAGACTCTTGAGAGTCCTTTGGACTGCAAGGAGGTCCATTCAATTCATCCTAAAGAAGATCAGTCCTACTTTGGCCACCTGACGTGAAGAGCTAACTCATTTGAAAAGACCCTGATGTTGGGAAGGGTTGAGGGCAGGAAGAGAAGGGGATGTCAGAGGATGAGATGGTTCGATGGCATCACCTACTCAATGGACATGGGTTTGGGTGGACTCCAGGAGTTGGTGATGGACAGGGAGGCCTGGAGTGCTGCAGTTCATGGGGTCGCAAAGAATCAGACATGACTGAGCAACTGAACTGAATTGATTCTTATAGTAACAGACTCACAGAATATTTGGGATAATGAAGATATTCTGAGTAGGATCATTTCAGAAGGCTGTATGAGTATGGCAGACAAGTGAATCTGCAAGTACAGAAAGTAGCAGTAGAGGTATATGAGTCATCTATGCTAAAGAAACCATGCAATCACAGTGAAATGTAGCATAGGCCAGAGTCCAGTGAGAAAGGACAAAATAAACTGTAAGAGTGTTGATTTTTTTTTGAACTGTGATGTTGAAGACTCTTGAGAGTCCCTTGGACTGCAAGGAGATCCAACCAGTCCATTCTAAGGGAGATCAGTCCTGGGTGTTCATTGGAAGGACTGATGCTAAAGTTGAAACTCCAACACTTTGGCCACCTGATACAAAGAACTGACTCACTGGAAAAGACCCTGATGCTGGGAAAGATTGAAGGTGGGAGGAGAAGGGGATGACAGAGGATAAGATGGTTGGGTGGCATCACTGACTCAATGGACTTGAGTTTGAGTAAACTCCAGGAGCTTGAGATGGACAGGGAAGCCTGATGTGCTGCAGTCCATGGGGTTACAAAGAGTCAGATACAACTGAGTCATTGAACTGAACTGAACTGAAATTGTGAGAAGCCAAGATGAAGGGCAATGGCATAAAGAGAAAGTATATCATGTAAGTTTGTCTGAAAATGGCCAATAGTAGATGGGAAGTAAGCAAAAGCTAACAATTCCATTAAAAATATTGTGGTTATGGCTTAGGCCAGTGCTTCAGAAATGATATTGTATGGAATCCTAGTTCAGTAACATGGTAACTGTTACACTATGAAAAAATCACACATAGTCAGCTGACATTGTAAAGTATCACACCTAAGCTATTCCTCCTAATTTCACCATAAATGTTTGTCCTTTAAGGTTATGGGAATACTTACAATAAAAATGTTTAACTCAAAATAAAAAAATGTTTAACTCAACAGTTACAACTCAATACTTATTGTTTTATTGTAAAAAACATTCACTAACAGACCACATACACAGTGAAAACAGTTTAGATATTCTAATTTGGTACTAAGTATGCATTAACACATTATACTCTGTGACTAAGAGTGGTTGGTTTAATACAGTTACACAAATGATGTACCAAGTTCCAAGGGGGGAGTATGAGCACTAAATATGTGCTGACTACATGCCATAGTCTTTATTAATTCATAAGTCAATTCAGGATATTGCAAAGTTTTAGAGTTCTCATTATGTGCTATCATTTTAAAATTAGAAAACCCAGGAAATTATTTGTAATCTATATTAATCTTGTTATATGTTCTAGAAATAGCATGTTGAAATAGGTTTATAGAATCAGCCTACTTCCTTGCCATTTGTGTTTACTTAAAAGGAAATGAAAGAAAAAATGTGTGGATTTTGACATTGCTTTTTAATACCTAAGTTTAAATATATATTAGCTCTATACTTAGAAAATTAATAACTTGGGATTTTTGTAATTCAACAGGTTTTTTTTCCTTCCCCTATCTAATCTTAGTATTGTTGTTATTATTGGTTTGCTTTTTCTATAGGAATTTGAGGGTGACAGGCTGAACTGTGTTCCTAACTGGCAAGATTTCAGTTATCAGAGGAAAAAACAACTGCATTTATCAAAATTAACAAAAGTAAAAAAAAAAAATAGTTGTCTTTTCTGATACAGTCTCACATATATCAAATGATCTACTAAGGGTTGAATGATTAATTCATTTACTCATAAATGAGTACCTCTTGTGTTTAAGAATAGAGAAGAATCTTTTTATTTTCAAATCTATCCTCTGCTATGTCATAGAAGATACAATACATTAACGAAAATATAGTCTTTCTTGTTTTCATATATATGACATATATACATATATAAAATATGCATTATAAGCTTTAAATATACTGGCTCAAATTGGTTATAAGTGACACATAAATTCATCATTTATTTATGAAAAGATTCAACATAATAAATTTTTGAGAAAAACATTAAAGTAGAAAATCCAACTGTAGCTAATTAATTTCTTTCATGTCAACACTTGTTTTCCACAGATTTCATTAGATCATCTGTTACTATTTTTTATTTATTCCCTGAAGTTCAGGTTGACTCAACTAACATCCAGTTGAATTTATAATTCCTTGTGGCCGTGAACGGAGTCTCCATGCTTCAGTACCCATTAGGTACCCCTTCCCCATGTTAATAGTTCTCACCTTGACTGTGTATCCAAAGGAGGAGAGTAGGACTGGATAGGCTGAAATGTCCTTCTGCCCATCATCTTCCCTTCCACTCCTTCCTGCACCAGCGTTTGTGTTTTACTTCATTCTTGTCTTTCATTTTATAGTTTTAATTGTCCAATGAAATTTATGTAATACACTAAAAAATATTGTGACTGGGTATAAATAACTTTGGAGATAAACCATCAAATGTGTGTTATAAAATGACAGTCTCTCAACACACCTGAAACATTGTTGGGGTACCAGAAGATAGTGTTTGTCTCTCTCATATCTTGTACATTTGATACTCCTGTGAAGCTGTATAATAATGTGTTATGCTCAGTCATGGCCAACTCTTTGTGACCCCACGGTCTAGCCTGGCAGACTCCTCTGATGGCATTTTCCGGGGAAGAATACTGGAGTGGGTTGCCACAAGTATAGTATTTGACTCTGACTCTATAAAATGTAATTCAAGTGAAAGAATTAAAACAATGGTTTAGGAAACAACGTATGTGTATGAGCATACACTCGTGCTCAAAATACACACGTGTCAATATTCTTCATGACACATTGTGTAGTAGCATATTTCCATTTATTGAAATATTAGAGCTATATGATAAATTGTGCTTAAATATATATATATAATAAACACATAAATATATAATAAAATAAAAAACATGTGATGCATATCACATGAGACTATAAATAAAAGCTTACCCCCTTGAAATTAAAATGTTGCGATCTGAAAGACAATACATTGCACCATGAAGATGGCGGTTTTCAGCATCTAATTAGCCTTCTAATTTGGAACATACTGTAATTGGGTCTCCTCTATTATGGGAGTAAAATTGAAACCAAGTGTATATTCCTTACATTTGTATTCCTAAATTGTCACACATAATGTTTTTCTGGAACTTCTGCAGGTTAATTGACTTGTAATTTTTATGTTATTGCAATATATTTCTGCCTTGGAGTCTCTTTATAATCCATATATACTGCAAATTCTTCATTTCAAGGACTATAGAATATGTAACAACATGAACTCACTTATGTAGCTTCACGGAAATAGTATCATCTAGAAAGAAGTCACTTTGTGTATCAACTAATAAAACATTTTAGAACATTTTCTTATGGTCCATGACCCTGATTTTTTATTATAAGTTCACTATAAAATTATGGAATATGTTGAAATAAAAATAAAATATATAATCACTTTAATTTCTTAAAACATTTATATATTCTGCATTGATATGTCTATAACTTTAATTTTTTCATATTTTTGAATACAACATTTTTAAGGAACTAAGAAATCTGAGAAATGAATCCTATTCTTTGAGGACCATAAATGAGAAAGTAAAAAGCGCCTCAAGTTTGTGGATTTACTAAGTATCAAATTGAATATAACTTGCAATTATATCTTCAGGGACAGAATATTTGAGATTTGGGTGGTTATGTTACCAAATAACAGGTAATGGTAATAATTCAGAGTATTTGACTAATAATCATGGGTGAATAGGAGCCTGGAACAGAAAGTATCTGGAAATGATGTGTCAGTTCAAGAAGGAATGATATACTATAGAAATAAACAAACAAAAAACCACTAAGTTAATCCTTACAAAATCATTAACTGTTTCTCACTCACTCAAATATCCAATGGATGCTTGGTTGGTTCAGCTCCGCAAAATCAAAAATGATCCAGAAAAATGAAGCCTGCAGTGTTTTTTGTGTCAATCCCCTCTCTATAGAGATGAGGTCCCTTTGGTCACTGCAGCAGGAAAGGAGGTAGAAAGAAAGTCTCATAATTAAAAGATTTAGCCTAAAAGTAAAGGTATATCACTCCACGTATACCACTAAGACAAGAATAAGGCCTTAATGCTCTATCTTACTGAAAAATTGTTAGAAAATCTTGTTTTTCCTGTGAGCTCAAAAGGAGATCTGAATGATATTGAGCACTCCTTCTATCTACCGCAGATAGATAGAATGAGTGCTCAATATTTCCACCATTGCAGCTGACTAAATACAACAACTCTATCAATTAGAATTGTTTCTCTGGTACATTTAGTGAACTGACTAGTCTCCCTCCAACATCATGTGTACACAGAACCTCAAAAGCTAACTTATTTGGAAATAGGATCTTCATAGTTGTTATTAGCTAACATGCTGTCATACTGAATTAGGGCAGGCTGTAAATCCAATGACTGACATATTTATAAGAGGAGGGGATGCACAGAGGCACACAGAGAAAAAGGTCATGTGAAGTTGTAGGCAGAGCAGATAGATGGAGCTACAAGCTTAGGATTACCCACAACCACACAGAACCGAGGAAGAAGCAAGGAAGGATTTTTCCCTAGAAGATTCAGAAGGGCTCTGACCTTGCTGACATTTTAATTTTGGACTACCAGCTTTCAAAGCTGTGACAGAATAAGTTTTTGCTTGTTTTAAGCCACCAGGTTTGTGGTCATCTGCTAAAACAACTCTCAGACACTAAGACAGTATATGTAATCAAAGTTTAAAAAACACAATTTTAACTTGTTCTTGAAAAGTGACAATTTTATCTTGTTCTTTTTTACAATATAAATTTATTTATTTTAATTGGAGGTTAATTACTTTACAATATTGAAAAGTGAAGTCGCTTCAGTAGAGTCTGACTCTTTGTGACCCGTGGACTGTAGTCCGCCAGGTTTCTCCATCAATGGGACTTTCCAGGCAAGAATACTGGAGTAGGTTGCCATGTCCACCTCCAGGGAACCTTCCTGATCCAGGGATTGAGCCCTCGTCTCTTACATCTCCTGCACGGACACACACGTTCTTTATCACTAGTGCCACCTGGGAAGTCTGGATTTATGTGGAGTCAGTTCCTACAGAAGATACATAATAAACGATATCCTCCTTGCGCTAAGCCTGCTCTTCACTCTTATCCAATCTCCAGAAAGAATAATTTTTGTTTTACAGTTCAAGTTTTCTGTTTATAGCTTCTACAACCCTAAACAATATATAAATGCAGAATGTCATTGATTTATTAACCTTAGTGAATAAAAGATGAACCTACTCTCATACAAGCTATTTCATTACAACTTTTCATGCTCCAACTTCAGATTTTGCATGTTTATAATATTTACTTTACACACATAAGCTACATATGTAAATCCCCAGTTCTTATTTTATTGACCTAAGAGCACATCTTGTCTTCTCATTATGTAATATGACCATATTAACAGCCCTGCATTACTTCCATCTGCCTACCTTATCATAAACTTTCCCCTTCCAATGTTTAGACTATTTGCTATAATACTTTTGAGTATTATAGAGTATTTAGAGGTATTGACCACAATACCTCTAAAAGTTGAAAAACAGTAAATTAAGTACACATTTTCTTAACCTGGTAATTCTCTTTGTTAAAGAGCCAAGAATCCACTAGTGTTATTTTTGCCTCTATGATTCAATAACACAATGTCTCTGTCATAGAATGTAAATGAGTTCCAGAACAAATATTATTCTCTTTTCTCATGTTCCAAAAATTATGACACATTTTACCTTGCTTCCTATTTGGATTATTAATGTCTTGTACTTCATTTTTCTCTTCCGAAACTTATCAATCATCTTTGTTCTTTTTTCTTATTGAAACAACCTTCCAATTTCTAAAGACAATCACTTTGAAAATAACTCTATGATTTGAGGGGAAGTGGGGATAATTTCAGTAGTGTAGGTGGAGAGATTAGGATTGATTCTCTTTATAAAAATGTATGGTCATCCATACATTATCCACAGTATCAGATACTCTTCTAAGCCTCTGCATTTTCCTACCAACTGTCACGCTGGTTCTTCTGGTGTTTCACTTGGAAGACATGCTTTCACACTCTAAAGATACATTGCCAAAATATATGTTGTTGAAAACTTTTGTCCAATAATACTGATTATAATGATGAGTTTTAAGAATCTATGATATCATGCAGATTTGATTCCTGGGTCAAGAAGATTCCCCGGAGGAAGGCATGACAACCCATTCCAGGATTCTTGCCTGGAGAATTCTATGGACAGAGGAGCCTGGCGGGCTGCAGTCCATGGTGTCGCAGAGTCAGACACGACTGAAGCAACTTAGCCTGCACACATGGTATCATAAGGGAAAGAGAATAGCATGAGAAAAAAGGACAGCTAAATATATTCTAAAACATACTAACATCCCATACTAACTTCTCTTTTTATACTTTTATAATATATAATACAATTGTGATTAAATTGAATAATTGTAGTTTATCATCCATTTCCTCTCTAAAAGCATAGGTTATATCAATGTTTTTCAACATAATATCTTCTGTTCTTCACATAACAATTGCTCATTTTTAGTACTGGGCTGCAGGATAACTTCAGGCAGGTTCACGGAATTCTTTAAAAAATCATCTTTTTCATTGATTGTTAGTTGCTCAACCAATTTTATCTTAAAATAGACACAAGGATGTAGAAGATGCTTAAAAGAACTCTAAGTTTCTATACTCTTAGAAAATAATTTCCACATTTATAGCACATCAAGAAAACTAATTTCACCAAATTTAATATTTAAACATCCTGTCAAAATATAAACTTTCACTAACAAATTAAAATATAGCTCTTCATAACACTGAGTAACTTAAAAGATTTTGTTTTCCAATAATAAATATATTTTCACCAGATATTCTTTTTGATGGCTTTATTTTAACTGATAGCATTTCTTTCCTTGTTGTATCTTTAATTGCTGTACATGCTGCTATAAGAATTACTATGTTCTCTCATAAAGCCTGTAACCCAAATCAGCTTTTCATTTATTATGACACTTCTATTTAAAATGAATTAATTTGGATGAGGATGAATTGGAAAGGATTGGGATTGGCTGGTGGACGTATCCAATTAATGGCACAAATCACGGAGGATATAGGGCTTTTGGATTTACCACAACAATCTCCATAGGCAGAAGGAATCTTTGTGACTTGACTTAGTGGTAGATTTGCAAATAAGACTTTTCCAACACCAAAACATCAACTTTAGCTGTAATCACTTCAAGCACAGAATTTCCAGTTTTCTAAAATATTTAACTCTCAAACAAGTTGGATGGGGTACGGAGTCATCTATATGGTAAAAAAAATCCAACTCAGGGAAATCTATAGATGAAGTAGCCATCAACTGCTACAGTGTTTGCTGTGTCAGTACACTGCACGGCAGGTGATTTGCTGGTCAGGTGGAAGGATGCATTTACTTCTTCCAATTGATCAGTAACCTTTCCCTGATTCTGCAGTAGCAACACCACACAACATCTGGTTCCAGGTAGACAATGAGTAAAGCTATATAGTCAGCCTTGTACATATCTTTTTATATTTCTTGAAAATTCATTCTGAGTTTTCTTTTATTCAGAGAAAACATTTAGAGGCAAGGTCCTAATGTCAGTTGTTGTTCTAAAAATATTTAAATATTAACAGAAAGAAAATTAATTATTTTGATATGTCAAGGTTTGATAAAGTTTTTTTCTCATGGATTTGCACCCCCTTCACAGACCAAACCTATTATCAATCGTGAGAGATTAGTAGAAATCTGGAGGCCTTAAAAACCCTAATAAATTCTTAGCACATAAAGTCTTCATAACATTTATTTTCTTCTGCCTCTCTGCTTATTTTTTGGCAATTAAATTAAACTGCATTTTCACATGTAGTTGAATTGAGGGGAAAATTATGCCTCAAAGATAACAAATTTAGGTGACTCTAATGGGCTTATTGAAAATTACAAATAAAATTTAAGGAGAAAATAGCCATGTAAAAAGAAATAACTCTATTCCAAAAAAATGTAAGATACGACAGGTCTTTGGGGAAAGCTACCAGATAGAGGGGGTCTCCCCGGTGGCTCCGCCCACAATGTGGGAGACTTGTGGTCAATTCCAGATAGAGACCAGACAGAAAGAGACCAGTTAACCAGCAAAGTCTATTTTCAGGCATCACAAGAGCAGATTATTCATTTTATAGGTAGGGACAAAAAATGCTCTGATGTTACAGTGGTGAGCAAAGATATATAGCTCAGAGTGTGACTATAGTGGTTGACACTTTTAAAGTGCAAACTTCGATAACTTGACATCACTATTTAGCTAGACTTTTAAAAGAATTATCAGCTACTAAGAGTCACCACCTGCTAATGAATCACTGGTTGCTTTTGAAACCAATTTATTTCCTTTCCAAACCAATTTCAGACAAATTCACAGCCATTAAAATAATTAAATACTACTGACGTGCTGGGGAAAATGTGAACGAAAGAAAACATTCTAAAAATACTCATTATTTCTTAAATGTGAAATCCCGCTGATAGGACAACTACTGCGTTATTGGTTTCCAAATCAGCCAAATAAACACAAATTCTGAGATTTTTTTCTTCCTCAACTTATCTTTTAATTTTTTATTTGAGGTATGATTGTCATGCAATACAGTGCATATACCTAAAGTTGTGCAATCTGATAAGTCTTAACATACACATACACTCATGAAGTGATCACCATATTGATACTAAACAAACACATCACCTTCATAAGATTCCCTGTGCCACTTTATAACACTCTGTCGTCCCCTTCTCCTCCTGCCCTCAATCTTTCCCAGCATCATGGTCTTTTCCAATGAGTCAACTCTTCGCATGAGGTGGCCAAAGTATTGTAGTTTCAGCTTCAAAATCAGTCCTTCCAATGAACACCCAGGGCTGATCTCCTTTAGGATGGGCTGGTTGGATCTCCGTACAGTCCAAGGGACTCTCAAGAGTCTTCTCCAACACCACAGTTCAAAAACATCAATTCTTCGACGCTCAGCTTTCTTCACAGTCCAACTCTCACATCCATACATGACCACTGGAAAAAACATAGCCTTGTCTAGACAGACCTTTGTTGACAAAGTAATGTCTCTGCTTTGGAATATGCTATCTAGGTTGGTCAGAACTTTCCTTCCAAGAAGTAAGCGTCTTTTAATTTCATGGCTGCAATCACCATCTGCAGTGATTTTGGAGCCCACAAAAATAAAGTCAGCCTCTGTTTCCACTGTTTCCCCATCTATTTCCCATAAAGTGATGGGACCACATGCCATGATTTCAGTTTTCTGAATATTGAGCTTTAAGCCGACTTTTTCACTCTCCTCTTTCACCTTCATCAAGAGTTAATGTTCTAGGATTTTCCTAATTGTATGATATAAATCAGATGGGAAAGGAAAACATCAATTTTGCCACAGAAATAAGATTTACCATATTCATGTGATTTCATTTGTATCCACAGGCTCAAAAGCAAGGACTTGAGTAAATTTAGCCTTTCACTTTTAACTGTATTCTGAAAGTTCTTCACACATGCATGTGTTGATTTTATATTCAGAAAAGAAATTATTTTATTTTTAAAAGTGAATGTTAAATTGGTTTTGAATTGATGAAAATATTACAAGATGGGAGTGGAAGCGTAAAATAGAAATTGACAGCCTAGATGTTGTCTTCTTAATTGAAGTCAACATATTTGGAGTTGCAGGTCTTTCTGTTAAGAAACACAATCATTAAAATGTGTTAAACTCAAGTTTTATAACTACACGCAGTTTATGTGTGTGTGCTCAGTTGTTTCAGTTATGTCCAACTCTTTGTGAGCCCATGGACTCTAGCCCACCAGGCTCCTCTGTCCATGGGGTTCTCCAGGCAATAATAATGAGCGGGCTGCCACTGCTGCAGGGGACCTTCCTGACCCAGGGATCGAATCAACGTTTCTTGCATTTCCTGCATTGCAGACAGATTCTTTACCCACTGAGCCACCTGGGAAGCTCTCTGTGCAGCTCAAGTTCCAATAATTGATGTTTCAAATCACACAGAGGAGTTTTATTAAAATTAAAAGGTATGCAACATTCAGATGAGCATACTATAAATAAGACAGTCTCAAATAATTCTTAAAATTTGTTCAAAAGAGCACTTGAGATCATTCCTTAAGTGTATATGTATATGGATTGTCATTCTTCAAGTCAAAAGTAAAACTAACACATCTCCTTTCTTGTCAAGATGAGTATCTTTTTTTTCTAAAATGTAGCACCTACCCACCAAATATAATTTTTATGGCACAAGTAAATAGACTTGAATCTGTAAATTTTCAATATAGGTTCCTAATGTGCTAGTTCTTATCTACAGTGAACTATCCCTATCCAGGCACTGGTTTGTTTTCATCTGATGATCTCAATAGAACTATACTAAAAAGGTCTTAATAACTGGGATAACTATGATGGCATGGTCACTCAACTAGAGACAGACAACCTGGATTATAAAGTCAGGCCATAGGAAGCATTACTACGGACAAAGCTAGTGAAGGAGATGGAATTCTAGCTGAGCTCTTTAAAATCCTAAAAGATGCTGCTGCTAAAGGGCTGCACTCAGTATGCCAGCAAATCTGGAAAACTCAGCAGTGGCCACAGGATTGGAAAAGGTCAGTCTTCATTCCAATTCCAAAGAAAGGCAATGCCAAAGAATCTTCAAGTTACCATACAATGACATTCATTTCACATGCTAACAAGATTATGCTCAAACTCATTCAAATTAGGTTTGAGCTGTATGTGAACCAAGAACTTACAGATGTACAAGCTGGATTTAGAAAAGACAAAAGAACAAGAGATTAAATTTCAGCATCCACTGGATCATAGACAAAAAAAAAAAATCTACTTCTACGTCATTGACTATGCTAAAGCCTTTGACTGTGTGGATCCCAACAAACTGTGAAAAACTCTTCAAGAGATGGGAATATCAGACCACCTTATCTGTCTCCTGAGAAGCCTGTATACAGGACAAGAAGTAACAGTTAGAACCAGATATGGAAGGACAGACTGGTTCCAAATTGGGAAAGAAGTACGTCAAGGCTGTATATTGTCACCCTACTAATTTAACTTGTATGTAGAGTATATCATGAGAAAGGCCAGGCTGGATGAAGCACAAGCTGGAGTCAAGACTGCAGGGAGAAATATCAATAATCTCAGATATACAGAAGATACCACTTTAATGGAAGAAAATCAAGAGGAATTCGACATGGAAAAACAGACTGGTTTCAAATAAGAAAAGGAGTACATCAAGGCTGTATATGGTCACCCTGCTTATTTAACTTCTATGCAGATAACATCATGAGAAACGCTGGGCTGGAAGAAGCACAAACTGGAATCAAGATTGCAGGGAGAAATATCAATAACCTCAGATATGCAGATGACACCACCCTTATGGCAGAAAGTGAAGAGGAACTCAAAAGCCTCTTGATGAAAGTGAAAGAGGAGAGTGAAAAAGTTGGCTTAAAGCTCAACATTCAGAAAACAAAGATCATGGCATCTGGTCCCATCACTTTATGGGAAATAGATGGGGAAATAGTGGAAACAGTGGCTGACTTTATTTTTGGGGCTCCAAAATCATTGAAGATGGTGATTGCAGCCATGAAATTAAAAGACTCTTACTCCTTGGAAGGAAAGTTCTGACCAACCTAGATAGCATATTCAAAAGCAGAGACATTACTTTGCCAACAAAGGTCTGTCTAGTCAAGGTTTTTCCAGTAGTCATGTATGGATGTGAGAGTTAGACTGTGAAGAAAGCTGAGCGTTGAAGAATTGACGCTTTTGAACTGTGGTGTTGGAGAAGACTCTTGAGAGTCCCTTGGCCTGCAAGGAGATTCAACCAGTCCATTCTAAAGGAGATCAGTCATGGGTGTTCTTTGGAAAGACTGATGCTAAAGCTGAAACTCCAATACTTTGGCCACCTCATGCGAAGTGTTGACTCATTGGAAAAGACTCTGATGTTGGGAGGGATTGGGGGCAGGAGGAGAAGGGGATGACAAAAGATGAGATGGTTGGATGGCATCACCGACTTGATGGACGAGTTTGGGTGAACTCCAGGAGTTGGTATGAACAGGGAGGCCTGGTATACTGCAATTCATGGGGTCGCAAAGAGTCATACACAACTGAGCGACTTAACTGCCTGAACTGAACTGAAAGAGGAACTACAGAATCTCTTGATGAGTGTAAAAGAGGAGTGAAAAATCAGGCCGCAAACTCAGCATTCAAAAAACTAAGATCATGGCATCCAGTCTCTTCACTTCATGGCAAATAGTAGGGGTAAAATTGGAAACTGTGAAAGACTATTTTCTTGGGCTCCAAAATCACTGCTGATGGTGACTGCAACCATGAAATAAAAGATGCTTGCTCCTTGGAAGAAAAGCTGTGACAAACCTAGACAGTGTATTGAAAAGCAGAGACATCACTTTGCCAACAAAGTCCGTATAGTCAAAGCTATGGTTTTTCCAGTAGTTATGTACAGATGTGAGAAAGAAAGTGAAAGTCTCTCAGTCATTTCTGACTCTTTGGAGACTCCATGGACTGTAGCCTGCCAGACTCTTCTGTCCATGGAATTCTTCACACCAGAATACTGGAGTGATTAGCCTGTTACCTTCTCCAGGGGATCTTCCCAACCCAGGGATAAAACAGGTGGCTTATGTATTGAGGTGGAGTCTTTATCAGCTGAGCTATGAGGGAAGCTCACAGATAAGAGACATGGACCATAAAGAAGGCTGAGTACCAAAGAATTGTTGCTTTCAAGCTGTGGTGCTGGACAACATTCTTGAGAGTCCCTTGGACAGACAGGAGATCAAACCAGTCAATCCTAAAGGAAATCAATCCTGAAATTCATTGGAGGGATTGATGCTGAGGCTGAAGCTCCAATACTTTGGCCACCTTCAGGGAAGAGCTGACTCATTGGAAAAGACCCTGATGCTGGGAAAGATTGAAGGCAAAAGAAGTGAGACTCAGAGGATGAGATGGTTAGATAAGCATCACTGATTCAAAATACATGAATCTGAGCAAACTCTGGAAGAAAGTGACAGGGAATCCTGGTGTGCTGCAGTCCATGGGGTTGCAAAGAGTCAGACACGACTGAGCATGCATGCACTCACAAGTTATTATCGTTATTTTCAAATTAAATACGAGCCTTAAGTGTTTAGGTGATTTTCTCAGTCATACTGCTAAAAAGGCTACAAAAAAGGATTCATACACCTATGTCCCATTTTGTTAAGTACCTTTTCCCAACAATTAGAAATGTAGAAAAAGAAGAGAAGGTGGAGGAAGAGGGGTTGGTGAAATTTCCTTATTTTCTGAGGCACTGACTTCCAGATTATGCTAAATTTTAGAATCTGTCACCCCCAGAAAGACATTTTATTGATTATGCTATTGTTCAACTGTTCTCTTGTTTGTTTTTTGACTGTTTATTTTATTAAGTAATAAAAACTATTATATTGCCAAATCACATCACCATGATATTTTTGTTTAAGAGTAAGTAAAATAGTGTCCATCAAAAATATTTTTGCTTCACAGCATAAAAACTGTTTCACTCCTAATTTCAAACTAATAGTGTGAAATTTGCAAGCACTGAGGACATTTTCAATATTTTTTTTATCCTAAATTAGGTTAAGATGTTGAGCAAATCAGGTGCTTTGATCATCATCAATCAGCAGGAATCATACTTTAGGCTTAAACTTGATGTTCTAGATTTGATTCTTTAAATTTAAAGGAACCCCACCTGCTATGATTTAGCAAATCTGTGTCAATTACTATGCTGTGCACAAGTAGAATCTCACTATAGAACATGACCACTTATATTGAAAAGCACAAAGGAAACAAGTTAATCAAGTGGAAGTATGTTAGTACCTGCATGTTTTAAATGCAATTCATCATTCAGTTCAATTCAGTTCAGTTCAGTCGCTCAGCCATGTCCAACTCTTTGCAACCTCATGGACTCCAAACACGCCAGGCCTCCCTGTCCATGACCAACACCCAGAGTTTACCAAAACTCATGTCTATTGAGTTGGTGATGCCATTCAGCCATCTCATCCTCTGTCATCCCTCTCTCCTCCCGTCTTCAATCTTTCCCAGCATCAGGGTCTTTTCCAATGAGTCAGTTCTTCACATCAGGTGGCCAAAATATTGGATTTCAGCTTCAACATCAGTCCTTCCAATTAAAACTCAGGACTGATCTCCTTTAGGATGGGCTGGTTGGATCTCCTTGCAGTCCAAGGGACTCTCAATAGTCTTCTCCAACACCACAGTTCAAAAGCATCAATTCTTTGGCGCTCAGCCTTCCTTATAGTCCAACTATCAATCCATACATGACTAATAGAAAAACCATAGCCTTGACTAGACGGAGCTTTGTTAGCAAAGTAATGTCTCTGCTTTCCAATATACTGTCTAGGTTGGTCAGAACTTTCCTTCCAAGGAGCAAGCGTCTTTTAATTTCATGGCTGCAGTCAATATTTGCAGTGATTTTGCAGCCCCCCAAAATAAAGACCACCACTGTTTCCCCATATATTTGCCATGAAGTGATGGGACCAGATGCCATGATCTTAGTTTTCTGAATGCTGAGCCTTAATCCAACTTTTCCCACTCTCCTCTTTCACTCTCATCAAGAAGCTCTTTAGTTCTTCTTCACTTTCTGCTGTAAGGGTGGTGGTATCAGCTGTATATCTGAGGTTATTGATATTTCTCCTGACAATCATGATTCCAGCTTCTTCTTCCTCAAGGCCAGCATTTCTCATTATGTACTCTGCATATAAGTTAAATAAGCAGGGTGGCAATATACAGCCTTGATGTACTCCTTTTCCTATTTGGAACAAGTCTGTTACTCCATGTCCAGCTTTAACTGTTGCTTCCTGACCTGCATACAGATTTCTCAAGAGGCAGATCAGGTGGTCTGGTATTCCTAACTCCTTCAGAATTTTCCACAGTTTGTTTTGATACACATAGTCAATAAAGCAGAAATAGATGTTTTTCTGGAATTCTCTTGCTTTTTCGATGATCCAAGGGATGTTAGCAATTTGATCTCTGGTTCCTCTGCCTTTTCTAAAACCAGCTCGAACATCTGGAAGTTCACAGTTCATGTACTGTTGAAGCCTAGGTTGGAGAATTTTGAGCATTACTTTACTAGCATGTGAGATGAGTGCAGTTGTGCGGTGTTTTGAGCATTCTTTGGCATTGCTTTTCTTTGGAATTGGAATGAAAACTGACCTTTTCCAGTCCTGTGGTCACTGCTGAGTTTTCCAAATTTGCTGGCATATTGAGTACAGCACTTTTAAAGCATCATCTTTCAGAATTTGAAATAGCTCAACTAAAATTCCATCCCTCCACTAGCTTTGTTCATAGTTATGCTTCCTAAGGCCCACTTGACTTCACATTCCAGGATGTCTGGCTCTAGGTGAATGATCACATTATCATGATCATCTGTGTAGTGAAGATCTTTTTTTGTACATTTCTTCTCTGTATTTGTGCCACCTCCTCTTAATATCTTCTTCTGTTAGGTCCATACCATTTCTGTCCTTTATTGAGCTCATCTTTGCATGAAATGTTCCCTTGGTATCTCTAATTTTCTTGAAGAGATCTCTAGTCTTTCCCATTCTGTTGTTTTCCTCTATTTCTTTGCACTGATCACTGAAGAAGGCTTTCTTATCTCTCCTTGCTATTCTTTGGAACTCTGCATTCAAATGGGTATATCTTTCCTTTTATACTTTGTTTCTCACTTCTCTTCTTTTCACAGTTATTTGTAAGGCCTCCTCAGACAGCCATTTTGCTCTTTTGCTTCTATTTCTTGGGGATGGTCCTGATCCCTATCTCCTGTAGGATGTCATGAACCTCTATCCATAGTTCATCAGGCACTTTGCTATCAGATCTAGTCCCTTAAATCTGTTTCCTATTCCATTGTATAATCGTAAGGGATTTGATTTAGGTCATAACTGAATGGTCTTGTGCTTTTCCCTGCTTTCTTCTATTTAAGTCTGAATTTGACAATAAGGAGTTCATGATCTGAGCCACAGTCTGCTCCCAGTCTTGTTTTTGCTGACTGTATAGAGTTTCTCCATCTTTGGCTGCAAAGAATATAATCAATCTGATTTTGGTGTTGGCCATCTGGTGACATCCATGTGTAGAGTCTTCTCTTATTTTGTTGGAAGAGAGTGTTTGCTATGACCAGTGTGTTCTCTTGACAAAACTATTTAGTCTTTTCCCTGCTTCATTCTGTACTCCAGGGCCAAATTTGCCTGTTACTTCAGGTGTTTTTTTTTTTTTTTTACTTTCTACTTTTGCATTCCAGTCCCCTATAATGAAAAGGACATCTTTTTTGGGGTGTTAGTTCTAGAAGGTGTTACAGGTCTTCATAGATCTGTTCAACTTCAGCTTCTTAAGCATTACTGATCAGGGCATAGACTTGGATTACCGTGATATTGAATGGCTTGCCTTGGAAGTGAACAGAGATCACTGTCATATTTGAGACTGGATCCAAGTACTGCATTTCAGACTCTTTTGGTGATTATGATGGCTACTGCATTTCTTCGAAGGGATTCTTTCCCACATTAGTAGATATGACATGGTCATCTGAGTTAAATTCACTCATTCCAGTCTGTTTTAGTTCACCGATTCCTAAAATATAGGTGTTCACTTTTGCCATCTCTTGTTTGACCACTTCCAATCTGCCTTGATTCATGGACCTAACAGTCCATATTCCTATACAATACTGCTCTTATAGCATCAGACCTTGCTTCTATCACAAGTCACATTCATAACTGGGTGTTGTTTTTGCTTTGGTTCCATCTCTTCATTCTTTCTGCAATTATTTCTCCACTGATCTCCAGTAGCATATTGGGTACCTACTGACCTGGGGAGTTCATCTTTCAGTGTCTTATCTTTTTGCCTTTTCATATTGTTCATGGGTTTCTCAAGGCAAGAATACTGCAGTCGCTTGCCATTCCCTTCTCCAGTGGACCATATTTTGTCAGAACTCTCCACCATTACCCATCTGTCTTGGGTGGCCCTATGTGACATGGCTCATAGTTTCATTGAGTTAGACAAGGCTGTGGTCCATGTGATTAGATTGGTTAGATTTCTGTGACTGTGGTTCCTGCCTGTCTGCCCTCTGATGCCCTCTCTCAGCACCTACCATCTTACTAGGGTTTCTCTTTCCTTGGACGTGGGGTATCTCTTTCCTTGGGCATGGGGTATCTCCTCCCAGCCCCCGCTCCTGACCTTGGATGTGGGGTGTCTCCTCTCACCGCCTCAACGTTGTGCAGCCAATAGAAAATATTGATATCCATTTAAGACAAGGTCTAAAAAGGCATGTTTATAATAACACAGGGTTCTGATGCTGTAAAGTGGAATTGCCGTCATTCCTTAACTTCTTTTATTTTATATCAAAAGCTAGATGATTGGAATACAAGATCAATATAACACAGTGCTTTTGCACCTGATTTAACTGTGAGGCTTCTTGTCTTGATCTGAATGAAACAAACACATTAGGAGACGCAAATATCTTGAGGGAAAAATTGAAGTCTTCTCATCTGAATCTAATACTTTTTCTTTCACTTCCTCCTGTTCTGCAAGAGCTCTCACATTTATTGCTTCTGTGTAAAGTTCTATACTCCTATAATCTATTCAGTTTCAAATCAAGTAGCTACCATCTGTAACTTCCATCTTTAACAGCAAGTTTCATTTCACCTTGCTTCTTGATTGGCTTAATGGAAATTAAAAGATAGGAATCTATTAGACTCAGTCTAGGCTTTCCAATTGACTCAACAAGTAAATAATCTGTGTACAATGCAAAAGACTCAGAAAATATGGGTTCCACCCAGGGTGGGAAAGATTCCCCTGGAGAAAGAAATGGCAACCCACTCCAGTGTGCTTGCTTAGCAAATCCCATAGACAGAGGAGCCTGGAGGGCTACAGTCCACAGGGTTGCAAAGAGTTGGACACGATTGCGCATGCACGCATCTCTCCCGGATACTCAGTCTGAGAGATGAAAAGCTAAAAATACTCATAAAATTAACAAAATGTCCTCCTTCACAGCTTAGCTCTAAACACCTTTAGAGAATGTATCTGACACTATCTCAATTTACAGGTTACATAAATCTCTAACCAATAGCTTTTTAACCAGAAAGTCTTTAGAACAATTCTATATAACAGCGGGGAAGGTGACCAGTAGTGATTAACAACATTCTTGTTCAATTTCTTTGCTAGAGCAAGAAAATTGTTCAAATTCATCTTGGCCCCTTACCTTGCTGTTTATTACAGCAGATGAAATTTCCCCTCCAGGCAACCACTGTGTTATTGCTCTTTTCATACTAAATTCATTTTCTTTTATACCAGCATTAATCCTTTCCTTCTTTCTCCCTTCTTTCTTTCATTTCTCTCCCTCCCTCTCTTTTACTCTTTCCTCTTCCCTCATCCCTAATCCTGCCTCTCTTCTTCCCTTCCTTCCTTTCTTTACCAGAATTTTAAAAATCCATATTTTATATATCCAAAAATGTCAACCAGTATACAATTATGCTTCATGAATTGATAATCTGCTTGGTTTTTTAACAATTTTAGTTTCAGTATACCTATACATCTTCTGGGTAGAAACTGTGTTCTGAGACAGATGAAAGGTGTTATAATTAATTTTATATACAAATGCGTTCCATGTAGTTGAAGCCAGAGATCTGTGGTAACTGAATAAATATTTTTATTATATGAACTTCATCATCAATGTTAGACCTATGATTTTAGGAGTATTGTAAAGCATCACTTTCTCACTGAAGCTCTTAGCACATAATGGCATAAACATATAATTGCCTTTAACTAGAATGCAATTGTCTCCCTTAGTCTAATTTGTGCTTTTTACATTAAGTTAATAAATATTTCATTTACATTAAGTTAATAATTATTTGCCATCACTTCATGGCAAGTAGGTGGGGAAACAATGGAAACAGTGACAGACTTTAGTTTTTTGGGGCTCCAAAATCACTGCAGATGGTGACTGCAGCCATGAAATTAAAAGACACTTGATCGTTGGAAGCAAAGTTATGACCAACCTAGATAGCATATTAAAAAGCAGAGACATTACTTTGCCAACAAAGGTCTGTCTAGTCAAAGCTATGTTTTTTCTAGTAGTCATGTATGGATGTTAGTTGGACTTTAAAGAAAGCTGAGTGCCAAAGAATTGATGCTTTTGAACTGTGGTGTTGGAGAAGACTCTTGAGGGTCCCTTGGACTGCAAGGAGATCCAACTAGCCCGTCCTAAAGGAAATCAGCCTTAATATTAATTAGAAGGACTGATGCTGAAGCTGAAACTGCAATACTTTGACCACCTTATGCGAAGAGCTGACTCATTTGAAAAGACTCTGATGCTGGGAAAGATTGAGGGCAGGAGGAGAAGGGGACAGTAGAGGATGAGATAGTTGGATGACATCACCAACTCAATGGACATGAGTTTGAGCAAGCTCCAGGAGTTGGTGATGGACAGGGAGGCCTGGCGTGCTGCAGTCCATGGGGTTGCAGAGTCTGACATGACTGAGTGACTGAACTGAACTGAATAAATATTTCAAAGTAAAAGCATCAGTTGTTATTTTCACATGGTAATACTCAAGTCTAGGCCTTCCCTATTGGCTCAGTGGTAAAGAACCCTTCTGCCAGTGCAGAAGACACGGGTTCAGTTCCTGGGTCAAGAAGATTCCCTGGAGTAAGAAATGGCAACCAACTCCAATATTCTTGCCTGGGAAACCCTATGGACCGAGGAGCCTAGAAGGCTGCAGTTTACGCAGTTCTAAAGAGTCGGAAGCAACTTGTGAACTGAACACACAATACTCAAGTCCACTAATGTTTCTGATTTTCTCCCTTTTTTTCATGAAATAACAGAGGGATATGTGGGAAAAGAAGATACAAATCCAACAACAATAACTATCACCAGAAAACTTTTAGAAGTGATATTTACATACTGTCAATTTGAACAAATGCTTCCATTCCGTGTGAATTTGAAATTTTATCCAGCCTTTTTGCTTATTGTTTGTAAAGTAACATGGAAAAAACATACCAAGGACATACACACAAAAACACTGGTCTATTTTCAAAACTTGATCTCATAGTGGAAGTATTTCTATATATTTGGGAAATCCACAGTATTTTCAAAGAAGCTTGTTTATTTTTAAATAAATACATGACTTTTAGAAAGATACCAAGCAACTTCAAAAAGTAAAAAAGGAATTACAATGTCACTCAAAATCTCTGTGTGTGTGTGTGTGTGTGTGTGTGTGTGTGTTAGTCGCTCAGTCGTGTCTGACTCTTTATGACCCCATGGAACAGCAGCCCACCAGGCTCCTCTGTCCATGGGATTCTCCAGGCAAGAATGCTGGAGTGGGTTGCCATTTCTTTCTCCAGCAAAATCTCTTTACTCATAAATAATTGCAACAAAGGTTTTTCAAGAAAACTATAGACATTCTCCCTGCCTATAAAGATCTACATGTTAGGACCTAATAAAATGCAATTGGAATAAAATTGCTTATGAAAGTGAAAAAATACTCAAATGCATTACATTCCTTTTGTGAGACAAGAGAGTTTGGAGAAACGATTGGATTTTAGGTAAGTATCTTCTTAACAAGAAATATGTATATATGTAGTACTCCTCTAAAGTTTAAAAGGATTAAAATGATAAGACATTTGATTTCTCTAAATGCTATATGTTACACATATAGCTATATCTATAAATTTCATGGGCTTCCCAGATGGCGCTAGTGGTATAGAACCCGCCTGCCCCTGCAGGAGGTGTTTATACTATAAGATAGAGAAGACTGTGAAATTAACATCTAACATTCTCTTATTTACACTAGTCTGTTTCCTATAATGAAGTATGATATCACTTTTATACTGTCAAAGTGTATAACACATTCTTTCAGGATTTTGGAATTACTTTCATTATGTCTTCAAATACTTTCTTGTTTATTATTTTATTTTCATCAAGAAAAAATATAAATATATTGGAAAATTTGTTAGCCTTTCAAAAAAATACCTTAAAGAAAAAAAATAATTCTCTTCTCTTCAATTTTGTCTGATTTTGCCTTGCCTTCCTTCCCATGTTAGTTATTTTAATTTTTTTAATGTGATTTCTTGTATACTTTCTATTCCTTACCTTGTTCTAAGTAGCACCAAATAGTGCATGTGGGTAGAAATATTGAATATTACAGTCTGGATACTAAGATACCCACCATGAATATCTATACTCTCTCTCTCCTCTATCTAAAGAGCTGAAAGTGAAAACCTAGGAGGAAGATAGCAGAGACAAATTAAGGAAGAAACCAACATCTTGACTTACCTCATGGATGGAAAAACTTGAGAGTGATCTGACTGATACTAGGAAGTGATTTAATTAAGAAAGCAACCTTTACTGAGTTAAGCCACTAACTTCCATTACTTATTTTAATGCCTACATAAAAGTAAGTATAAATGGAATTTAATTATAAGGAAGGAACATGGTCTTTCACTACTTTCTCTCTTCCTATCTCTCCCTCTCCCTCTCTACCTCTGTCTCCAATAAATGAATATAACCTGACTGTTTATGTAAAGGAAAATTTCAAAACTCACCAACTCCTATTTTGTCCGAATTTTCATTGCTTCAATATGAAGAATGCTTCTTAATACACACTATAAATGTGTTCAAAGGGATAGACTATAATTTACTGTACTTATTGCTTATATATTGTATATATTTTTATCAGTTTAAATATATTTATTTGAAATAATTCTATAATTAAAGTCTTTAGAAGCCCTGATGTTAAAATATCAATTTAGTATTTTCTAAGGAAACTGTGCTACTTTTAACCAAAAATCAAAACATTTCATTGTGACTATTTTTCTTTGAGATTGTTTCAAGGTTTCATGTGCAGTTCTAACCAGTATTTTTTCCCTTTGAATTTCAAATTTCCACCCTGTTCTTGACACTTATCTTATATTTCCCTGATTTGTCGTTCTGTTTGTTCAGGTCTTATCTGTTCAGCCAGATCATAAGTACTTTAAGGCAGTGACCATGCTTACAGAATCTGTGTGCCCTGTGGCACTTAATAGATACATCTCATAAATTTTAGCAAAATGATAGCTGTTGCAGCTCCAAGAGACTCAAATGGCTTTGCAGCCTTGTTTGATAGTTTTCCTACAAGTTTATTCTAAAGAAAACTGCATTCTGATAAATGAGTCTGCTATAAAAATGAAATAAGCTTGTTTTTACTTCTGCAGCCTTCTTATATCATTGATTTTATTGCTACTAGAGTACATGTTCAAATATTTAATATTACATTTTAATATATTGTTTCTATCTTATCTGTCATGTGACCCAGTTTTGCCTTCCTTTTGGACACTTGTCTTTCCTCTGTACCCACAGTTCACTCAAAATAACACACTGAGCTGACTCCAACTGTCATCAAAAAGTTTTTGATAAATAAAAAAAAATTTACTTATTTTATTACTGATAATTCTATTGAGTAGTGACTTGTTTAGCTCTATCCTTAAGTATCTCTGGAGCAGGAAATGGTAACCCACTCCAGTATTCTTGCCTGAAAAAGTCCATGAACAGAGGAGCTTGGCTGGCTACAGTCCATGGGATTGCAAAAAGTTGGACATGACTGAGTGACAGAGCACATCCTTAGGTATAAAGGATACATTATTAAACATTTATTATTACTAAAGTATAACTATACAGACACACTGTTAGAATTGCTGGTACAATTCACCATTATGCTGCTATGCTTTTAGTGATGAGAAGATACATAAAGTTCTTTGAAGTAATATTTTAGTGCTTTTCTAAGCATACATATAAACAGTATATTAAACTTTCTCTTAATCTTCATCTGCTAAAACCTATCTTTGATGCCTAATATCTGTGTTTATGTTGACATCAATTCTCCAGATATGTAATACTCATATTTATATTCCTCATAATTTTGCTAAATTAGGAATAGATGATGCATTTTTAAGCGTGTACATATCTTTTATAAATGCAGTGCAGGAATAACTCTCAGTAAGAAAGCACACACATCCCATTCTTGCACGTGCTTGTATCTGCTTAGTCTCTAGTCATGCCCACGTCTTTGTGACCCACTGGACTGTAGCCCGCCAGGTTCCTCTGTCCATGGGATTCTTCCTAATGGCAAGGATTCTGAAGATGGTAGCCATTTCCTACTCCAGAGGATCTTCCTGACCCAGGGATCGAACTGAAGTTTCCTGGGTCTCCTGCATTGCAGATGGATTCTTTACCAGCTGAGCCGTTGGGGAAGCCCCATGCTTGGATATATCAGTATAAAATATGGGCAGCTAAAAGATGGCTTCATTTTAAGAGATCATTATACAAAGTTACATCATTAATTTTAAAGAATAAGAGTCACATGCTTGAGGTTGACAGTCACATTAGAAAAATAAAACATATTCTTTTCTTCTATGGCATGTGGTTCAAAAGAACATATAGAAAATATATTAACAAGTTTCAGATACAGTCAAAACAGTGTCACTTTATAATTACATAAAATCATGTTTCCATTTTCTTCCTATTAAAAAAAAAATCACATTTACATTTTCTTCCTATTAAAACTATAGGAGTTCATTTAGTAAGGGAAAAAAGAAGATATAACAGTTACTGTGCAAATAAATTAGTGAAAAGCTTTAAAATTGCATTATTATCAACATCATCAAATCATAGAGATGAAAAACTGTATCATTACTGGCACTGTAAGTAGAAATAAACTAGTTCAGTAAGTTGCCAAATGTAGGAATGAATAGTAATAGGATGAGGTGGTTTAAGGTTTAAGGTGAGGTGAGGTTAATAGGTTTAAGATGGGTGAGTATAGGCATAGCCTTTGTGTAGTACATGAACTATCTTATTTCCTACCTCCCAAGTGACAAAGAGAAACTAATTTTATCATGTGAGATATTTCTTTCTTTTTCTGACCCATATTTTAAGCTTCAGGTTAGAAATCTGCCTCAGAGATCAAAATGAAAAAGTCACCTGAGATGAAAAGTTATCCGGAGTCTCTATTTCAGGTTCTGTTAGAGGTTTAGCGTTTTTAGTTCAGACATTAGAAGCTCAGTTACACACCAGGGGAGACTTGCGACATTATTGTTCCTTCTATGACAAAATGTCTATCCATCTTGCATGCAGCCTATCCTCTTCTGAAAAACAGCTGATACCACTAGTGATTAGCAAAAGAAGCAAAAGACAGAATAAACTAAAGCTTTCTTTTTGTTTCTAATTTTTAAAGGAATCGGATCTTTGAATTCAATGGAATCTAAAACATGAAACAATGAATACAGCAAAACAGAAACCAATCCACGGATATAAAGAACAAACTAGTGGTTACCAGAGGAGGGTGGGGGAGGGACAAGATAGGGGTAGGGGAAAGAGGTACATGCCCTTATGTGTAAAATAAGAAAGCCACAAGAATATATGGCACAGGGAATAGAGTCCTTATTTTATAATACATTTACATGGAATATAATCTATAAAAATATTGACTCTCCATGTTGTACACTGAAACTAATCAACTACGTGCACTAAGCCACTCAGTCGTGTCTGACCCTTTCCGACCCCATGGATTGTAGACCCCCAGCTCCTCTGTCCGTGGGATTCTCCAGGAAACAATACTAGACTGTGTTGTCATTTTCTTCTCCAGGGGATCTTCCTGATCCAGGGATTGAACTTGAGTCTCCTGAGGCTCCTGCTTTTCAGACCAGATTCTTTTACCGCTGAGCCACTGGGGAAGCCAAAAGTTGGGGGCCACTGGTCTACAGCGTGCAAGGCTGGATACTCTCTTGCCTGTTTTTTTTCTGCCTCATCATGTGGCCTGAGGGATCTTAGTCCCCCCATCAGGGATTGAACCTGTGCCCCCTGCAGTGGAAGCGTGCAGTCCTAACCACTAGACCACCAGGGAATTCTCAATCAACTATACTTTGACTTTTAAAAAGACATTGAATGTATTACATTAGATAGCAAGGAATCTATTAACTAAATCAAGGAAAAGAGACAAGTGTGTCAACTTCTGGGTTTTTCTTATACTCTCAGCCTTGGAATTTCTGAGTAGTCTAGCTGTTAAATCTGCCAAGTGTAGTAGGTAGCATCAAAGAAGCTTTGCTTTGGAGGTTTCCAATCATTTTAAAAACAGTGACTGCCAAACCAAACTTTACTAATGGCAAACTAATAAACTAAAGTGGACCATTAGAACGTGCTATGCATTGACCCATTGATGGGTTACAGACAGTGGTGAGGTCTCCAGGGAGAGTGTGAGGACATTTGAACCATACTTTTCTACTTATAGCCTACTCAAGCAGGTCTGATTCAAAGTCAGAGCTAGCTTGCGTATAAACAATTATGACTTTAATAAAGTACTGTTGCTAATGCTAATAAAATACAGAAACTTATAAATGATTTTCATTTTGTAATAAAAAATTAAAGCACAATAAATTATCCCTGCAAAATAATGACTTTACTGCCTCCAGTAAGTATTATTTTCCCAATGACTTGGACTGAGTTAAGGAAAAAATTGGCACAGGCCTTTAAAAATGTTGAAACAGAAGTCTTCGGTAAATAACGTTTTGCTTTTTCCTAGGTAGGGTTTATATATGATCATTTTCTTTATATCTTGCACTTGTTTTGCATCACTTACTATATATTGAGGGCATTTTCCTCTTTATATTAATTTATTTTTGGTTGAAGCATAATTTACATTAGGTGAAATTTACATTGCTCAGCTCTTAAGTATAACTTGCAATGAAGTTTTGACAAATGCATATTAGGACACAACATTTCCACCACATTAGAAAATTTCCTCCTGCCCTTTTCTCCCAAGCAGAAGCTACTACAGATCTTATTTCTATCAACATTTATTAGTGTTGCATAATCTTGGATTTCATACTAATGGAATCATATCCTTTGGCTGGCTCCTTGTATTCAGCATAATGTTTTTTAGAGTCATCCTGTCATTGTGTGTTTCAGTACTTGCTCCTTCTTTTATTACTGGGTAGTAATATAACACTATGTTTATCTAGTCTTCTATCAATGAATATTGAGATTATTTGCTGTTTTTTAGCTATTACAAAAATTATATGTATATTCTTTACAAGCCTCCTGAGGATATTTATTTTTATTTATATTAAATAAATACCTCAGAGCAGAATTTCTGGACTACAAGGTATGCTTTCAAATGGTGATGTTGGAGAAGACCCTTGAGAGTCCCTTGGACTGCAAGGAGATCCAATCAGTCACTCCTAGAGGAAATAAACCATGAATATTCATTAGAAGGACTAATGTTGAAGCTGAAGCTCCAATACTTTGGCCACCTGATGCTAAGTGCCAGCTCATTGGAAAATACCCTGATCCTGGGAAAGACTGAAGGCAGGAGGAGAAGAGGATGACAGAGGATGAGATGGTTGGGTGGCATCACTGACTCAATGGACATGAGTTTGAGCAAACTCTGTGAGCTAGTGAAGTACAGGGAAGCCTGGTGTGCTGCAGTTCAGGAGTCACAAAGAGTTGGATACGAATGAATGACTGAAGAACAGCAACAAAGAAGTCCTAATAAAAACAAATTAAAGTAGAATGTAAAGTAGTTTTTTTCTCATTAGATTGCTCTAAATGGTTTCATTACTTTTGCTAATAAAGAGATTCTGATTCACATGAACTCAGAATACACTTTAGTTTGTCCCCCTTTTCCTTGATCTCAGAATGCCAACATAAATATTAACGTATAGAAGGAAGGTTTCCATTCACAATAAATAGCAATTTTCTCTTCTTTTATGCTTGTCTTTTAGACTGCTGGCATCAAGAAAAAGCACTTAGAATATTGCATGTGGTACATATGCTTGGAATTGTCAGGAGAGTGTGTAATTTCCTTGGTTATGTCTCACTGCAGCAAAGATTTGAAACGGTGGACCAGTGTTACAGCTCTGTCACAGCTCAGCTTTATTTGGCAAACAAAGGAAAGTATACCCTTGAGGCGTGAGGGCGGGCTGACCCCAAAGGAAAGGCCTCAATCTGCCTTGGCTTCCTCCTTTTCTTCCTTTGTCTCCTCCCCCTGGGCCTGCCCTATGTAAATCAGACTAGCCAGGAAGGCTGTTTGTTTCACCTGAGGTTCTCACTCCGATCCTCAGATTTTCTTTTGTTCCATTTTCGAGGGCTTTTCCTTTGTATTTTAGCCACTGCCATTTTGGACTCCTTTTTCCTATTCTAACTACCTAACAGAATCATTCATGTGGGGCTCAATATACACTCGTACACTTCTTCACTGTGCTTTCTGTCTAGGAAGCTGAGCTGTGTAAACTAGATCCTTGTCTTCTGCCTGGGTTCAAACGTGCTGAGCTCTTCCAGGAAATGCAAGAAGAGATAGTGAAGAGCAAGGTCAGGCCACTGATTCCTTGAACTCTGCCAGCTGGTATGCCTTGAACACTCTGTGACCTTACAGTGAAGTCTACAGTTCCTTCCACTGTGGCCTGCTGCAGTTCTCTTTCCTTTCCCTGGATCTAATAACTGTCCTTCCCCAGTCCCTTGATCTTGTTTAGTTGCATTTTAAATTATCCCCAAAATCAGTAGTATAAAATAACTTGTTTTGTCCAGACAGGGCAAAGTAGGGTCTGGTTGTCTCTGATTTATGATACATGCTTTTGAACTGTGGTATTGGAGAAGACTCTTGAGAGTCCCTTGGACTTCAAGGAGATCTAACCAGTCCATTCTGAAGGAGATCAACCCTGGGATTTCTTTGGAAGGAATGATGCTAAAGCTGAAACTCCAGTACTTTGGCCACCTCATGCGAAGAGTTGACTCATTGGAAAAGACTTTGATGCTGGGAGGGATTGGGGGCAGGAGAAGAAGGGAACGACAGAGGATGAGATGGCTGGATGGGATCACTGATTTGATGGACGCGAGTCTGAGTGAACTCCAGGAGTTGGGGATGGACAGGGAGGCCTGGCGCGCTGCGATTCATGGGGTCGCAGAGTCGGACACGACTGAGCGACTGAACTGAACTGAACTGAACTGATGCCTCTGATGAAAATTAAGTGTCAGGAATAGTAAATAACAAGGGACTGGAATTATCTGAAGGATATTTTTCATTCTTACATCTGCTGTTTGAAGGTGAATATCAGCTGGAAATTTGGCTGTCCACTGGAACACCTTCACAGAATTCTCCAAATAGCCTGGCTTCCTTTGATTATGAGTACTAAATTAAAAATGTGAGTGTTTTTATTGTGAGATAGAGACAGAGAAGGACAAGGATTGAGAAGAAGGGACAGACACAGAGGGAAACTAGACAGAAGCTCTATAGCTTTTTAGGTTTAGCCTAAAAGCCTAGGCTAGGTTTAGCCTGAGAAGTCTTGTAGCATCACTTTCACCCCATTTCCTACTGAAGCAGTTACAAAGTCTTGTTCAGTGTCTAACTCTTTTAACGGGGGAGTGGCAAGATGGCTTAAGTATTCGTAGGACTCTCAGCTATCACAATGGACATTTTGAGAAAACTTATTCAGCCAAAAACCTAGAGGTGGTGAGTGTCTGCCTTCTACTAGTCGAAATTTCCAACACTACCCTTTGTGGTTTCAAATCTTCTGTAGTAAACACTCTCTGAATCATGCCCAGAGTTATTTTCTGTTTCTTGTTGGAAGCCTAAATAACAGAGTACATTATTTAAATACTGGTTGAAAGAGAAAAATAACAATTTATAGAATATTGAAATAATCATATTTATAATATACATATCAATCTGTTATTTTAATAGTTATTAAGTTCAATTATTTTTTGTTACTCAAAAACTATATAGCAAGCAAGTAAATCAAAATAACATATATTTATATAATAATGGAATTCCTAAGGAACAGGATAAAGAAATCGACTATCACAACATTTTTACAATATTGTTTTATAACTTCTGGTTGATGTGATAGAAAAAAATTTACAAGAAAAAGATGATGTAGATAAAATTTTATGCATTTCTAGATGATATAATCAAATATATTCAAGGTCAAATATGCAATTCTAAAATATCTGCAAAAATTAAATTAGAGTTTTAAAAGATGTGTCTGTTTTTACAATCATTTTAAAAAAGATAATTACTAAATAATGCTTTTGTGGTAAACTGAATGTAGCAGCCTCTATCAAAAATCTCCTTGTGTGTACATGCTTTGCAGTTTGACTTTGTAGCCTTTCCCAAGAACAGAACCTGCCATAGTCTCCACTATTTCCCACTCCTTAAATCTGCTCTGTTGTTTGACTTTCACCAAATGAGTCTGGTGAGAAACTGACATTAGCCAGTTTAAATTCTAGGCACTGCAAAGTCTTTTGTGCTTTCATTTCTTATCTTTGAACCCAGCCTCCTTCATGAGAAAACAGGCTAAGCTCTAAGAGGATGAGAAACTGCATTCCTGGTCATGCTAGTCAACACTAAGAAACAGAAAAAAACAAACGAGCAGCTGATGTCAGAGGTATGAGAAAGACGCTCAGTCGTGTCCAACTCTTTGTGACCCCATGAATTGCAGCACGCCAGGCCTCCCTGTCCATCACCAACTCCAGGAGTTCACTCAGACTCATGTCCATCGAGTCAGTGATTGCCATCCAGCCATGTCATCCTCTGTCGTCCCCTTCTCCTCCTGCCCCCAATCCCTCCCAGCATCAGAGTCTTTTCTAATGAGTCAGCTCTTTGCATGAGGTGGCCAAACTACTGGAGTTTCAGCTTTAGCATCATTCGTTCCAAAGAAATCCCAGGGCTGATCTCTTTCTGAATGGACTGGTTGGATCTCCTTGCAGTCCAAGGGACTCTCAAGAGTCTTCTCCAACACCACAGTTCAAAAGCGTCAATTCTTCGGCGCTCAGCCTTTTTCACAGTCCAACTCTCACATCCATACATGACCACTGGAAAAACATAGCCTTGACTAGACGGACCTTAGTCGGCAAAGTAATGTCTCTGCTTTTGAATATGCTGTCTAGGTTGGTCATAACTTTTCTTTCAAGGAGTAAGAGTCTTTTAATTTCATGGCTGCAGGCACCATCTGCAGTGATTTTGGAGCCCAAAAAGATAAAGTCTGACACTGTTTCCACTGTTTCCCCATCTATTTCCCATGAAGTGATGGGACCAGATGCCATGATCTTCGTTTTCTGAATGTTGAGCTTTAAGCCAACTTTTTCACTCTCCTCTTTCACTTTCATCAAGGGGCTTTTTAGTTCCTCTTCTCTTTCTGCCATAAGGGTGGTGTCATCTGCATATCTGAAGTTATTGATATTTCTCCTGGCAATCTTGATTCCAGTTTGTGTTTCTTCCAGCCCAGTGTTTCTCATGATGTACTCTGCATAGAAGTTAAATAAGCAAGGTGAAAATATACAGCCTTAACGTACTCCTTTTCCTATTTGGAGCCAGTCTGTTGTTCTATATCCAGTTCTAACTGTTGCTTCCTGACCTGCATACAGATTTCTCAAGAGGCAGGTCAGGTGGTCTGATATTCCCATTTCTTTCAGAATTTTCCACAGTTTATTGTCATCCACACAGTCAAAGGCTTTGGCATAGTCAATAAAGCAGAAATAGATGTTTTTCTGGAACTCTCTTGCTTTTTTGATGATCCAGCAGATGTTGGCAATTTGATCTCTGGTTCCTCTGCCTTTTCTAAAACCAGCTTGAACATCAGAGAGTTCACAGTTCATGTATTGCTGAAGCCTGGCTTAGAAAATTTTGAGCATTACTTTACTAGCATGTGAGATGAGTGCAATTGTGTGGTAGTTTGAGCATTCTTTGGCCTTTCCTTTCTTTGGGATTGGAATGAAAACTGACCTTTTCCAGTCCTGTGGCCACTGTTGAGTTTTCCATATTTGCTGTCATATTGAGTGCAGCACTTTCACAGCATCATCTTTTTAGAACAGTGTTAATCAGGAGTTCACTGATATGCCATTTATAAATGTTTCAAAAATATACACTATTTAGCAATAGTTGCAAGAGTATTTGTCAGCTCACACAAAATGTAAAAATACCAAAATATCTATTATATTTAGTATTTTAAATATCTTTATATACATGACTATAAGAATTTCATAGTAGATAGCATATTTATAGGAAATATATATTTTATATTTAATGTTATGTATATGGTATATTCAACAGTATATATATATTTATATATACATACATTATATATAACATAAATAAAATGAGGCTTAAAATATTGAAAAGTAATATTTTATTCTTGAATAGGAAGATCACAAAAATTTCACTTATTCACAATGTTCTATAATTTACATGCAGTTGCAATCAGAATCCTAAAAGAAAATTTGCTGCTGTGTTTTTATTTTTTATCCTTTTCTCCTTTTGAAATAGTCATATTCTTTCAAACTCATTCCTAAGAACATCCATGAAAAAATTTTAATGAAGATAATAAAAGTAAAAACTATGGTTAGAGTAATCCTGTGCTGAATATTAAATGTTACTATATAATCACTATAATTTAAAAGACTGAATATCACATAAAAATAAAAATAAATCTGCAAAACGTGTTCATAAATAAAGTATTTATGAAAACACACAAATGAAGTAGACTGTCCTTCAATGCAGTGAGAAAAATATAGTTTAATAACTGGGAGACTGCATTTGTCTGATTTCTCTAAGAAAAAAAGCAAAGGGAAAAATCCCTTTTGCTACTCAGTTCAGTTCAGTTCAGTTCAGTTGCTCAGTTGTGTCAAACTCTTTGTGATCCTGTGGACTGCAGCACTCCAGGCCTCCCTGTCCATCACCAACTCCCAGAATTCACTCAAACTCATGTCCATTGAGTAGGCGATGGCATCCACCCATCGCATTCTCCGTCGTTCCCTTCTTCTCCTGCCCTCAATCTTTCCCAGCACCAGGGTCTTTTCCAATGAGTCAGTTCTTTGCATCAGGTGGCCAAAGTATTGGAGTTTCAGCTTCAGCATCAGTCCTTCCAAGGAATATCCAGGACTGATCTCCTTTAGTGTGGACTAGTTTGATATCCTTGCAGTCCAAGGGACTCTCGAGTGTTCTTCAACACCACAGTTCAAAAGCATCAATTCTTTGGCTCTCAGCTTTCTTTTTAGTCCAACTCTCCCAACCATACATGACCACAGGAAAAACCATAGCCTTGACTAGACAGACCTTTGCTGGCAAAGTAATGTCTTTGCTTTTTAATATGCTGTCTAGGTTGGCTATAGCTTTTCTCCCAAGGAGCAAGTGTCTTTTCATTTCATGGTTGCAGTCACCATCTGCAGTGATTTTGGAGCCCCAAATTATAATGTCTGCCACTGTTTACACTGTTGCCCCATCTATTTGCCATGAAGTGATGGAACCAGATACCATGATCTTAGTTTTCTGAATGTTGAGTTTTAAGCCAACTTTTTCACTCTCCTCTTTCACTTTCAAGAGGCTCTTTAGTTCTTAACTTTCTGCCATAAGGGTGGTGTCATCTGCATATCTGAGTTTATTGATATTTCCCTTGGCAGTCTTAATTCCAGCTGGTACTTCAGCCGTTCCAGCACTTATTTTACTAACTCATGCTATATATAATGTAAATCTTGAGAGATGAAAGATTAAATTTAAAAACAATACAATAAAGATACTCGAGCAAAATATAAGGAAATGTACACCTGAAACTATTTTTGCATTAAATTTTTAATCATATTGTTGCTGGATGTAGGCTAATTTACTTCTACACCTAAAGTCCCTACAGAATGCCCATGTTTTCACCAGGGAATCGTCCACTTTGCCTGGCAAAATCTGGAAAGTCTTCTCTTCCTAAATGAGCTATGAAAATTGGTTATCTCATAACTTCCAGGTAGCACTTTTTAGTTGTTCTTTTTCGTGGCCTCACAGGTTAGGATTCAGCCAAAAATTTAAGTGGACATTATCTAAATTTTGGGGTATCATTCTATGATTAGCTTCTTTCTCTCTGGCTGTTTGGCCTGCAAATTCCAGTCACCTCAATTTCTCCAAACACCAACCCTTGTCTCTTCAATAGATAAAAATACTAAAATATGTTTAGACCAGCCTCTTCCATCCCTGGTAGATAGTTTGTGTGATCTCAGGCTTTGTATTCCTGTTCCCTCTGAGGAATTGGGGCTTCCCAGGTGGCACTAATGATAAAGAACCCACCTGCCAATGCAGGGGATGCAGGACACTTCCCTGGGTAAAGAAGATGCCCCCTGGAGTAGGAAATGGCAACCTGCTTCAGTATTCTTGCCTGGAAAATCCCATGGACAGAGGAGCTTGGCAGGCTATAATCCACAGAGTCGCAAAGAGTCAGACATGACTGAGTGACTAGGTACGCACACATGCTAAGGAATCATGGCTACACGTTGTTGCACAATTTCCAAAATCATTTATGTGACAGGTTTTTTTTTCTAACTGACTGTAGACAAAGGGTTTTGAGCAACAGATACTATACCATGTCAGTGTCCAATTAATGTTTTTGCATCTGTATAGACACCATATATAAAAGACAATGGACAAATAATAGACTCAAAAAACTATTTGCAATCTATATAATTAAAAAAATCACCAATATAATATCCCTAATATGCAAAGAACTCCTTACCATGCAGAAAAAACAGAAAATAAAGAAAGAATCTAACAAAAAACAGGTAAAATATATATTTGGAAATTCATAAAAGGGAATATCTACTTTATTGACGATGCCAAAGCCTTTGACTGTGTGGATCACAATAAACTGTGGAAAATTATGAAAGAGATGGGAATACCAGACCACCTAACCTGCCTCTGGAGAAACTTGTATGCAGGTCAGGAAGCAACAGTTAGAACTGGACATGGAACAACAGACTGGCTCCAATTAGGAAAAGGAGTACGTCAAGGCTGTATATTGTCACCTTGCTTACTTAACTTCTATGCAGAGTACATCATGAGAAATGCTGGGCTGAAAGAAGCATAAACTGGAATCAAGATTGCCAGGAGAAATATCAGTAACCTCAGATATGCAGATGACACCACCCTTATGGCAGAAAGTGAAGGGGAACTAAAAAGCCTCTTAATGAAAGTGAAAGAGGAGAGTGAAAAAGTTGGCTTAACGCTCAACATTCAGAAAACGAAGATCATGGCATCTAGTCCCATCACTTCGTGGGAAATAGATGGGGAAACAGTGGAAACAGTGTCAGACTTTATCTTTTTGGGCTCCAAAATCACTGCATATGGGGACTGCAGCCATGAAATTAAAAGACGCTTACTCCTTGGAAGGAAAGTTATGACCAACCTAGACAGCATATTCAAAAGCAGAGACATTACTTTGCCAACAAAGGTCTGTCTAGTCAAGGCTATGGTTTTCCCAGTGGTCATATATGGATGCGAGAGTTGGACTAAAAAGAAAGCTGAGAGCCAAAGAATTGACGCTTTTGAACTGTGGTGTTGGAGAAGACTCTTGAGAGTCCCTTGGACTGCAAGGAGATCCAACTAGTCCATTCTAAAGGAGATCAGCCCTGAGTGTTCTTTGGAAGGAATGCTGCCAAAGCTGAAACTCCAGTACTTTGGCGACCTCATGCGACGAGTTGACCCAATGGAAAAGACTCTGATGTTGCGAGGGACTGGGAGCAGGCGGAAAAGGGGCCAACAGAGGGTGAGATGGTTGGATGCCATCACTGACTCGATGGACGTGAGTCTGAGTGAACGGGAGTTGGTGATGGACAGGGAGGCCTGGCATGCTGCGATTCATGGGGTTGCAAAGAGTCGGACACGACTGAGTGACTGAATTGAACTGAACTGAAAAGGGAATATATACACTGTAGAATGAATGTAAAAATACTGTATTTCATTTGTGGTAAGAAAAATTAAAAAGTGGAAAAAAAACTTTTAAATCAGATCAGTAAAAAGTAACATAAGTATGAATATGAGTGAGAACACCTATGCTTTTGAGGATGTTTGAAATAGACACTTGCATATATGGCTGGTGGGAATGTATATTCCTATCACCCTTTTTATTAAGAATAACCTAAATACCAGACCACCTGACTTACCTCTTGAGAAACCTATATGCAGGTCAGGAAGCAACAGTTAGAACTGGACATGGAACAACAAACTGGCTCCAAATAGAAAAAGGAGTATGTCAAGCCTGTATATTGTCACCTTGCTTATTTAACTTCTATGCAGAGTACATCATGAGAAATGCTGGGCTGGAAGAAGCACAAACTGGAATCAATATTGCCAGTAGAAATATCAGTAACCTCAGATATGCAGATGACACCACCCTTATGGCAGGAAGTAAAGAGGAGCTAAAAAGCCTCTTGATGAAAGTGAAAGAGGAGAGTGAAAAAGTTGGCTTAAAGCTCAACATTCAGAAAACGAAGATCATGGCATCTGGTCCCATCACTTCATGGGAAATAGATGGGGAAACAGTGGAAACAGTGTCAGACTTTATTTTCTGGGACTCCAAAATCACTGCAGATGGTGCCTGCAGCCATGAAATTAAAAGACTCTTACTCCTTGGAAGAAAAGTTATGACCAACCTAGACAGCATATTCAAAAGCAGAGATATTACTTTGTGAACAATGGTCCATCTAGCCAAGGCTATGGTTTTTCCAGTGGTCATGTATAGATGTGAGAGTTGGACTGTGAAGAAAGCTGAGCACTGAAGAATTGATGCTTTTGAACTGTGGTGTTGGAGAAGACTCTTGAGAGTCCCTTGGAGCAAGGAGATCCAACCAGTCCATCCTAAAGGACATCAGTCCTGGGTGTTCATTGGAAGGACTGATGCTGAAGCTGAAACTCCAATACTTTGGCCACCTCATGCAAAGAGCTGACTCATTGGAAAAGACCCTGATGCTGGGAGAGACTAGGGGCAGGTGGAGAAGGGCACCACCGAAGATGAGATGGTTGGATGGCATTGCCTGCTTGATGGACATGTATTTGGGTAAACTCCGGGAGTTGGTGATGGACAGGGAGTCCTGGCGTGTGGTGATTCATGAGGTCACAAAGGTCGAAAATGACTGAGCAACTGAAATGAACTAAACTGAATTGAACTATATATTAACACTAAAGCAATATATTCTTTGAGTCAATAATGGTAACTACGTAAGAATATCTATTTTAGAAGCTGTGCCAACAATGAAAGATACGTGTACAGCAATATTTATTTCAAGAATTTTGACACTGGCTAAGATCTTGAAAGAATGTGAATGTACACCACGTGGGCCATAGTTGAAGGGATTCTAATGCATGCATAACATATAATTATCTGAAGCTATTTAAATGAAGATATATCCACTTATAATACTAATAGGGAAATTTGGGTTCAGAGCAATGTGCAAACTATGATATAATCACCTATTTTGTTGTCTAGTTTGTGAGATGGAGAATGATTTGAAGGTAACACAAAGCTGTTGATTTTTGTTACATTAGGAGATCATTAATTAACTGTGAGTAATGGAGTATTAATTTTTCAAAACATACCTTTGCTCTATTTCAGAATAAACTATCTTTGCAGAATTACAGATGGTAAATTCATATAAAAATGAAAAATATATAGTACAAGGAGGAAAACCAGGTGGCAACTGAAAATATCTTGCTATTCTGAAAACAAATACCTCAGAGATCTCCTCCTATCTCAGTATGGTGTGTTAATTGTTCTAAAGCTTAGGAGTAGGTTTCTTCTGAAAGTGTCAAATAAGTGTCCTACATGACCAGGTGGTAAAATGAATGACTATAGATCTGTCTCTTTAAGTTCAAATACCGACTCTAGCACTTGCTAATTAGTTCCACCTCAGAAATGTAACTTCTTTGAATACAGCATTCCTGATTCTTTGGAACAAACACAAAATTGCAAAAGAATGAGGAGAATGGTAAGAAGCTATTTCTAAGCTTTAAAAAGTACTTTGAATATATCTGAAGATAAATGGAGAAAATATTGTAAATTTATGATCATAATACTTTAGTAATTAGGATTTGAAAGCAAATTTATATATTATAAAAATTTAATATTGGTAGAATTAATATTCTAATTTTTATATTTTTTCAAGTTCTAGTAATAAAATCTATCCAGCAAATGACCTGAAATTTCATCTTGGTTTATTAATACATTTATAGGAAAGCAAAGTGTAAGATGCTAAGAAAAACTTATTATTCAGTATTAGAAAGTCTGAACACATATGCATATATACAAATAGGTTTATGAACATAGGGCTAGAAACTTCCGTTTCAACAGGTATATCACAAACTGCTTAACAAATGATAGTGGAGGGTTGATAGTGTTTTGCTGCCTTGCTTAACAGGAAAGAGATAAAAATTGAGATTTGATAAATGTAATTCCTCTGCTCCTTCTCCTGAGATTCTGTGTGAGTGTTGAGGACATCCAAGGACAGTTATGATTGCTCCAGTGAAGCAGAACTCCCTACCCTAGCCGCCATCTGAGAAATCTTTTATTAAAGAATGGCCCACTTATTATAAATCATTATTCCTGCTCATGCACTGTTAGGAAGGAAGAATGACAGTCCGATCAAAATGATACAAAGATCAGTGATTCCCTAAATCACAATGAGACAACATAGAGTTCTCACAGTGAATTCTGGCCAGTTTTCTTGCATTCATCTCTATCATATACTAAGCTGGGACCAGAACAGTCATTACAGTCCAGAAACCATTTTAAGTTGTGGTAAAACTGCACGTTAAAATATCCTTATTTTTCCAAATTCTCATGAAGCACTTAAGCATAAAGGAATGTGAGTTACTCTTTACCAATACTTTTAAAAAATAACCTCAACAAACATAAGATGCTAAATACCATTTTATGTTTAGCAATATATTGTCAATGGAATTTTTATGTAACTTTTTCATACCCTAGGAATGGTTATGCTTTTGTTTTATATGTTTGTTAAAACAATGAATCAACAGAAATGTACCTGTCATATCTAATAAACTGGTCTCCAGTTTTCCCAAATAATGTCATTTAGTTTCTGGCTTTGAGTTCTCTTTTTTCATAACAAAACAACCCAGGATGATGCATGCTCTTTGATTATTTAATTCTATGAAAACATAGTAACTAAACCTTTGATTTTGTGAACACTTACAAATTATATAATAATGTTTCTATACAAAATCCCTAAAATAAGGTGTACACTTTCTTATTACCTTGCACAGATATATTCTAGTGTAATTTTACATATCAAATATATTGAGCAAGTATTTATTGAAGAACTACCATATCCCAAAGTAAACAATAAGCAAAGATTGCCCTCCTTGGGCTTATTTTTCAGAGTGAATCTGGAGTTTAAGAGAGAGAAGTAGGTATTAATATGAATTGGATATCACCACCATATATACATGATATTTAAAGCCATGACAGTAAATGAGTTCATAAGGGAAATACGGAAGATTTTAAAGACAGAGGAAAATTCACAGGAACTAGGAGATGGGAGAAAGGGAAGAATTTTCAAGAAGTTTGGTATAAACAAAGGGATAGGAGGTATCCTGAGGATTTGCATTTCTGGAGGGAAATGGGTCAAATTAGGAGGTAATCAGTGAGTGAGTTTTATAAAATCTACATGATGGAGGGATTGCAGATATTGGTAAAGACAAGGTCTAGTTTATAGCCAGGCCAGTGAGAAGCTCACATAATTAGAAGCTAATATCACTGGAGGAGAGGTGTGGCCATTGCAAAGATAATCAAAATTTGTACATTTGATTATCAAGAAGCAAGGTGTGAGAAGTCCTGAGAAGCAAGGCAACGATGTAGGAGGTACCCTTGTGAGAAATGAGGAAGCAGGACTGAATTTTCGTAGATGATGGCACAAGGAGGGAAAGTAGTGCTCTAGTGCACTGACAAGTTTTTAAACTTGCATTTTTGGGTGGAGAGAAACAGGAGGGTTGGGAGGGGCCAGTGAGGAGCCAGAACCACAAACCTTCTCCCTCCAAGCCCAGTGTTCCCAGAGCTGTGAGAAGACTTCAGGGAAAGCAAGGTCCCCAGTGGAAAGTCAATGTTCCCTTAGAGTAGAAATGTACAGGAAATGCTTGGGACAAAGTTAGAAAATGTAGGAGCTTTTTCTGTTTATGGGCCATGAATTCCAGTGGGCACAAAGGAAGCATTTGGAAAGTTGGGAACAAACAAAAAAGAGTTCTAAATAGACAGTGTGCTGAGGGGCACCAGTATTAGACTACACAGAGGACCAGGTGGTGATCTGAGAGTCTACAGTTTCTTGTGATGATTGAATGTCCAAAACATGATGTCGTTGGTCTTCGAGAACTCAAGGTACAGAGTAACAAGTGATAGCAGGGTTATGATTCTTAGGGGTAGGCAGGGCAGCTGCCAGTGAGGTGCAGTGAGGCACTGGTTCTTTTCAAACCCCATCCATGCAGGGCACACATCATGGACAATGTCTTATACTAATCCCTTCACAGAGATTAGTTTTCATCCCTGCCCATGATCCGTGCATTTATTCCACATATGTAGTTTTTCCTTTTTGATGGAGACGAAAACTTGAAGATCATCTTATTATAAATTCAGCTCTCACATGTCGCTTGTTGTTGGAAAGTAGATATCTTTAAGATGAATGAAAAAATACACTATCCTCATCTCAAATTACAAGATATTTTCCCCATATGAAGGCCAAGTCCAGTTTTCTGACCACCAGAGAAGGGCAAATATAATTCCTGTTTACTCTTTACTTTGGATTTTGTTCACCAAATTACTTTAAGAATCTAATGTCTTTCCCATTAGACCACTGTCACATGTGGATACCAGGAATAATTTATTGTATTTACTTTTGTGTTGTTCATGGAGGAGCAAGTCCCTCTTGTGGAGTTTTTAAGGATTATTCCAACACAGCTGTGGAAATTACACTTAGAAAAGAACATGAAATTAAAAGGATTTATTACACTTACTCAACCCACTCCAGTACTCTTGCCTGGCAAATTCCACAGGCAGAGGAGCCTCGTAGGCTGCAGTCCATGGGGTCACTAGGAGTCGAACACGACTGAGTGACTTCTTTCACTTTGCACTTTCATGCATTGGAGAAGGAAATGGCAACCCACTCCAGTGTTCTTGCCTGGAGAATCCCAGGGATGGGGGAGCCTGGTGGGCTGCTGCCTCTGGGGTTGCACAGAGTCGGACAAGACTGAAGTGACTCAGCAGCAGTAGCAGCAGCATTAAACTTACTAAGGGCTTTCTAGATGGCTCAGTGGTAAAGAACCCACCTGCCAATGCAGGACACACGGGTTCAATTCCTGAGTTGGAAAGATCCCCTAGAGAAGGAAATGGCAATCCACTTCATTATTCTTGCCTGGAAAATCCCATGGACAGAGGAGCCCTGCTGGCTACAATCCATGGGGTTGCAAAGAGTAGGACATGACTTAGCCACTGAGCATGAGAACGATTATACTCACTGGTCCCAGAAGACAGAGGCATAGCACACCGTGCAAGGACTATATGGGAGAAGTGCCAAGGGAGTGGGAGCAACCTAGCAGGTTGGGGAGCCAACAAAGAGAGTGAGAACTCTTGGGTGAGGGCCTCATTGGAGTATCAGGATGGAGTGCATAAGCAAATGGCATGAGGTTATTTCACTGGTGTATCTCACCGTCACCAGGTCCCAACCAGAGGAGGTCAAAGAAGGGGAACTTGGGAGAAATCTGATTACAGTGGTGTACCTGGCCATCTGAGCATTGCTCATAGTCTGTCTGTTGGGATGCTGAGACATCAGGAAATGTGACTAGCTTGTAGGTAGCAGTAAAATATTCTAGAAAAGAGTTTCTTACACTTATTTAGTGGATGTGAATGGAGGCTGAGATTCCACCATATTGCAAAACCTCTCAGGTAATTCCTATGCCAGTTCCTGGCCACACAAAGAACAGCTAATTCTAACATGTTAGTCATATAGAAATTAAAGACTAATTATAATAGTTACTACCAGGTTATAAAATGGCTATACTTTTGTTTCCTTTTGATTAAGAGAAATATATATATATATTGTTTTTCCATACAGGAGAGTCATTCTTTTTCATGTTAGAATTTTTCTTGTAAATTACTATTTTAAATAAAACTTATTTTCATGCTGTGCTACAAGTAAAATTATAGTCCACAGGAGAATGAATTATCAAAGCAAGTCACAACAATATATTAAAAGAACAGAGTGTAAGTGACTTGATCTCAACTAGAAAAATGCCCTCTGATCAAATACCCATTGTGATCAAGGGGCAGAGAGTATCAGAAGATTCATCTGAGATAAATATATTTTTATCCCTAGTTCATGGAACCCAGAACATCAGACTGGGTAGATACGGCAGAAGAGGTTACAGGTGGACTTTAGCTTGGAACAGTAGTTACAATAATCTGATGTCTTAGACACTAAGTTTATTTAAATTCACAATATTTATCCTCACAAGACCACAGACAAAAAAAATCCATTCACCGAATGTACAATTGAACTTCTGTGGTTATAGTACAAGGAACCAACCTTTGTGTTTGGAAGCGTCTCTGGTAACAACAGCCTATGGACCCATATTCCTGGAGCACTCTGAGGACTATGGCTTGCATTGCATTACAATAGTGAGATCAGTTCTGACCTTAAGCCAAGGCTTGCTTGTAATTGTTGTAGATGTTTATAATCTGAATATGGAGGATATACAATAATAATTTCACTTGAATTAATTCTTGGACTCAGTTCAGTTCAATCGCTCAGTCGTCTCTGACTCTTTGTGATCCCATGAATTGAAGCACGCCAGGCCTCCTTTTGCATCTCCATCTCCCGGAGTTCACTCAAACTCAAGTCCATTGACTCAGTGATGCCATCCAGCCATCTCGTCCTCTGTCATCCCCTTCTCCTCCTGCCCCCAATCCCTCCCAACATTAAAGTCTTTTCCAACAAGTCAACTCTTCACATGAGGTGGCCAAAGTATTGGAGTTTCAACTTTAGCATCATTCCTTCCAAAGAACACCCAGGACTGATCTCCTTTAGAATGGACTGGTTGGATCTCCTTGCAGTCCAAGGGACTCACAAGAGTCTACTCCAACACCACAGTTCAAAACCATCAATTCTTCGGTGCTCAGCTTTCTTCACAATCCAACTTGCACACCCATACATGACTCCTGGAAAAACCATAGCCTTGACTAGATGGAATTTTGTTGGCAAAGTAATGTCTCTGCTTTTTAATATGCTGTCTAGGTTGGTCATAACTTTTCTTCCAAGGAGAAAGCAACTTTTTATTTCATGGTTGCAGTCAAGAGTGCCATAATTGTTCTGGCACAAGTTAAAAAGAAGCACAGGTGCTCAATCGCTAAGTCATCACTGGCTCTTTTGCAACTCCATGGACTGTAGCCCACCAGGCTTCTCTGTCCATGGATTTTCAAGGCAAGAATAATGGAATGGTTTGCCATTTCCTTCTCCTGGGGATCTTCCCAACCCAGGAATGGAACCTGAGTCTCCTGCATTATAGCAAGTGGCTTCTTTACCACTGTGCCACAGGGAAACCCTTAGAAAGAAGAGATGTAACAATTCAAATGTAAAATATACTTAGCTTTTGTTAAAGTCCAGGATTCTTTCTGTAGACATCGAAATTTTATTTAGGGTTATATATAGTCCAGTGGGCTGGAAGAAGCAAAAGCTGGAATCAAGATTGCCGGGAGAAATATCAATAACCTCAGATATGCAGATGACACCACCCTTATGGCAGAAAGTGAAGAGGAACTAAACAGCCTCTTGATGAAAGTGAAAGAGGAGAGTGAAAAAGTTGGCTTAAAGCTCAACATTCAGAAAATGAAGATCATGGCATCTGGTCCCATCACTTCATGGAAAATAGATAGGGAAACAATGAAAACTGTCAGACTTTATTTTCTGGGTCTCGAAAATCAATGCAGATGATGATTGCAGCCATGAAATTAAAAGACACTTACTCCTTGGAAGGGAAGTTATGACCAACTTAGATAATATATTCAAAAGCAGAGACATTACTTTGCCAACAAAGGTCAGTCTAGTCAAGGCTATGGTTTTTCCAATAGTCATGTATAGATGTGAGAGTTGGACTGTGAAGAAAGCTGAGTGCCAAAGAATTGATGGTTTTGAACTGTGATGTTGGAGAAGACTCTTGAGAGTCCCTTGGACTGCAAGAAGATCCAACCAGTCTATCCAAAAGGAGATCAGTCCTGGGTGTTCTTTGGAAGAACTGATCCTAAAGCTGAAACTCCAGTACATTGGCCACCTCTTACAAAGAGCTGACTCACTGGAAAAGACTGATGCTGGGAGGGATTGGGTGCAGGAGGAGAAGGGGATGACAGAGGATGAGATGGCTGGATGGCATCACTGACTCGATGGACATGAGTTTGGGTAAACTCCAGAAGTTGGTGATGGATAGGGAGGCCTGGCGTGCTGCTATTCATGGGGTTGCAAAGAGCTGGACACGACTGAGCGACTGAATTGAAGTAAACTGATAGTCCAGTGCAATAGACTGTAAAAGAAGAAACATGAATGGACATTTAGCTTATCTTTATGCAACATTGGAAGTTATTTAAAAACATTTTATAGAAATATTTATCTGTTGAGACATATGAAGCTATGAGAACTGTACCCAAAATGAATCATAATACTGAGATAATATCTGTGTAACTGTGTAATTATTTAAACATTATATATCTATTAGGATCTTAGAATTTTATATCTTTCATAATTTAATTGCTAAGTACTGCAGTGTTTCTAGAGCTTCTCTGTGCTTTCACTTTATGTTTATATGTCTCATTACAGTTTTATCTTTATTTAACAGAAAAATCTTAAACCATCAGATATGAAAAAGTCATAATATTATAATGGAAATCAAAGTTTCTTTACTCACTACACCCAATTAGGTTTGATAGGTGGTTTCATAATTTATTTCATTCTGAAAGATTTCATCCTTTTTTTCAAAATTTATCTTTTAAAATAAAGATAGCTGTATATTTTATGAGCTCACAAAAAAGCAACTTTATGATAGTTATCAAGTAATGGCAAATATTAACCTGGGTAAACTGTTTATAATTTATATTCCTATATGACTATGCCAAAGCCTTTGATTGTATGGATCACAAAAAACTGGAAAATTCTGAAAGAGATGGGAATACTAGACTACCTGACCTGCCTCTTGAGAAACTTATATGCAGGTCAGGAAGTAACAGTTAGAACTGGACATGGAACAACAGACTGGATACAAATAGGAAAAGGAGTACATCAAGGCTGCATATTGTCACCTTGCTTATTTAACTTCTATGCAGAGTACATCATGAGAAATGCTGGGCTGGAAGAAGCACAAGCTGGAATCAAGATTGCCGGGAGAAATATCAATAACCTCAGATATGCAGATGACACCACCCTTATGACAGAAAGTGAAGAGGAACTAAGAAGCCTCTTGATGAAAGTGAAAGCGGAGAGTGGAAAAGTTGGCTTAAAGCTCAACATTCAGAAAATGAAGATCATGGCATCTGGTCCCATTACTTCATGGCAAATAGATGGGGAAACAGTGGAAATAGTGTCAGACTTTATTTTGGGGGGCTCCAAAATCACTGCATATGGGGACTGCAGCCATGAAATTAAAACATGCTTACTCCTTGGAAGGAAAGTTATGACCAACCTAGATAGCATATTCAAAAGCAGAGATATTACTTTGCCAACAAAGGTCCATCTAGTCAAGGATATGGTTTTTCCAGGGGTCATGTATTGATGTTAGAGTTGGACTGTGAAGAACGCTGAGCACCAAAGTATTAATGTTTTTGAGCTGTGGTGTTGGAGAAGACTCTTGAAAGTCCCTAGGACTGCAAGGAGATCCAACCAGTTGATTCTAAAGGAGATCAGTCCTGGGTTTTCTTTGGAAGGACTGAAGCTGTAGCTGAATCTCCAATACTTTGGCCACCCCATGAGAAGAGCTGACTCTTTGGAAAAGACTCTGATGCTGGGAGGGATTGGGGGCAGGAGGAGAAGGGGACAACAGAGGGTGAGATGGCTGGATGCATCACCGACTTGATGGACATGAGTTTGGGTAAACTCCGGGAGTTGGTGATGGACAGGGAGGCCTGGCGTGCTGTGATTCATGAGGCCGCAAAGAGTCGGACACGACTGAGCAACTGAACTGAACTGAATATCACTCATCATTGCAGTAGACTTATTTAATATCCAATATCACAGTCATAACGAAAGTCATACAATAGGACCATACATTTCATGCCTGTGTTCTCTCTCATGTCCTGCAATTGTCTTTGTTTTTGTTTCAGTAATTCGAGAAAATGTATGTGGATGGGGAAAATGTTCTTGATGATTTGTGGAAGATTTATGTGATGTTTGATGGGCAGGTGGATGGAAGTGACCAGTTCTCTTTGGAAGCTACATGTTGCTACCTGTAGTCATTGATCGTTAATGGTTATCAACTTTTGATTTATCCAGTCTTTGAGGAATCATATAAAAACCCAGTCCTCTTTTTCCAAGAAAATAACCCTATTTGCTCAGCTTCCTCTAGTTCAAATATCTTCAAATTAGAACATGTGAGCTAAATTCAGTCCGTTTCTTGATTTTTTTTTTTTAAATTGGAACACACTAATACTCATTCACTTATATGTCGTCTATAACTGCTTTTACTATCTGGTCTTCTATAAAACAGTTGCTTCTCTTCAGTTCTTATCTGTGGCTTGAAATCCACTTCACCTCCCACTCTATCCTGCTAGCCCAAATCAGTTTCTTGCATCTATTTGTTCATATAGAACATGTAGTCATAAATATGTATTCAACACTTGTTGCCTCTTTTTCCTATGCCTCCATAGTCTAGCTGTGAATACATGCAGTTAATTTCACTGTAGGTTGCTGGTAAAATATTGAGGGAATTTATTAGAATAAGAATGTTAAATTACTTATTTATGGCACACACAAAGATAAATAGTATTTCCTCTTCTTACCACTACTCTGCATGCCACATACAATTCTGCTTCATCTGCTAACCAAGTTGTTTATATAATATTCTTCTATAATGTTAGGTCTTATACTGCTGGATACTGGGACTACAACATTGGACAAAACATGTCTGTTTCATAAAGAACTTACAGTAGACAAGAGAGACAAGTGAGTGTATAGGGATTTTAAAAGAGTTACTACAGCACGCTATTGACACTCTTACTTTGGCCACCTGATGTGAAGAACTGACTCATTGGGAAAGACCCTGATGCTGGGAAAGATTGAGGGCAGGAGGAGAAGGGGAAGACAGAGGATGAGATGGTTGGATGGCATCACTGACTCAATGGACATGAGTTTGAGTAAACTCAGGGAGTTGGTGATGGACAGGGAGGCCTGATGTGCTGCAGTCCATGGGGTCGCAAAGAGTCAGACACAACTGAGTGACTGAAGTGAACTGATGGACGCCCTTAGGAAAAGATGCTTAAATCAAGCTTTGAGCTTCTGATGATGACATATACATCAGGACTTTGTGACTGTAGCAGTCTGTTAAAGTTAACAAAATAAAAAGAAATGGAAGAGGAAATGGCACTTTGCAGGCATCGGGCGGCCAGGAAGATTGTAAAATAAATAGGGAACTTATGCAGCACACAGCATAAGAGGGTGAGTGGTTAGGGATTTGCCTGGACATACAGAGATCATAGGGTTGCAAAGAGCTGGACATGGCTGAGTGACTGAGTACATACCACAGAGATTCACACAATGGAGAAGCCACTGACAAACTGACTAGTCATCTAATACAGTGTTAGACTGCCTGACTACGCAGCAACTGAGCAGCTAGCCTATATTCACTATTATTAATGTCCCTTAGAAATTTGTCCTAAACAGGGTGGTTAGAACTCAGTGGCAATTTAAATGAAAGACTTTGGCTGTCATCTGTACACATATATGGACTCTGAAAAGGTGCATTGTTAAAGAAAAAGAAACACAATAAAGTTGGCTTTAGGAGTTTTTCTCTGTATATGTCTCTGGCACAAATACAACACAAGGTATTATACAATGACTTATGTTTAATAAGAATCACAAGGTTTCTAATCCTAGTCATTATCTGAACTACTCAATGAAATCCAGCCAATCACTAGATTTCAAAGCCCTTTTCTATAAAAACTAGAGAAAGAGCTAGAAGCTGAAAAATTGATATCACAAAAGCACTGTTGCATGTTATTCTAAATATGAAACTGTTTTTGCTACTGATTATTTAAGTTATCTTAATTAATAAGATAGTAGGTGTTTATAAAGTGCCTACTTTACTGTTACTGCTCCTGATTTACCTCTTCTATTTCTTTCTAATCAACTATATAATAAAAAATAAACAAATCCTTGGGATACATGAATGAGAGGTGGAAAAATGGATTACACTGAGGTATAGCCAAATTTGACTTTATATGTATCATTTTTTTTAATCACTAAGGATTTATATCAAACCTGGTTTATGTTATCAGTGAGGTTACAGCTGACCTTGTTCCCAGAAGACATGGAAAAATGGTTTCAGTTCTTCTGTTCCAGCTGCTATTTCTTTTCTTGCCTTTCAGGGTTTTCTCCCTTTACACTCTACTAGACTTGGCTACTACATCGTTTCCAGTCTCTGTTTTCTCATTTACTTCCCACTGTTCTTTGTGAACTGTGTGAGTCACCTAGGAAAGTTCTTATGACAAGGACAAGCTGTCTATATCTCTTACCTAGAAAGCTGCTGCAATGTTTTAGGCAATTGAGTATAAAACACAATTTATTTCCCTACATCTTTAACACTATTCTATAATGCCATTCTGCTGCTAAGTCGCTTCAGTCATGTCTGACTCTGTGTAACCCCATAGACCAGGCTCCCCAGTCCCTGGGATTCTCCAGGCAGGAACACTGGAGTGGGTTGCCATTTCCTTCTCCAATGCAGGAAAGTGAAAAGTGAAAGGGAAGTCGTTCAGTCTTAGCGACCCCATGGACTGCAGCCTACCAGGCTCCTCCACCCATGGGATTTTCCAGGCAAGAGTACTGGAGAGGGGTGCCATTGCCTTCTCCATAATGCCATTCTAGTTCTTCATTATTGTACAGCTAGAGACAATTGGAACTTTGTCTCAATTAAGGGGTTACAGGAAATGGATTTTTATGGCTCTTAGCATCCTCATGTCTTTGGAGATGGCGACTCCTTAGGTTCTTAGCTAAAGCAATTATACATTTGAAAGTAAATTTACATAGGTTAACATCAATCATAAAAGCAACAGCTCATGCTATTGTTTATTAGGTTACAATGCTGTTTTAGGCATTTTTCATTTATCATTCCATTTAATTTCCACCAGCTCACTTGGCATTTCCCATTACATGCCCCGTGGAAAGAGAAGTTAGCTGACTTGCTCGAGGCTGATGCAAGCAGACACTAAGCCAACTCCAGGAGACTCTATGACTCTTGATTTGGACGCATGTTGCTCACAGAACATCAAATTATTTTTGATCAGTTTTGCGTAAATCTGTTAAAAAAGTTAATTTTGCTTTAAATCAAGTTTTAGAAAAGATAAACTATTTCTTGCCATTCTTTGAGGAAAGGGCAAATGCTTGCAAATTGTTGATGTATAGTAATAACAAATTTACAGACTGTGTGACTGACTTCTGTGGTATTTATTCTTTGACTTTCAGTTTCCTTTCATGTAAAATAGAGGGGAGACCCAACAGGGTGATGTGTAAATTTCATGAGCAGCTAGGAGATTTTGCCTGAAACAGGAAGACTCGCTGCAGTGGAATGTTGCCTTTATTTTGTTAGACAACTGAACAGTGATGTTGTAAATATGATCCTTCAAAAAAATGTCAACCAGCATATGTGTAATTTTAAAATATTCATTTAGTCTCACCTTATGAGAAGCTGTAACCTGAAAAGGATGACCAGTCTTAGTAAGGAATGTTTTAGATTGCTTCACAAATGTAATGAAAGCTTATCTCCAAAACAGTCAGTTTGCTCCTTTAGACATTTAGTGGTAAAATTATTACCTGATAAATTACATTATCTATATGTGTGATGTTATAAAAACAATTTTAAAATTATGGTTTTATTTAATAACAGTTAAAGGCTAGTAGGTAGATCCAGTTTGGTCAAAATCATTTAATATTCTCTTGGCATAAAGGATGTTTCCATGTTTATGTTTTTACTATTATCTCTTTCTGCTAAAACTATACTGTATCACATCCATTTTAAAAGAGGTGTTCACTGGGACTTCCTAATAATAAGATATAATACATAATTTACTATATTTTTGGTTATGAAGAGAATAATTTTTTATATATTGGCCATTCCCTTCTCCAGGGGATCCTACCAATCCAGGCATCAAATCCGGGTCTCCCGCATAGCAGGCAGGTTCTTTACCACCTGAGCTACCAGGGAAGCCCAATAATTTTTGGTTATGTAGAGAATAATTTTTTATATATTTGTCACCTTTAAATGGTTCTTTAATTGAATTGAAAATGTATTTTTTAATAAATGTTTATTAACATTTTGAATTTATCATTATTGATATAAAACCAGTTTTAATATTCAACAGCTGATTGTTCAGGGTCTTTATAAAAAGTCCTATTAATAACTTATATATAACATATAATATATCTTATACTTCAGAATTTAATGCGATTTTATTAATATAAAACTAGACACTATGAAAAACACCATTCCCAAATAATCACTTCAGTGTACTGGATGTTGTATGTATTTTAAAAATATTATATCTATCAATAGATATAGTTTATAGATATTAAAATTTATTATGAAAGGATATATTTTTGCAATGACATTTTTTACTCTTTCCTTATTCAGAATGGAAATGTCTCTGATTTGCAGTGTCAGATATTATGCCTTACAGTTCTTCTATATTCTGGACTAACAATGAGTTTTGGTTTATGAAAGCCTGAATTTCTCCACTGTGGGAGATTATCCCAGCTTGGTGACTTGAAAATATGCAAGGATGGGATTATGAGAAGCAGGCAGCAAAGTTATTTCATTTTATTCATTTTTTACATTGTAATTATATCTCAGCTTAAGAATAATGTGTCACTTATTGTTGTTTTAATGTTTATTCAGTTCAGTCGCTCAGTGCTGCCGACTCTTTGCGACCCCATGAATCACAGCACGCCAGGCTCCCTGTCCATCACCATCTCCCAGAGTTCACTCAGACTCACATCCATCGAGTCCGTGATGCGATCCAGCCATCTCATCCTCGGTCATCCCCTTCTTCTCCTGCCCCCAATCCCTCCCAGCATCAGAGTCTTTTCCAATGAGTCAACTCTTCACATGACGTGGCCAAAGTACTGGAGTTTCAGCTTTAGCATCATTCCTTCCAAAGAAATCCCAGGGTTGATCTCCTTCAAAATGGACTGGTTGGATCTCCTTGCAGTCCAAGGGACTCTCAAGAGTCTTCTCCAACACCACAGGTCAAAAGAATCAACTTTTCGGCGTTCAGCCTTCTTCACAGTCCAACTCTCACATCCATACATGACCACAGGAAAAACCATAGCCTTGACTAGACGGACCTTAGTCGGCAAAGTAATGTCTCTGCTTTTGAATATACTATCTAGGTTGGTCATAACTTTTCTTCCAAGGACTAAGCATCTTTTAATTTCATGGCTGCAATCACCATCTGCAGTGATTTTAGCGCCCCCCAAAAATAAAGTCTGACACTGTTTCCACTGTTTCCCCACCTATTTGCCATGAAGTGATGGGACCAGATGCCATGATCTTAGTTTTCTGAATGCTGAGCTCTAAGCCAACTTTTTTACTCTCCTCTTTCACTTTCATCAAGAGGCTTTTTAGCTCCTCTTCAGTTTCTGCCATAAGGGTGGTGTCATCTGCATATCTGAGGTTATTGATATTTCTCCCAGCAATCTTGATTCCAGCTTGTGTTTTTTCCAGTCCAGCATTTCTCATGATGTACTCTGCACAGAAGTTAAATAAGCAGGGTGACAATATACAGCCTTGACGTACTCCTTTTCCTATTTGGAACCAGTCTGCTGTTCCATGTCCAGTTCTGAATGTTGCTTCCTGACCTGCATACAGATTTCTTAAGAGGCAGGTTAAGTGGTCTGGTATTCCCATCTCTTTCAGAATTTTCCACAGTTTATTGTGATCCGCACAGTCAAAGGCTTTGGCATAGTCAATAAAGCAGAAATAGATGTTTTTCTGGAACTCTCTTGCTTTTTTGATGATCCAGCAAATGTTGGCAATTTGATATCTGGTTCCTTTGCCTTTTCTAAAACCAGCTTGAACATCAGGAAGTTCACGGTTCATGTATTGCTGAAGCCTGGCTTGGAGAATTTTGAGCATTACTTTACTAGCATGTGAGATGAGTGCAATTGTGTGGTAGTTTGAGCATTCTTTGGCATTGCCTTTCTTTGGGATTGGAATGAAAACTGACCTTTTCCAGTCCTGTGGCCACTGCTGAGTTTTCCAAATGTGCTGGCATATTTAGTGCAGCACTTTCACAGCATCATCTTTCAGGGTTTGAAACAGCTCAACTGGAATTCCATCACCTCCACTAGCTTTGTTCATAGTGATCCTTTCTAAGGCCCACTTGACTTCACTTTCCAAGATGTCTCGCTCTAGATTAGTGAATACATCATCATGATTATCTGGGTTGTGAAGATCTTTTTTGTACAGTTCTTCTGTGTATTCTTGCCACCTCTTCTTAGTATCTTCTGCTTCTTGTGTTTTCTTTATTATCATATTTATCAACAATACTTCATTTTGGAAAAGCTTTCAGCTTTGCTCTTCATTATCATTTTGATTCCAATTTTGAAAGAGTAAATGCTGTATTTGACTAACTCATAGGCAATTTTAATTTTTCCTTTGCATTTTTCACTTTTATTCAGCTCTTTCTATAATTTAATTACTTTTTCAGAGCATTCCACTTTCTTTTATCTTAGCTTATCTTAAACTTTTCTATGACTTTTTATTTCCACTTCATAGAGAAGATACTACTTTATGTTTTTTAGAAGATACAAAGTATCTTTTTAAACATTTCTTGTACCCCTTCCACAATAACAAATGTCTTCTGATCTTTTCTTCATGAAATATGCACAATTATTTCCCCTTTTTATTTTGCCTTGTAGTTTTTTTTTCCCTTTCTGGTGTCTCATCTAGAATGAGATTAACTTAGTCCATAGCAGGTATTCATAAAGACAGTGTATGCACCACATCCACTCACATGTCCTGTGAATATTGACAAAATCCTGTATGAAATACAGGGAAACCAGTTGTGCAATCACTTCTCCAACACTTTCTATGTACTATACATTCAGGGGGCTTCCCCAGCAGTTCAGTGATAGTTTGCCTGCCAATGCAAGAGACATAGATTCGATCCCTGGGTCAAGAATATCCTCTGGAGAAGGAAATGGCAACCCACTCCAGTATTCTAGCCTGGGAAATCCCATGGTCAGAGGAGCCTGGGGGTTTACAGTCCGTGGGGTTACAAAAGAGTAGGACATGACTTAGTGACTAAACACCATCACCACCACCACCAACTATACATTTGCCTAGAGTAGGTTAGTAAATACACCGGAAGCACATAGTGGTTTGTTGTACTAAAATTTGAATCTCAGCTTATTCCTGATCACCACACTCTTAGCCTCTCTCTCTGACCTGTACCTTCATTAGAACACCTTGCTTATTAAAACACTGCTGTAATGAAATGCACCATGTCAATTATGGGTCTTCCTAGGCATGGGGGATGATGAGAAAAGAGCAACATTGAAATTATGACATCATTTGGGGTTATGGAGACTAAAATTATAATTCATAGCAACAAGCCAGGCAAGATTTCAGCAGAGAAGCAATCAGAAGATTGTCACAAGTCCAGCTTTCTCGTATGCTTTCAAAAAGGCAGAAAGGGTAAAGACACATTGTGAGAAAATTCTCACCTCCTACTGTTTTTATATTCAAGCAAAATGTTTTCCTAGAAGCCTTCCTTTAAAAAGTATTTGCTAGAACTGTGTCACGTGTTCACCCATTAATGTACAAGAGTTTGGATAATTGAACATGACAGATAGGAGCGGCTGCCATCCCAAAACTGTAATTCCTTCCCACTGAACCGTTGTGTGCAAAAATTATTTCTGATGAGTTTGCTCTGTCTCTACGATTTTTTCCCATGAGCAAATTATTTTTACCATATTTTTCTTCTTGGGCATTTGCTTTTTTGGTATAGGAGAATTCTTTTAAAGTATGTAAAATAATTGACATATAAAAGAAAATTTTCAGATACTAGATATACACTGGGGAGGGAAGTTGGGGAAGGGGGAAATACAAGGGAATTCTTGATGCACTTAAAATCTCACAAGCAGATGCCTAGTTTAACAGATCCATAGCTTAAACATTGCTATAAATAGAATTTTTACCATTTTGATAAACTGGGTATTGGTAGTTGGGCAGTACAATATATAATGTTGGATTCCAAATGTTAGTTCTGCTCTAAACAGGACATTTAGTTTCTTTTTAAGCCATTACTAATTCTTGATTTCCTGGAGTTTCTGACTCACTAGTCATCGCATTCAGATTTTTAATAAATGACTTGTGTTCCTGGAACTAACCATTTAACCACATATTGGCATCAGTCAGTCTAAAAAGCAAGGCTTGAAAGTACTTGTAAAAAGGCATTTCATTGTAGAACACATTGGATGTTTCAAGAGCACTATGAAATCAACACATTGTATACAGTCAGACCTATACAATGTTTTATGTCAATTGCAGCTCGATGAAAAAAGAAAGTACCCTGATAACCTATAGTTATAGAAATGTCTCTCTTTACCCAGTAATTTGTAAATATTGCTAAGTCGCTTCAGTCATGTCCAACTCTTTGTGAAACTATGGACTGTAGCCTGGCATTCTCTTCTGTCCATGGGATTCTCCAGGCAAGAATACTGGAGTGGGTTGCCATGCCCTCCTCCAGGGGATCTTCTCGACCCAGGGATGGAACCCACGTCTCCTGTGGCTTCCGTATTGCAGGCGGATTCCTTACCACTGAGCTACCAGGGATGCCCTCAATCCCAGGAGAAACTGGACTATGCACTGTTTACTGCCAAATTAGTTTGGCAATTGTGTATAGGTACGTGTGGTTTCAACTTGGCTTGAGTTGAAGTCATTCACTGTTTTTTTTCTAAATTTATTTAATTGGATGTTAATTACTTTACAATAACATATTGGTTTTGCTATACAACAGCATGAATCTGCCATGGGTATACACATGTTCCCCATCCTGAACCCCCTCCCACCTCCCTCACCACACCATCCCTCCAGGTCATCCTAGTCCACCAGCCCCAAGCATCCTGTATCGTGCTTCGAACCTGGACTGGCAATTCATTTCATATATGATATTATGCATGTTTCAGTGCCATTCTCCCAAATCATCCCACCTTCTCCCTCTCCCACAGAGTCCAATCACCTCTTTTTAAAAAACTTATGATAGAAAATATATTCATATTGATCTATTGGTATTCAACTTCTTTAAAAATTATTAGGTTAATATATATCTGACTGAGATCACTGCTTGTTTCATTATAAACCTATTTTATAATGGGAGTATAATAATTATTTTTATAGTCTTAAAAGAATATGCTCCACATGTTTGTTACATTCAGATAATTCAGTTTTTATCCTCATGCTAGTAATATTAATAAAGAATAAAAAGATTGCAGAATAGGTGAAGCATAGCCTAAAAGAAAGATGATTATTATCATGATAACTAAATAGTTTCACAAATAACATAGCATGGAATTTCACATCGTATAGATACTTGTTATAAAATTTTTATCTTGAAAAGTTGTGTTCTATTTGAGTTTCATTATTCACATCCTTCTCTAAACTCTCTCTTTATGGTTTTAATACCATAAAGTATTAAGAGTTAGACGTTTGGCTGGTTATCAGAAAAAAAAAAAAGTTCAATAAAGCATTTTTTCATTGAGGGAATCTAGCTTTAATTCACTGCTTCTATTAAAGTTCTGATGTTCAAAGAGTATTACCCATGTAATATAATTATTTAGACCTAGATGCCTGAGATTACAAACTAGGTCCACATTTCCTACAAAATTATCCAAAATTTCTTGCCGTATCTTACATGTACCTATAGTGGAATACTGAAAAAGACTTTAAGGTTTTTTCACATTTGAATATAGACTGTATATCCACTCTATTACTGCGCCAGCTACCACAAGCCAGGAAAGTCATATTATCAAAGAGGACATTCCAAAGCAAAATTCCATTACCTTTAGATGCCTCCACCACCTGATTTTTACTGTTTCTAGCTCTCTTCTTTGCATGTTTTGCTGAACACCATGTGAAAACCACAGCCATCCCATAAAGAAGGCTGTAGTTCCTATCATCAGTTTTTCTGGACCAGAGTCTTCGTTTACCATGGTCCACAAAAGGAAGAGCCTTGGTGTCACCCCGGAAGCCCAATACTAAGCATCTAGTGATACTCTCGATCTAACTAACGTAATTCCACCATAATTCCTCTAGGGCACCAGGATTCCTTAATAAATGTTTTTCAACATCACTGTCAGGTGTTCTCAGGGGGAAAAAAAAGAAAAAAATAATTCCTAGTATGGTGGGATTTCATTTCATTAAAACAAGTTAAATTCAATTTTATTTCCAGAGTGAGTAAAGCAAAGCAGTTATACTAGTTCTGAAAGTATAGGCACTGTTCTTTGAAATAGGACCATAGAGTTGTAGAGAGTCATTCTGATGCTTCAAGAAAAAATACTAAAAAAGGAGTATAAGAATGCAAAGAGAATGATAAAGGAGTTCAGTTCTCTCACTCTTTCTCTCACCTATTCCTCAGAAGATGGCTTGCATTGCTACACAAAACCTTGATTGGCTATTCCAAACATCAAGAAGCAGAACGTAGGAGGGAGCTGAAGTCATGAAATTTATAAATTCAGTCAGTTCAGTTCAGTCACTCAGTCGTGTCTGACTCTTTGCGACCCCATGAACCACAGCATGCCAGGCCTCCCTATCCATCACCGACTCCCGGAGTCCACCCAAGCCCATGTCCATTGAGTCGGTGATGCCATCCAACTGTCTCATCCTCTGTTGTCCCCTTCTCCTCCTGCCCCCAATCCCTCCCATCATCAGAGTCTCTTCCCATCAGGTGGCCGAGGGATTGGAGTTTCAGGTTCAATATCAGTCCTTCCAATGAACACCAAAAGCAAAATGCACATTGATTCTGTTTCCTCTAGTCTGAGTAAATCAATTATGCAGCAATTTTTATCATGGTGAATGCTTTTCTTCTGCCTTCCTAATTTCCATTTCATCTTTGACAAAAAGTTTATCACAATGAGGGAACCATTCATTCCACTTTGAGTCCAGGGTTCCTTACAACGAATACAGTGACTCTATTTCCAGGTTCCAGGATTGGGATCATGAGTCAGACCTAAACCAACTGTACATCCTGGTTGTCTGGTTCATGGATTGGTACATGAACCAGTTTGGGCCACCCACTGTGAAGGTCCACAGCTTTTAGTAAAGCAAAAATCTGTTTTCTTCATGGATGGCTGGAAAAATAAGGTGGTTGGTATTGTGGCAGCCACCATCCCCTAGAAGCAGTAATCATCTGGCTATGAATGAAGAAAATACAAAAATAGCCCACCTAACCAACCAAGATAGCATATTAAAAAGCAGAGACATTAATTTGCCAACAAAGGTCCATCTAGTCAAGGCTATGGTTTTTCCAGTGGTCATGTATGGATGTGAGAGTTGGACTGTGAAGAAGGCTGAGTGCCGAAGAATTGATGCTTTTGAACTGTGGTGTTGGAGAAGACTCTTGAGAGTTCCTTGGACTGCAAGGAGCGGAGATCCAACCAGTCCATTCTGAAGGAGATCAGTCCTGGGTGTTCTTTGGAAGGACTGATGCTAAAGCTGAAACTCTACTTTGGACACATCATGCGAAGAGTTGACTCACTGGAAAAGACTCTGATGCTGGAAGGGATTAGGGGCAGGAGGAGAAGGGGACAACAGAGGATGAGATGGTTGGATGGCATCACCAACTCTATGGACATGAGTTTGAGTGAACTCCGGGAGTTGGTGATGGACAGGGAGGCCTGGCCTGCTGCGATTCATGGGGTCACAAAGAGTCGGACATGACTGAGTGACTGAACTGAACTGAACTGATCCTTGAACGTCTCAAATAAAAAGAGAAAATAAACTCCCTTCTGTTTAAGCCAGTTAAGTAGTGTGGTTCTACCATTTTGCAAATAAAAATTCCATACTAGTACTCTTTAGATAGCTGATATTTATAACTTAACAATTCTATCCTTATTGTGTGCTGTCTTCATCCAACTGATCTTATTTTGACTCTGTTAATTATTGTTTTACGTGAATATTTTCCAAGGGCCCTTATGATACTCTGTTGCCAAGAAATACAAAAATAATATCCACAAGCACATGCTGTATGATCACTGAGAGATTGTCAAGTATTTTAAAACTTATTTGGCCTAGAATATGGTAATGAAACATTTTTTTATGTTATATAACTTCAAGAAATAATTATAAATATTTGTTAATGACCAGCAAATAAATTGGTTTGCTGATAGATTTAAGTTTTACTGTTTTCAATCTAATCCAAAGTTTAACATTCTATCTGAAGTAATATTCTGATTTAAATTATTTATTCTGCAATATATGAACTTGTTTAGTAGTAGGATTTCATTCTTAAGTAGAAGAATACTAAAGGCAAAAATGCGTACAATATTTGTGATGAAGTATTAACATAAATACACAGTCTCCAAAGAAAAACCTCCAATTGAGTCTTCCTGCCTTGAAAAATAACGCTTTTATTATAGTGTAGCATATGTTGAGCTATAGCTAATTATATAAAAACTTCTAGCTACAGAGAACATTTATTTAACATTGAACTTGAAATAGTATCTGAATTCTGCCAAGACAGAATTTTACCCATATTTTAACTGTTATAGTTGTTTCAGCTTTAGGGAGACCATTTCCTAGGCAACCCCCATTTTGGTCATTTCTTAGATACAGAGAGAAACCAACCCACTAATGGAAGGAATAGTTAAAATTTGTTACCCAGTAGCCCGAGGCTAAAAAAGCCAGTGCTACACACATTTCTATTACATACACTTTCCAAAAATAAGTATGAAGGTAAAGGATTAGTCATGCTCCTTATTTCAAGATTAAAGAGGCAAAAGTGAAGAAGTAGAGGTCCTTGATGCAGTTTTTAAGACTGAATCATGTCAATAACCTTGAAATACCAAGAAAAATGGAATATAAGTAAAACATTAAGACAACCAACAACAAATAAAAATGTGTGCATTATCATAATATGGCTTCCTCATGCCTTAACATAAAAAATAAAGTGAAGTTGCTCAGTCGTGTTCGACTCTTTGCAACCCCATGGACTGTAGCCTACTGGGTTCCTCCGTCTATGGGATTCTTCAGGCAAAATACTGGAGTGGGTTTCCATTTCCTTCTCCAGATCTTCCCGACCCAGAGATTGAACCTGGGTCTCCTGGCAGACGCTTTACCGTCTGAGCCACCAGGGAAGATTATTATTCCTAGTGCATGAGAGGTTTCTTAACGTCTCAGGCGTCCTAACCAGGAGCATTCCACTTCTCACTGAAAACACTGATATGTGGTCTTCTGGGACTTCCCACGTGGTGCTAGTGGTAAAGAACCTGTTTGTCAATGCAGGAGACACAAGAGATGTGGATTTGATCCCTTGGTCAGGAAGATTCCCCGGGGAAGGGCATGGCAATCCACTTCTGTATTCTTGCCTAAAAAATCCCATGGATAGAGGATCCTGGCAGGCTACAGTCCACAGGGTTGCGAAGAGCTGGACGCAACTGAAGCGACTAGGCCTGCACACACATGGTTCCAGTAACTGCATCTATGGAGGTGGAGGAATGTGTATTGTCAGCTGCCCTGAGGAATTCTTCAATTCACTTAGAAGTGCCTTAGAAGTGACTGAGTCAGCTTCACTGCTCCAATTTTGTACCAACTTTATCTTAAGTCCTAGAAAGATCACACTCTCACACCTTGATGCTCATAATATGTCTTTTAGAATAATGTCTTTTGTATATCAACTGATGAAAGTTAAAATTAATAAATCTGGTGATAGGCAATATCAAAATGTTGCCTATCAACCACAAGTTTGCCACAGCAATATCAAAATATTTGTCTTTGAATATATCAAAATACATTGAACATTTTTGAATAAATATTTATAATTTACATATTTATATAGGTTGATATTTGTAATTACACAAATAAATATTTGTAATTTGTAAAAAATATGTGCTTTGAATAAAATATATTCAACACATTCAACATTTTGGCAGTTCTTTTTTTTTTAATTTTAGAGTAGTTTGTTTGCATTTGAATATTTATTTGCATTTTCTTTATTTAGTGAAATGGTAGAAGTGGGGAAATAAAATTTATTTGAAAAAATACTGTATTTGAAAAAAAAATTTTTAAAAACTATACATTTAAACAATAGAGATATTTTAACCTCATCCTGAATGTTGAGAAACAAAATCAATGACTTAAATCCATGCTAGAAATATATCTTTCAGGTCTCTAACAAGCACATATATTTGGTGACTTCATAAAACATTTGCCTCTTGGTTTCACTCCTGTTCTTTTTTCAGTTTACTTTTTTATTTTTAATTTTATTTCAAATGCCTTTTTCTTCAAAAATATGTTTTTTAAGAAAAGGGGAGATCATCTGTATATTTAATATTGAGAAAATTCATTCAGTTATTTATGCACTCAAACATTTACTAAAGCATCAGTCTCAGTTTTAGAAGTGGGATACAGGAGCCTGGTGGGCTGCAGTCCATGGGGTCGCTAAGAGTCGGACACGACTGAGTGACTTCACTTTCACTTTTCACTTTCATGCATTGGAGAAGGAAATGGCAACCCACTGCAGTGTTCTTGCCTGGAGAACCCCAGGGACGGGGAGCCTGGTGGGCTGCCGTCTATGGGGTCGCACAGAGTCGGACACGACTGAAGCGACTTAGCAGCAGCAGCAGCAGCAGCAGTATATACGTGTACTACATACAGTGTGTGTGTGTGTGTGTGTGTGTGTGTGTGTGTATAGTATAGTATAGTAACAAACCAGAAACAAGCACCTCTTGCACACATACAGCTTGCATTCTGACTATGAATGTTATGTTATTTATATGCTACTGGAGAACTCTTAATGAATAGTTATGAAAACATAGCTATTAAACAATCGATTGACTATCTGTTGGGTGACGATGCATGTTAGAAAGAGGAAAATAAATAAAGCCACTCTGTAATGGGTAGAGTCTATGATGGGAATAGCTTGAATAGAGATCTGAAAGAAGTGAGGGAGGGAAAGTGACTACTTCAGAAAGAACATTCCAAGATCAACTATTGCAAAATGTGTGGATCAGGGGGTTCATAGCATCACTGAGACACATCCAGGAGGCCAACGTGGTGGGAGCAGGGTGAATAAGAAGGTGAAGAAGATTAGGAACTTAAGGAGGATCGGAGACAAGATCACAGAGCAACTGATAGTTCATGGTAAGAGCATTGATTTGTATTAGTCAGGAGTGGCAGCCGTGAGGACCTAACCCATGTCCAAGGTAAGAGAAACCCAAGTAAGATGGTAGGCGCTGAGAGAGGGCATCAGAGGGCAGACAGACTGCAACCATAATCACAGACAACTAGCCAGTCTGGTCACATGGACCACAGCCTTGTCTAATTCAATGAAACTAAGCCATTCCATGTAGGGTCGCCCAAGGTGGATGGGTCATGGTGGAGAGGTCTGACAGAATGTGGTCCACTGGAAAGGGAATGGCAAGCCACTTCAATATTCTTGCCTTGAGAACCCCATAAAGAGTATGAAAAGGCAAAATGATAGGATACTGAAAGAGGAACTCCCCAGGTCAGTAAGTGCCCAATATGCTACTGGAGATCAGTGGAGAAATAATTCCAGAAAGAATGAAGGGATGGAGCCAAAGCAAAAACAATACCCAGTTGTGGATGTGACTGGTGATAGAGGCAAGGTTCGATGCTGTGAAGAGCAATATTGCATAGGAACCTGGAATGTTAGGTCCATGAATCAAGGCAAATTGGAAGTGGTCAAACAGGAAATGGCAAGAGTGAACATCGACATTCTAGGAATCAGCGAACTAAAATGGACTGGAATGGGTGAATTTAACTCAGATGACCATTATATCTACTACTGTGGGCAAGAATCCCTTAGAAGAAATGGAGTAGCCATCATGGTCAACAGAAGGGTTTGAGCAAGCTCCGGGAGTTGGTGATGGACTGGGAGGCCTGGTGTCCTGTAGTCCATGGGGTTGCAAAGAATCGGACACAACTGAGCGACTTAATTGAATGACTGACTGACTGAACAGACAATATCTATGTTAATATGTAAAGTTGAAATTTTGCATACTATAGTATGCTTTCTTCAGTCTAATCCTTCTTCTCTTCTTTGGATCTGTTACACAAAGATAAATAGGATTACTGCTGATTATTCTACTACAAATTAGAATGCTTTTTGTAGTGGTTGAGATATAAGCAAAAATAAAGAAATAGATGTTTGAATTTTAAAATGTGAGGTTTAAAAGTATACAAAAACTAATTTATTTTAAAATCAGCCCTTGAAAATTTAAAGATATTTAATTGTAAAATGCTAATAGCACATCATGGAATTTGGTTGATAAAGAGATACAAGCTAGTGGAGGCTTGTTAGACTTTCATCGTTTTCTGAGTGTAATGGCTTGGTTCACCTATGCACTCCTGGTATAGTAATTTGGGTTTCAAAGTTACTGAAATCGGAAAGCATCACTCCCACCCTCAACTTTACTGATTGTGGTATTTACAGTGGCAGAAATTTTCAAAAGCTATTTTGAAAATTTAAACAGTCCTTTGAATTTATTTATCAAATTCCCAAGGATTTCAGTTAAGATGATCAAATTTAAGTGCTTTTCACAGACGAATAAGGATTCTGAATAAGAACAGCAGACTGGGTTTACAGTTGTAACTCAGCCTTTGGTACAGCTGATTCTGCACACATGCATCCACAAGCTGACTATCATTCAATCACTTTCCAGCAGGTGCTTTCTTGTAATGAGCTCTGAAGAAGTAGCTCTAGTTTCTTATCAACACTTCCAAATAACATTCACCTTGAACCCAATACAAAAAAAATTTTATTTTCCTCCCTCCAATATAAATTTCTCTTGATCACTGCTTCATATTAAAAAAATCACTAAGCATCCTTGGATCTTATGCTCAAAATTTTCAGCATCATCTTTATTTGTCTGTTTCCTGTTGGTACCCTAGACATCTTCCCAAAGAACTGATAACATTTACTTCATTTAGAAAAGGCAGAGGAACCAGAGATCAAATTGCCAACATCCGCTGGATCATCAAAAAAGCAAGAGAGTTCCAGAAAAACATCGATTTCTGCTTTATTGACTATGCCAAAGTCTTTAACTGTGTGGATCACAATAAACTGTGGAAAATTATGAAAGAGATGGGAATACCAGACCACCTGACTTGCCTCTTGAGAGACCTATATGCAGGTCAGGAAGCAACAGTTAGAACTGGACATGGAACAACAGACTGGTTCCAAATAGGAAAAGGAGTACATCAAGGCTGTATTGGAGAAGGCAATGGCACCCCACTCCAGTACTCTTGCCTGGAAAATCCCATGGACAGAGGAGCCTGGTAGGCTACAATCCACGGGGTCGCTAAGAGTTGGACACAACTGAGCAACTTCACTTTCACCTTTCACTTTCATGCACTGGAGAAGGAAATGGCAACCCACTCCAGTGTTCTTGCCTGGAGAATCCCAGGGATGGGGAAGCCTGGTGGGCTGCTGTCTATGGGGTCACACAGAGTTGGACATGACTGAAGTGACTTAGCAGCAGCAAGGCTGTATATTGTCACCCTGCTTATTTAACTGATATGCAGAGTACATCATGAGAAACGTTGGGCTGGAAGAAGAACAAGCTGGAATCAAGATTGCCAGGAGAAATATCAATAACCTCAGATATGCAGATGACACCATCCTTATGGCAGAAAGAGAAGAGGAACTAAAAAGCCCCTTGATGAAAGTGAAAGAGGAGAGGGAAAAAGTTCGCTTAAAGCTCAACATTCAGAAAACGAAGATCATGGCATCCGGTCCCATCCCTTCATGGGAAATAGATGGGGAAACAGTGGAAACAGTGTCAGACTTTATTTTTGTGGGCTCGAAAATCACTGCAAATGGTGATTGTGGCCATGAAATTAAAAGACGCTTACTCCTTGAAAGGAAAGTTATGACCAACCTAGATAGCATATTAAAGAGCAGAGACATTACTTTGCCAACAAAGGTCCGTCTAGTCAAGGCTATGGTTTTTCCAGTGGTCATGTATGGATCTGAGAGTTGGACTGTGAAGAAAGCTGAGCACTGAAGAATTGATGGTGCTTTTGAACTGTGGTGTTGGAGAAGACTCTTGAGAGTCCCTTGGATGGCAAGGATATCCAACCAGTCCATCCTAAAGGACATCAGCCCTGGGTGTTCACTGGAAGGACTGATGCTGAAGCTGAAACTCCAGTACTTTGGCCACATCATGCGAAGAGCTGACTCATTGGAGAAGATCTTGATGCTGGGAGGGATTGGGGGCAGGAGGAGAAGAGGACGACAGAGGATGAGATGGCTGAATGGCATCATGGACTCGATGGACATGAGTTTGGGTAGACTCCAGGAGTTGGTGATGGACAGAGAGGCCTGGCGTGCTACAATTCATGGGGTCACAAAGAGTCGGACACAACTGAGAGACTGAACTGAACTGACTGACTTCATTTAGCTTATTAGATACTTTAAGTCAAAGATTAATTTCAATAGCCTTTTATCTTATTATACGACTATTGCCTATTCTTTATAGAGGTTTTAGAAATGCAGATAATACAAGAGATAAGTTAATGCTTACTTATACCCTACAAACCAAAGAATTAACTTAAAGGTGATTATCAGTTCATTTAATGTTTATATTTATTTATAAAATTTACAGAATAGTTATATATATTTATATATATTGTACATACACACACAGTCATTGGTTTAACCTAGTTTTCAATGTTCTGTAAACATATCCCACTACATTGATTACTATTCCAAGATAGATCCCCTCTTTTTTGCCTATTTAATGGTAGCCACAATTTCTTCTTTTTAAAGTAGCATTTACTTAAAATTTGTTTTTATACCAATAATATAATGTTCCATTAAGTAAATATATCACTATTTTCCTAATCCATCCATACTGATAAGATTGTAAATTACTTTGTACTTTTTAATACCTCAACAATGTGTCTAAGATCATAATTTTAGCTAACTTTGTTTTTCCATTAAGATTCCTAACATGTTCCACAAGCACTTGCTAGGGCTGATACTTTGTGGCCCTTGAAATGTACTGTGCAGAGACCTGGCTTGCTTACCATTTCCTGCAGGGAGATTGCACACTCTTCAGCATGGCATTGGTGGGTTTCAACCACTTTGTTTTAACTAGTCAGTAGCTCTTCCAGTCTAGTGGATCAGTGGAATTTTGTCTATTCACACAACCACAATCCAGTTACAATAAACTCTTTGCTTCTTTTCATTCAACTGCATATCTCTGCCTCTTGTTTAAAACATATTAAGTATAATGGCACTGATGAAAGACATGTCTTCTGTGAAATTGTACTGCCCAGATCCGTGTTCTTTTGGATAACACTTTTGCTCCCCAATCTGTGGCATTTAATGCCATTAATAAACACTTTAGATGAACCTCCATAATAAAACTATGTGAGACTATATCTTCATTCTCTCTGCTGCTGCTGCTGCTAAGTCACTTCAGTCGTGTCCGACTCTGTGCAACCCCATATCATGGTTCATAAGATGCCTGGGGCACAGCTACGTTGTACCCATGAAACAGTTCAGTTCACTTCAGTCGCTCAGTCATGTCTGAATCTTTGCGACACCATGAATCGCAGCATGCCAGGCCTCCCTGTCCATCACCAACTCCCGGAGTTCACTCAGATTCATGTCCGTCGAGTCGGTGATGCAATCCAACCACCTCATCTTCTGTCGTCCCATTCACCTCCTTCCCCCAATCCCTCCCAGCATCGGAGTCTTTTCAAATGAGTCAACTATTCACATGAGGTGGCCAAAGTATTGGAGTTTCAGCTTCAGCTTCAGTCCTTCCAATGAACACGCAGGACTGATGTCCTTTAGGATGGACTGGTTGGATGTCCTTGCAGTCCAAGGGACTCTCAAGAGTCTTCTTCAACACCACAGTTCAAAAGCATAAATTCTTCGGCTCTCAGCTTTCTTTACAGTCCAACTCTCACTTGCATACATGACCACTGGAAAAACCATAGCCTTGACTAGACGGACCTTTGTTGGCAAAGTAATGTCTCTGCTCTTTAATATGCTATCTAGGTTGGTCATAACTTTCCTTTCAAGGAGTAAGCCTCTTTTAATTTCATGGCTGCAATCACCATCTGCCGTGATTTTGGAGCCTCTCCAAAATAAAGTCTGACATTGTTTCCACTGTTTCCCCATCTATTTCCCATAAAGGGATGGGACCGGATGCCATGATATTTGTTTTCTGAATGTTGAGCTTTAAGCCAACTTTTTCACTCTCCTCTTTCACTTTCATCAAGAGGCTTTTTAGTTCCTCCTCTCTTTCTGCCATAAGGGTGGTGTCATCTGCATATCTGAGGTTATTGATATTTCTCCTGGCAATCTTGATTCCAGCTTGTTCTTCTTCCAGCCCAACGTTTCTCATGATGTACTCTGCATAGAAGTTAAATAACCAGGGTGACAGTACACAGCCTTGACATACTCCTTTTGCTATTTGGAACCAGTCAGTTGTTCCATGTCCAGTTCTAACTGTTGCTTCCTGACCTGCATACAGGTTTCTCAAGAGGCAGGTCAGGTGTTCTGGTATTCCCATCTCTCAGAATTTTCCACTGTTTATTGTGATCCACACAGTCAAAGGCTTTGGAGTAGTCAATAAAGCAGAAATAGATGTATTTCTGGAACTCTCTTGCTTTTTTGATGATCCAGCAGATGTTGGCAATTTGATCTCTGGTTCCTCTGCCTTTTCTAAAACCAGCTTGAACATCTGGAAGTTCACGGTTCATGTATTGCTGAAGCCTGGCTTGGAGAATTTTGAGCATTACTTTACTAGCATGTGAGAGGAGTCCAATGCATGGTAGTTTGAGCATTCTTTGGCATTGTCTTCCTTTGGGATTGGAATGAAAACTAACCTCCTGTGGCCACTGCTGAGTTTTCCAAATTTGCTGACATATTGAGTGCAGCACTTTAACAGCATCATCTTTCAGGATTTGAAATAGCTCAATTGGAATTTCATCACCTCCACTAACTTTGTTCATAGTGATGCTTTCTAAGGCCCACTTGACTTCACATTCCAGGATGCCTGGCTCTAGGTGACTGATCATATCATCATGATTATCTTGGTCGTGAAGATGTTTCTTGTACAGTTCTGTGTATTCTTGCCATCTCTTAACATCTTCTGCTTCTGTTAGGTCCCTACCATTTCTGTCCTTTATCGAGCCCATCTTTGCATGAAATTTTCCCTTGGTATCTCTAATTTTCTTGAAGAGATCTCTAGTCTTTTCCATTCTGTTGTTTTCCTCTATTTCTTTGCATTGATCACTGAAGGCTTTCTTATCTCTTCTTGCTATTCTTTGGAACTCTGCATTCAGATGCTTATATCTTTCCTTTTCTCCTTTGCTTTTTGCTTCTCTTTTTTTCACAGCTATTTCTAAGGCTTCCCTAGGCAGCCATTTTGCTTTTTTGCATTTCTTTTCCATGGAGATGGTCTTCATCCCTGTCTCCTGTACAATGTCACAAACCTCCATCCATAGTTCATCAGGCACTCTGTCTATTAGATCTAGTCCCTTAAATCTATTTCTCACTTCCACTGTATAATCATAAGGGATTTGATTTAGGTCATACCTGAATGGTCTAGTGGTTTTCCCTACTCTTTTCTATTTAAGTCTGAATTTGGCCATAAGGAGCTCATGATCCGAGCCACAGTCAGCTCCCAGTCTTGTTTTTTCTGACTGTATAGAGCTTCTCCATCTTTGGCTGCAAAGAATGTAATCAACCTGATTTTGCTATTGACCATCTGGTGATGTCCATGTGTAGAGTCTTCTCTTGTGTTGTTGGAAGAGGGTGTTTGCTATGACCAGTGCATTCTCTTGACAAAACTCTATTTGCCTTTGCCCTGTTCCATTCCATATTCCAAGGCCAAATTTGCCTGTTACCCCAGGTGTTTCTTGACTTCCTACTTTTGCATTCCCGTCCTGTATAATGAAAACGACATCTTTTTTTTTTTTTGGATATTAGTTCTAAAAGGTCTTGTAGGTCTTCATAGAACTGTTCAACTTCGCTTTCTTTGGCATTACTGGTCAGGGCATAGACTTGGATTACCATGATATTGAATGGTTTGCCTTGGAAATGAACAGAGATCATTCTGTCATTTTAGAGACTGCATCCAAGTACTGCATTTCAGACTCTTTTGTTGACCATGATGGCTACTCCATTTCTTCTAAGGGATTCCTGCCCATAGTAGTAGATATAATGGTCATCTGAGTTAAATTCACCCATTCCAGTCCATTTTAGTTCACTGATTCCTAGAATATCGACATTCACTCTTGCCATCTCTTGTTTGACCACTTCCAATTTGCCTTGATTCATGGACCTAACATTCCAGGTTCCTATGCAATATTGCTCTTTACAGCATCGACTTGCTTCTATCACCAGTCACATCCACAGCTGGGTATTGTTTTTGCTTTGGCTCCATCCCTTCATTCTTTCTGGAATTATTTCTCCACTGATCTCCAGTAGCATATTGGGCACTTACCGACCTGGGGAGTTCCTCTTTCAGTATCCTATCATTTTGCCTTTTCATACTCTTCATGGGGTTCTCAAGGCAAGAATATTGAAGTGGCTTGCCATTCCCTTTTCCAGTGGACCACATTTTGTCAGACCTCTCCACCATGACCCTCCTGTCTTGGGTGGTCCCACACAGCATGGCTTAGTTTCATTAAATTAAACAAGGCTGAGGTCCGTGTGATCAGATTGACTACTTTTCTGTGATTATGGTTTCAGTGTGTCTGCCCTCTGATGCCCTCTCGGAACACCTACCATCTTCCTTGGGTTTCTCTTACCTTGGACGTGGAGTATCTTTTCACGGCTGCTCCAGCAAAGCGCAGCCACTGCTCCTTACCTTGGACTAAGGGTCTCTCCACACGGCCACCCCTCCTGACCTTGAAAGTGGAGTAGCTCCTCTAGGCCCTCCTGAGCCCGTGCAGCCACCGTTCCTTGGTGCAAATCCGTCTGCACTCCTGGTGGAGCCGGATGGGCCCACGGGGCTGCTGCTGGTACCAAAGCTCCGGTTCCTCGTGGAGTCCAGTTGCAGAAAGGAAGTCCACTCTGGGTTGCTTCGTTGGTCACCATAACTGTTGACTAAAAAAAGATGTACAATTTGAGAGTTGTGGTTAAGTTTTATTTGGGGCAAAATGAGGACTGCAGCCCGGGAGGCAGCATCTCAGAGAGCTCTGAGAGACTGCCCATGAATGTATGCCCTCAGACTCCTTGCTCAAAAAGTGATATGTATATATCCAATGATTCATATTATATCAAATATCTCCTATGATAAGTGCAGCTTTGACCTTGTGGAGTAAGGTTTAGGTATTTGTGATAGATGCAAAATATCACATCAAGAAGTTTGTACATTTCTACAGAATAATATGCATTTTGATAGTGAAGAGCAAAGAGGAGCCTTAAATGTTTCTGGCACAGCTGAGGGCTCTGTGCATCAATGCAGCAGTGAGCCATCTAACACTCAACATTTCTCAGCAAGACTGACTCCTTACTGAATTCTGGACAACATTTTAATGGTGAGCCAATATTTAAATTAGTGAAACTTTCAGTTATCAATCTTTATTTCTTATTCACCAATTTGTCCTCAACCCTAATACATTTTAAATGCTTGATAAATATAAATGATTTCATAGATATTTATATTGTTGTATTAAAGATTTAATAGTTCAGAATGCACTGAAATCCCTAACACGTTGAAAGTCTATAGGAATGTCAATGTTTTTATGCAGACAACTATATACTATAAGATACTTCATATGATATACTATATGATATTTTCATTTCTCAAGATTGTACAGAATTGGATTCTTTCCTGTTATAAACACATTATTATCCTCTGACAAAATAAACAGGGTGCATCTTGTGTAGAAATAAATGACTTTTAAGAATATTTGTTTAAATGTCTGTCAGGTCTAATTCAGTGATTTCAGCAAAATCAATATAAAAATTTTGTCAAATTTCAGAGCAGGATTGGTTCACAACTTTCAACATAGTTTCTGGTATAAAAATTGTCTCATTATGCTTCTTTAAAAAACTGAAATTTCACTAAATGCAGTTTTCCCATTTGATAGATCAAATGTTTAAAATATTTAGAAAGTAAATGCAAAATATATACAAGCCCTGTAACTGTTTATCTTTAATACACTGATTATGTGAATGGTCCATACATACTATCAGAAACATATAGAGTCCTTTTGGTAATAACATATTTATTCTTATAATTTTCTTTTTCTAGTAACTATCCACAAAACTTAGAATAACAGAACTAAGGAAAATTCACCCTTCAAGCATAGGCTTTCTTTTACTATCTTCAAGGGAGAAGATATTTGTGATAGCAAAGAGTAAAATGCAGAAGAATGATCTCTGCCTGAGGCTGGAGTGAAAAGTGGTGGTGTTAGGACTCCTTTGACTCCTGGATCTTGGTGGTTCTCAACAGGGAGCATTTTCACCCCCTAGGAGAAAGTTGTCAATGTCTGCAGACATATTTAATTGTCACACGTGGAGGGTGCTACCAGCATCTACCAGATAGGCGCCAATAATGCCATTAAATCTCTGATGATGCCTGGATAAGTAACCACAACCACAGTGTGTCAACAGTGTCGAGGATAAGAGACACTGGTCTAGTGTTTTTCAGTCGTAAGCCTCATGTTGTGGATTTCTCCTTCCCCCAATCTTACGGTAAGTTTTCAGTTCTCATGGTAAAGAAACATAAAAACATCTATTCAGTTCAGTTCAGTTCAGTTCATTTGCTCCATCGTGTCCAACTCTTTGGGACCGCATGAACTGCAGCACGCCAGGCCTCCCTGTTCATCACCAACTCCCACAGTCTACCCAAACTCATGTCCATTGAGTCCGTGATACCATCCAACCATCTCTTCCTCTGTCGTCCCCTTCTGCTCCTGCCCTCAATCTTTCCCAGCATCAGGATCTTTTCAAATGAGTTAGCTCGTCACATCAGATGGCCAAAGTATTGGAGTTTCAGCTTCAACATCAGTCCTTCCAATGAACACCCAGGATTGATTTCCTTTAGGATGGATTGGTTGGATCTCCTTGCAGTCCAAAGGACTTTCAAGCATCTTCTCCAACACCACAGTTCAAAAGCATCAATTCTTTGGTGCTCAGCTTTCTTTATAGTCCAACTCTCACATCCATACATGACCACTGGATAAACCATAGCCTTGACTAGATGAAACTTTTTGACAAAGTAATGTCTCTGCTTTTTAATATACTGTCTATGTTGGGCTGGATGAAGCACAAGCTGGAAGCAAGATTGCTGGGAGAAATAGCAATAACCTCACATATGCAGATGACACCACCCTTATGGCAGAAAGTGAAGAGGAACTAAAAAGCCTCTTGATGAAAGTGAAAGAGGAGAGGTGAAAAGCTGGCTTAAAGTTCAACATTCAGAAAACTAAGATCATGGTATCCGGTCCCATCACTTCCTGGCAACTAGATGGGGAAACAGTCGCTGACTTTATTTTTTTGGGCTCCAAAATCACTGCAGATGGTGATTGCAGCCATGAAATTAAAAGACGCTTACTCTTTGGAAGGCAAGTTATGACCAAACTAGACAGTATATTAAAAAAGACATCTATTAGATCCCATGAAATCTGATAATTCAAATTTTTGTCCAAATTTACTCAAACCTCAGACATACATGGGAAAAAGTAAAAGCAATAATAAGCCATATCTTAATTGTTTTCTCATATACTGATATGTGGTTGCTGTTGCTCAGTTGCTAAGTAGTGTCCAGCTTTGTGACCCCATGGACAGCAGCATGCCAGGCCTCCCTGTCCATCACCAACTCCCGGAGTTTACTCAAATTCATGTCCATTGAGTTGGTAATTCCATTCAACCATCTCATCCTCCGTTGACACCTTCCTCCTGCCTTCAATCTTTCCCAGCATCAGGGTCTTTTCCAATGAATAGGCTCTTCCTATCTGGTGGCCAAAGTATTGGAATTTCAGCTTTAGCATTAGTCCTTCCAATGAATATTCAGGACTGACTTCCCATAGTTTTGTTTGATTTTATCTCCTTGCTGTCCAATGGACTCTCAAGAGTGTTCTCCAGCACTACAATTTGAAAGTATCAATTCTTTGGCACTCATCCTTCTTTACAATCCAACTCTCACATCTGTACATGAATACTGGAAAAACCATAGATGTGACTTAGGCATTTGTCAGCAAAGTGCTGTCTCTGCTTTTTAATATGCTATCTATGTTTGTCATAGTTTTCCTACCAAAGAGCAAGTGTTTAATTGCATGGCTACAGTCATTGCCCACAGTGACTTGGCAACCCAAGAAAATAAAATCTGTCATAGCTTCAACTTCTTCCCCTTCTGTTTGCCTTGAAGCCATGGGACCAGATGCCATGACCTTAGCTTTTGTAATGTTGAGTTTGCAGCTAGCTTTTCACTCCCCTCTTTCATCCTCATCAAGAGGGTTTTTAGTTCTTCCTTACTTTCTGCCATTAAAGTGGTATCATCTGCATATCTGAGGTTGTTGACATTTTTCCCAGCAAACTTGATTCCAGATAGTGATTCATCCAGGCCAGCATTTCACATGATGTACTTTGCATAGAAGTTAAATAAGCAAGGTAACAATATAGAGCCTTGTACTACTTTCACAATTTGGAACCAGACAATTGTTCCATGTCTGGTCAAAACTGTTGCTTCTTGATTGTCATACAGATTTCTCAGAAAACAAGTAAGGCCATCTGTACTCTTATTACTTTAAGAATTTTCCACAGTTTGTTGTGATCCACAGCAAAAGGCTGTGTAGTCAATGAAACATGTTTTTGTGGAATTCTCTTGGTTGTTCTTTGAGCTAATGGATGTTGGTAATTTGATCCCTGGTTCTTCTGCCTTTTCTAAATACAATTTGTACAGCTAGAAGTTCTCAGGTCACATACTGTTGAAGCCTAACTGGAAAGATTTTGAGCATTACCTTGCTAGCATGTGAAATGAGCACAACTGTGTGGTAATTTGAACATTGTTTGTCAATGCCCTTTTGGGGACTGGAATGAAAACTGACATATCCCAGTCCTGTGGCCACTGTTGAGTTTTTTAAATTTGCTGGCATATTGAGTGCAGCACTTTAATAGCATCATCTTTTAGGATTTGAAATAGCTCGATTGGAATTCCATCACCTCCACTAGCTTTGTTCATAGTAATGCTTCCAAAGGCCCAATTGACTTCACACTCCAGGATGTCTGGCTATAATATGTGATCACCCATCATAGTTATCTGTGTTATTAAGACCTTTTTTTTTTTTTTCTTTTGGGTATATTTCTTCTGTTGTTAAAGTTTAAAATATTTTACTCTCTGGTCCTTTACCAAAAAAAAAAAAGAAAGTCAACCCAAATTCTAAAGTCAAAGTTTGCAAACATGAAAGTGTGGGTCTTCTGGCCACAGGGGAGCTGAGGATGAGGTATGGAGCCTGAGTAGTTTCTCCTTTACTGACAAGGTCTCTGAGTCTGTCTGCAGAACCTGAAAAAAATACTTAGTTTGAGAATTAGTAACTTAGATCTTTTAAGTGCCCATAAAAACTGGTTTTGATGATGCTCTTGATGACAATAATAAAAGAAATGACAGTCATCAAACCCCACTGACACAGCAACATTTGGATGTAGCTAATGTTCAACAAACACTATTAATTACATGCCAGCTGTATACCGGAGGAGTGTTATAATTGCTTCTCTGGAGGTAGACATTTTTTTTTTTCTTTTTTAAGGATTTCTACTATTTTGGTTGAATTTTTACATATGACAGCTAAACATATAGTTTTGACAGGAAATTATCAAAGAAGAGATGAATTAACCCTTTTTCATCTCTTCTTGTTCCTTTTAGCTTTAGCATAATTGTACCAAGCATACTATTTTTTAGAAATTCCTTTTTAAGAAGCTTTAAAAACTGTTAGGTCTCTGGGGATTTTGAGCTGCTCAGTGTTACTTTCTTGGTATTCTTATTATTGAAATAAGAATGCTAAATCCTACAATAGATATTTTGAGTGATCTCTGTCCCTAGGGATTTCTGAATTTAAGTGGGTGCAGATTGGAGGAGAAGACAAAGAAAACATGGTGTAAACTGAGTGCAAGAATGTATGCAAAGTTACAGGGAAACAGAAACAACACTTTGTCTATTAAGAGGTCTTTCTTCTGATATACAATGAGGTGATCTCTTACAAAAAAAGGTGGAAGTTTAAGTCCAAGCTCTCATTGTACACCCATCCCCCAAACTGTATGCTAAAACCTCTACTCTTAAGAGTTTTAAACTCAGCAAATAGAAACCACATTTATCCAGTTGCTTAGGACAAAAAGTTTGGCAGCATCTTGAACTGCTCTCTTTCCCTCACTTTCAACACCTAATCAATCTTTAATCCTATTAGCTAAACTTCTAAACAATTCCCTACTGCTACCAATCTGGCCCCACGCATCTGTGCTGTACTAATTTCCAATTGGTTTCTTGTTTGCATACTTGCCCTCATACAAAGCAGAGTAATTTTTAAAATACAAATTATACAGCCCACTCCACTCTTTAATACCTCTCCCCACCTTTCCTTATTTTAGCATAAAATCAAAGCTTTTACCCTGACTTACAGAGCCATGACTGACTAGTCTTTGGCTCTTTCTATGACTTTGTTTCCTATGCCCACAGAGAGATACTGTCCCTCCTTCTCTTTTTGCAGGATGATTTGGTCATTTCTCCCTCTCCATTCTTTCTTCCAGGGATGCACTTTCTCCCAAACTTTGTTGTAAGCGTTCTTTCTAGAGGGTTTAAATGGAGATGGAGGAATTTAAACCTGAGTCTTGCTGTGGAGGTAGCAATAAGTTTAGCGTTCATACTATGCTATTGGATTTCTATATACAATTTAAATATATCATTTTCTCAGAGGAGTCTTCCTCTTCAGTCCCCCCTTCTTTATAGAATGTCTTATACTTTCTTAAGCATGCTTCATTGATGTGTAAAGTATATTCAGTTATAAGCTTTCTTTTCAGTAAGTTTTGGCAAATATATACAGGCAAGTAAACAACACTTCAGTCAAGATATAGAACAGTTCCATCACTCTTAAAACTCACTTTGAGTCCCTTTGTTATTAATAAACTACCTTTATCTTGAGCCCATGGTAGTCATTGGTCTACCTTCAAATGTGATGTGTGTGAAAGTCGCTCAGTCATGTCCAACTCTTTGAGACCCCATGGAGGATTCTCCAGGCCCAAATACTGGAGTGGGTAGCCTTTCCCTTCTCCAGGGGATCTTCCCAACTCAGGGACTGAACCCAGGTCTCCCTCATTGCAGGAGGATTCTCTACCAGCTGAATCACCAGGGAAGCCCAAGTAAGTGAAATCAAACCATATGCAGTCTTTTGTGTCGGTTCCCTTTCACATATGATTATTTTTTTGTAGTTTCATTCATTTCATTGAATGAATTTGGAGTCCGTTTCATTTTGTTGTTTCTTATCCACTGTATAAATGCACCACCAATTTTTTTAGACATTCGCCAGGAGAAGGACTTTGAGGTGTTTCCTGCTTTGTGCTATTATGACTTAAGCTGGAATAAACATTTTTTAAAAATATTTATTTATTTTGTGTCATTGGCTCTTAGGTGTAGAACAACAGTTCTTAATTGCAACACATCAGATCTTAGTTCCCTGATCAGGGATCAAACACACGTCCCCTGTGTTGGGAACAAGGAGTCTTAACCACTGGAGCATTGGGGAAGTCCTGCTATAAATATCTGAGTCATTTTCATATGACAAGAGTTTTCATCTCTATAAGAGAAATTGCTGAGTTGTACAATGAAGTGTATGTATAACCTTGAAAAAATCTTCTAAAGTGTTATACAATTGACTTCATGGTCAATTTTGTGCATTGTATTTATGGATGGATTCATTTTTTCCCATACAAATGTATAAATTCCATATGTTAATATTAAAATATTGTCATTTTCCATTGAATTACCCTAGCACTGTTGCCAAAAAGAAATCATATATGTGATAGGCTATACATGTATATTTAGGCTGATTTCTGAATTCTCTATTCTGTCCATTGATCTGTAAGTTTATCCTCACTTTATTAGTGTACTTTAATAATAAGACTTAAAATTACATATTCTGAATTATGAATTTAGTCATGTTCTAAAATTGTTTTGGCTATTCTAGGCCTGTTTGGCTATTCTAGACCCTTTATACTTCCAAATAAATTTTTGAATCAGTTATTATTTTTCTATGAGAATATACTCGGGGTTTTTGATCAAGATTTTCCTAAACCTGTAACTCAAGTTGGATGAAATTTATATCTTAGCAATACTGAGCTTTCTGACTTGTGAACACAGTATATATCCTCATTGATAGGTTTTAAAATGTCTATTAAAAGTTTTTATTAAAACCTCTTCTATTTTATTTCTTTTCTATTTAAAAAGTTTCTTCTATTAAAACTTCTTTAAAAGAATGCTTTCATAGCTTTAAGTGTATAAGTTTTAAGAAAAATTTTATTAAATCTGTTCTTAAGAGTCTCATATTTTGAAGCTATCTTAAATGTCATTTTAAATTTTCAATTGGCATGTTTTGATTATTAGTATTAGTTGTTATTTCTCTTTGATGTTCTTCAGTTGCTCAGTTGTGTCCAACCCTTTGCCACCCCAAGGACTGCAGCACACCAAGCTTCACTGTCCTTCACCATCTCCCACAGCTTGTTCAAATTCATGTCTATTGAGATGGTGATGCCATCCAACCATATCATTCTCTGTCCCCTTCTCCTGCTTTCAATGGTTCCCAGCAACAGGACTTTGTCTAATGAGTCAGCTCTTCACATCAGATGGTCAAATATTGGAGTTTCAACTTCAGTATCAGTCCTTCCAATGAATATTCAGGATTAATTTCCTTTAGAATTGACTGGTTGGATCGCCTTGCCATCCAAGGGACTCTCAATAGTCTTCTCCAACACCATAGTTCAAAAGCATCAATTCTTTGGCTCTCAGCCTTCTTTATCATCCAACTCTCACATCCATACATGATTAATGGAAAAACCATAGCTTTGACTATATGAACTTTTGTTGGTGAAGCAATGTCTCTCCTTTTTAATATGTTGTCTAGGTTTGTCAAAGCTTTTCTTTCAAGGAGAAAAAAAAATTTTTTTGTTTTAATTTTATGGCTGCAGTCACCATCTGCAGTGATTTTGGAGCCCAAGCAAATAAAGTCTACCACTGTTTCCATTGTTTTACCCATCTATTTGCCATGAAGTGAAGGGATTGGATGTCATGATCTTACATGATTTTTGAACGTTGAGTTTTAAGCCAGCTTTTTCACTCTCCTCTTTCACCTTCAACAAGAGGATTTTTGTTCCTCTTCACTTTCTACCATAAGGGTGGTGATATCTGCATATCTGAGGTTATTGGTATTTCTCTTGGGAATCTTGATTCCAGCTCATGCTTCATCTAGCCTGGCATTTCTCATGATGTATTTGCAAATAATTTAAATAAGCAGGGTGACAATATACAGCCTTGACATACTCCTTTCCCAATTTTGAACCAGTCTATTTTTCCATGTCCAGTTTAAATGTTTCATCTTTATCTGCATGATGACCCACAAGAGGTGGGTAAGGTGGTCTGTTATTCCCATCTCTTGAAGAATTTTCCAAGGTTTATTGTGATCTACAGTCAATGACTTTAGCGTAGTCAATGAAGCAGAAGTAGATGTTTTTCTGGAACTCTCTTGCTCTTTCTGTGATCCAATGGATGTTGGAAATTTGGTCTCTGGTCTTTTTCTGCCTTCTCTAAATCCATCTTGAACATCTGGCAGTTCTCAGTTCATGCGCTGTTGAAACCTAACTTGGAGAATTTTGAACATTACTTTGCTAGTTTGTGAAATAAGTACAACTGTGTGGTAGTTTGAACATTCTTTAGCATTGCCCTTGTTTGAGATTGGAGTGAAATGTGACCTTATCCAGTCCTGTGGCCACTGGTGAGTTTTCCATATTTGCTGGCATACTGGGTGCAGCACTTTCACAGCATCATCTTTTAGGATTTGAAATAGCTCAGCTGGAATTCCACCACCTCCACTATCTTTGTTCATAGTAATGCTTGCTAAGGCCCTCTTGACTTCACATTACAGGATGTGTGGCTCTAGATGTGTGATCACACCATTGTGGTTATTTGGGTCATTAAGATCTTTTTTTAAAGTTCTTCTATGTAGTCTTACCACCTCTTCTTAAGATCTTCTGCTTCTGTTAGGTACACACTGTTTCTGTTCCTTATTGTGCTTGTCTTTGCATGTAAACATTCCCTTGGCATCTCTAATTTTCTTGAAAAAATTCCTAGTCTCTCCCATTCTATTGTTTTCCTCTATTTCTTTGCACAGATCACTTATGAAGTCTTTCTTATCTCTCCTTGCTATTCTTTGGAACTCTGCATTCAGATGGGTATATTATTCCTTTTCCTCAAAGCCAGTCCCTCTAATCAGAACACTTCCACAAGCCTCTTATCCTCATCCATCAGTGGGCAGAAAGAATGAAAAACACAATCACAGGAAACTAACAAAACTGATCACATGACAACATCTTTGTCTAACTCACTGAAACTAAAACCATGCCTTGTAGGGCCACCAAGCCTGACAGATCATGGAGAAGAGTTCTGACCAAACATGGTCCACTGGAGAAGGGAATGGCAGACCACTTCAGTGCTCTTGCTGTGAGAACTTCATGAACATTATGAAAAGTCAAAGAGATATGACTTTGAGAGATGAACTCTCCAGGTCAGTAGGAGAAGAGTGGAGAAATACTGCAGTAAGAAGAGGCTGAGCCAAAGCAGAAACAACATCCAGTTATGTATGTGTCTGGTGGTGAAAGTAAAGTCCAATGCTGTGAAGAACAATATTGACTAGGAATCTGGAATGTTAGGTCCGTGAATCAAGGTAAATTGGAAGTGATCAAACAGAAGATGGCAAGAGTGAACATCAACAGTTTAGGAATCAATGAACTAAAATGGACAAGAATGGGCATGTTTAATTCAGATGACCATTATAACTACTGTGGGCAAGAATCTCTTAAAAGAAATGGAGTAGCCCTCATAGTCAACAGAACAGTCCTAAATGCAAAACTTGGGTGCAATCTTTAAAACAACAGAATGATCTAAGTTCATTTCCAATGTATACCATTCAATATCACAATAATTCATGTCTAGGCCCCAACCACTAATGCCAAAGAAGTTGAAGTTGAATTTCTATGAATCACGTTCTATGAAGTTGAAGTAGGTTCCATGAAGACCTACAAGACTTTCTAGAACACCAAAAACACAAATAAACAAACAAAAAATGGATGTCCTTTTTATCACAGGAGATTGTAATGCAAATGTAGGAAATCAAGAGATACCTAGAGTAGCAGGCGAGTTTGGCTTTTTGAGTACACAATGAAGCAGGGTGAAGGCTAATAGAATTTTGCCAAGAGAACACACTGGTCATAGAAAAACACCCTCTTCCAACAACAAAAGAGATGACTCTACACATGGACATCACCAGATAGTCAATACGAAAATCAGACTGATTATATTCTTTCCAGCCAAAGATGGAGACGCTCTATACAATCAGCGAAAACAAGACCGGGAGCTGACTGTGGCTCAGATCATGAACTGCTGCTGCTGCTAAGTCACTTCAGTCGTGTCTGACTCTGTGCGACCCCATGGACTGTAGACTTTCAGGCTTCTCTGTCCATGGGATTCTCCAGGCAAGAATACTGGAGTGGGTCACCATGCCTTCCACCAGGGGATCTTCCCAACCCAGGGATATTTAGCTATTTGTAACATCATGGATGGACCTTGAGAGTATTATGCTTAGTGAAAAAAGTCAAACAGAAAAAGATAAATTCTACATACCATATGATCTCTCCTATATATGGCAGGTAAAAAACAAAGAAACAAAACAAATAAAAACATGCTGAAAGATACAGAGAACAGATTGCAGGGGGATACAGGGTGAGAATAATTGGCAAATTTTTATTTTTATTTTTACTTTTTTTTTTTAGTTTAAACGATGTATGGCAAAACCAATACAATATTTTAAAGTAAACGAATTGGATATTTTTTAAAAGTACTAGTGCACATTAGTTTCTCAGTAATTATTCCTCAGTGAATATACTATATCTGTGACACTGAGAAAATTTAATTTCTCTATGTTCCCTTGTATATAGATACTGAAATATTTATATGCATAAATACATCTGCACTATTTTAAACTATAATTTAATATTATTTATTTTATGGAAGATGATTGCTTTACAACATCGTGCAGACTTCTGCTGTACAACAACATGAATCAGTGTACATGTGTCCCTCCACTCTTGAACCTCCCCCCATCCACCACCCCGTCCCACCCTCAAGGCTGTCACAGAGCGCCAGATTGAGCTCCCCGTGTTCAGGGAGCAGCCTCCCACCATCTGTCTCTTTTACACGTGCTAATGTATGCGCTTCAGTGCTACTCTCTCAATCTGCCCCACCCTCTCCTTCCTGTACTGTGCCCACAAACCTGTTCTCGATGTCTGCTTCTCTATTCCTCCCCTGCATATAGATTCATCAGTACCATTTTTCTAGATGTCATATATATGCATTAATATATTTGTTTTTCTCTGTATAACAGAGATTTACTTCTCTATGTATAGCAAGATCTAGGTTCATCCACCACACTAGAACTGACTCAAACATGTTCCTGTTTATGGCTGAGTAATATTCTATTGCATGTATGTATCACACTATCCATTCGTCTGTCAATGGACATCTGCGTTGCTTCCAAGTCCTAGCTATTGTAAATAGTGCTGCAATGAAGACTGGGGTACCTGTGTTTTTTTCACTTATGATTTTCTTGGGTATATGCCCAGTAGTGGGATGGCTGAGTCATAGATTTATTCCTAGTTTTTGAAAAGAAATCTCCATATTGTTCTCTATAGAGGCTTATCAATTTACATTCCCACCAACAATGCAAGAGAGGTCACTTTTCTCCACACCCTCTCTAGCATTTATTGTTTGTAAATGTTTTGATAATGGCCATTCTGATTGGTGTGAGATGGCACCTCATTGTAGTTTTGATTTGCATGTTTCTAATAATGAGCAATTTTGAGCATCTTTTGTAGGCTATCTGTATATTTTCTTTGGAGAAATGTCTGTTTAGGCCTTCTGCTCATTTTTCACTGGGTTGTTTATTTTTCTGACATTGAGCTGAATGAGCTGCTTGTATATTTTTGAGATTAATTCTTACTCAGTTGTATCATTTGCAATTATTTTCTCCCATTCTGAGGGTTGTCTTTTTATCTTGTTCATAGTTTTCTTTGCTATGCAAAAGTTTTTAAGTTTAATTAGGTCCCACTTGTTTAATTTTGCTGTTTTTCCCCATTAGTTTAAGAGGTTGGTCAAAGAGGATATTGCTGTGATTTATATCAAAGAGTGTTATGCCTATATTTTCCTCTAACAGTTTTATAACTTTTGGCCTTAAACTTAGGTCTTTAATCCATTTTGAGCTTACTTTTGTGTACGGTGTTAGAAGTGTTTTAATTTCATGCTTACATGTATCTGTCCAGTTTTCCCAGTACCACTTACTGAAGAGGTTGTCTTTAATTCATTGCATATTCTTGCCCCCTTTATCAAAGATAAGGTGCCTATAGGTACATGGATTTATCTCTGGGCTTTCTAGCTTATTTTATTAATCTACATTTATGTTTTTATTCCAGTACCATAATGTCTTGATTATTATACTTTTGTATTATGTGCTGGAGTCAGGAAGGTTTGTTACTCCAGCTCCATTCTTCTTTCTTAAAATTGCTTTAGCTATTCAGTGTATTTTGTGTTTCATAGAAATTGTGAATTTTTTTATTCTAGTTCTGTGAGAAATGCCATTGGTAGTTTGATAGAGAGTGTACTGATCTGTAGATTCTATATATTATAAACAATAAGACAATAGTACTTACCCTCCCTGAAGATTTATAATTATTCAATCATAACATTTTATAAAAACTTTAACCAGTATAGAAGACACTAACTATTCTCCATTTCCATATTTTCCATATTCTTTATTTTGAGGGGCTCCAAAATCACTGCAGATGGTGACTACAGCCGTGAAATTAAAAGACACTTACTCCTTGGAAGAAAAGTTATGACCAACCTGGATAGCATATTCAAAAGCAGAGATATTACTTTGCCAACAAAGGTCCGTCTAGTCAAGGCTATGGTTTTTCCAGTGGTCATGTATGGATGTGAGAGTTGGACTGTGAAGAAAGCTGAGCACTGAAGAATTGATGCTTTAGAACTGTGGTGTTGGAGAAGACTCTTGAGAGTCCCTTTGACTGCAAGGACATCCAACAAGTGCATCCTAAAGGAGATCAGCCCTGGGATTTCTTTGGAGGGAATGATGCTAAAGCTGAAACTCCAGTACTTTGGCCACCTCATGTGAAGAGTTGACTCACTGGAAAAGACTCTGATGTTAGGAGGGATTGGGGGCGGGAGAAGAAGGGGACGACGGAGGATAAGATGGCTGGATGGCATCATGGACTCGATGGACGTGGGTCTGGGTGAACTCCGGGAATTGGTGATGGACAGGGAGGCCTGGCGTGCTGCAATTCATGGGGTCGCAAAGAGTCAGACACGACTGAGCGACTGAACTGAACTGAACTGAACTGATTCTCCATTTCATAGTGTTTTTTTCTTTTTTTAATAAAGAAACACACATCAATATTGCCACCGTTGACTGGCTAATAGATGAAGTAGATTTGTTTTACTTTAGTCCTTTCTTCCAGGAAATGTTGTCTACATAAAATTGCTATCTATTACATTAGTTCTCAGCTGAACTTGGTTCTGTAAATTAAAAGAGAGAATGATATATGGAAAAAAAATGTTCGGAAATTGCTCCTTGAAAATATTAGAACTTCTAGCATATCAGTTCACTCCATCACTAATATCTACCCCCAGTCCTTGTCTTAAATATATAAAAAGAAAAAACCTACCTTCAAGTATTTTTTTTTATTGTAATTGTGGGACTGATTTTCTGGGTCTCTTGGTCTTAAAATCAATGTTCTTACTAATTTTTCATTTTGTAAAGATGACTCATCTCTTTTAAAAAAATCATTAGATTTAGTAATTTCAGAAAGATAGGACTTGGACAGCTCTGGCTGCTCTTCTCAGTGATCAAGATACATCTAGTAATTATTCTGCAACCACCCTGTGCTCGAGTTTAATGATTCTCCTTTTAGTGTAGGAGGTGGGTAGAGGGTGGGCTTACATTAACATGAATATAAAAGCAGATCCTTATATGTTTACTTTACTTAGCTCTTAGCAAGACTTGAACTTCATGAGTTATTAAAAGTGGCTGGGGTTTAATTACATTTAGAAAACTCTCAAACAAAACTGTAAAACTGTCTCTACTCTTGGGAGCAGTGACGCTAACAGTCTTATTACTAAGCCATGCCCTGTGTAAATGTCAAGCAATCAGATATTTCAACTATCAGACACAGCACCAGATTTCATTTTCTTGTTCTTCATAATAAAGTGCTATGAACATTCAGAGCCCTTTGTTCCTTTGGTTTTGCTTCCAGACTGCTGGAGTTGGGGGGGAGATTATGTTAATGGGTCCAAGTTACTGATCCATTTTACTTTCTTGCCAGTAAGTCTGGTGAATGACAATCGAGTGGAATGGCACACAGCCAGGTACCACACACCCCAATATGAACCAGCACAAGGTAGGGAGAGTCATTATGCCATTATTTGGCAATTCTTTTTCTGTTCAGTTCAGTTCAGTTCAGTTGCTCAGTCATGTCCGACTCTTTGGGACCCCATGAATCGCAGCACGCCAGGCCTCCCTGTCCATCACCAACTCCCAGAGTTCACTCAAACTCACATCCATCGAGTCGGTGATGCTATCCAGCCATCTCATCCTCTGTCATCCCCTTTCCTCCTGCCCCCAATCCCTCCCAGCATCAATGTCTTCTCCAATGAGTCAACTCTTTGCATGAGGTGGCCAAAGTATTGGAGTTTCAGCTTTAGCGTCCTTCCTTCCAAAGAAATCCCAGGGCTGATCTCCTTCAGAATGGACTGGCTGGATCTCCTTGCAGTCCAAGGGACTCTCAAGAGTCTTCTCCAACACCACAGTTCAAAAGCATCAGTTCTTCGGTGCTCAGCTTTCTTCACAGTCCAACTCTCACATCCATAAATGACCACTGGAAAAACCATAGCCTTGACTAGACGGACCTTTGTTGGCAAAGTAATGTCTCTGCTTTTGAATATACTGTCTAGATTGGTCATAACTTTTCTTCCAAGGAGTAAGCGTCTTTTAATTTCATGGCTGTAGTCACCATCTTTTTCTGTTACTTTACCTTTTACTAGTAAAACATTTTTTGTTTGTTTGTTTGTTTTTGCCAGTACAACAAATATTATAACAAGACAGTATGGTACTGGCACAAAGACAGAAATATAGATCAATGGAACAAAATAGAAAGCCCAGAGATAAATCCACGCACCTATGGACACTTTATCTTGTACAAAGGAAGCAAGAATATACAATGGAGAAAAGACAATCTCTTTAACAAGTGGTGCTGGGAAAACTGGTCAACCACTTGCAAAAGAATGAAACTAGAACACTTTCTAACAGCATACACAAAAATAAACTCAAAATGGATTAAAGATCTAAACATAAGACCAGAAACTATAAAACTTTTAGTGGAGAACATAGGTAAAACACTCTCCGACATAAATCACAGCAGGATCCTCTATGACCCACCTCCCAGAATACTGGAAATAAAAGCAAATATAAACAAATTGGACCTAATTAAAATTAAAAGCTTCTGCACAACAAAAGAAACTATAAGCAAGGTAAGAAGACAGCCTTCAGCATGGGAGAAAATAATAGAAAATGAAGCAACTGACAAACAACTAATCTCAAAAATATACAAGCAACTCCTGCAGCTCAATTCCAGAAAAATAAACGACCCAATCAAAAAATGGGGCAAAGAACTAAATAGGCATTTTTCCAAAGAAGACATACAGATGGCTAACAAACACATGAAAAGATGCTCAACATCACTCATTATCAGAGAAATGCAAATCAAAACCACAATGAGGTACCATTTCATGCCAGTCAGAATGGCTGTGATCCAAAAGTCTACAAGCAATAAATGCTGAAGAGGGTGTGGAGAAAGGGAACACTCTTAAACTGTTGGTGGGAATACAAACTAGTACCACTATGGAGAACGGTGTGGAGATTCCTTAAAAAACTGGAAACAGAACTGCCTTATGACCCAGCAATTCCACTGCTGGGCATACACACCAAGGAAACTAGAATTAAAAGAGACACATGTACCCCAATGTTCATCGCAGCACTGTTTATAATAGCCAGGACACGGAAGCAACCTAGATGTCCATCAGCAGATGAATGGATAAGAAAGCTGTGGTACATATACACAATGGAGTATTACTCAGCCATTAAAAAGAATACATTTGAATCAGTTCTAATGAAGTGGATGAAACTGGAGCCTATTATACAGAGTGAAGTAAGCCAGAAAGAAAAACACCAATACAGTATACTAATGCATACATATGGAATTTAGAAAGATGGTAACAAGAACCCTGTATGCAAGATAGCAAAAGAGACACAGATGTATAGAACAGTCTTTTGGACTCTGTGGGAGAGGGAGAGGGTGGGATGATTTGGGAGAATGGCACTGAAACATGTATAATATCATATAAGAAATTAATTGCCAGTCCAGGTTTGATGGGATGCTTGGGGCTGGTGCACTGGGATGACTCAGAGGGATGGTATGGGGAGGGAGGTGGGAAGGGGATTCAGGATTGGGAACACATGTACACCCGTGGGGGATTCACGTTGATGTATGGCAAAACCAATACAATATTGTAAAGTAAAACAAACAAACAAACAAAAATCCTCTATGGGGGGGGGAAAGTTCTCACTATACACACACACACAATTGTAAGTATGTGAGGGGATGAATGTGTTAAATAACCTTATCCAGGTAATCAGTTTGCAGGATATACATATACAAAATCAGAACATGGTAGTCTTAAACAATATTGTACATCAATTACATCTCAATAAAGCTGGAAAAATAAATACAAAAATAAAACACATTGTTTTTGTTTTTGCCAGTACGACAAATATTCTAGGAATTCCTCCTTCCTCTTTAGCTCTAAGCAATACTCTTGACTCAATTCATTCATACCTCTCCAAATACCAGACCTTATATATTCTCATCACATTTCCCTAATGACACCCTGTCTTTGACATTGGTGAATCATTATTCACCAGTTGCTGTTGTCAGCATGATCTCATAAATACTCTGTTTTTCAATGCCTAGTATTATATCATTGTTATGTTAAAAGCTGTGGCAAAAAAAAGTTCACCTAAGAACTTCTTCCATAAAGAAGCATATATTGAAGTTGATGACAAATTATGTCAATATAAAGGAGGAGGGATAATGTGGAGCTCACATTAGACTAACTGATGAAGCTCTGAAATTCCCCACACCACGTTTTCATCCTCAGTTCAGTTCACTTCAGTCGCTCAGTCTTGTCCGACTCTTTGCAACCCCATGAATCGCAGCAGGCCAGGCCTCCCTGTCCATCACCATCTCCCAGAGTTCACTCAGACCCACATCCATCGAGTCGGTGATGCCATCCAGCCATCTCATCTTCGGTCGCCCCCAATCTCTCCTAGCATCAGAGTCTTTTCCAATGAGTCAACTCTTTGCATGAGGTGGCCAAAGTATTGGAGTTTCAGCCTCAGCGTCAGTCCTTCCAGTGAATATCCATGACTGATCTCCTTTAGGATGGACTGGTTGGATCTCCTTGCAGTCCAAGGGACTCTCAAGAGTCTTCTCCAACACCACAGTTCAAAAGCATCAATTCTCCAGCACTCAGCCTTCTTCATAGTCCAACTCTAACATCCATACATGACCACAGGAAAAACCATAGCCTTGACTAGATGGACCTTAGTCGGCAAAGTAATGTCTCTGCTTTTGAATATACTATCTACTTCATCCTAGACAAAGTGAATAAAAGTCTCTGAGGGAGAACAGAGGTAGGGGAAATTTTCCCACTATCCAGATAACTACAAATTTCTGACAAATTTTAGGACCACTGAGGGTCAGGCATGTGAAGTAGCATAACATTTGATGCAGGCTTTGCATCTGAGCTAAGACATGAGGCAGAGATGAGAGCTATCTTGACCACAGGATGGCCACGGGACATAGGATGTCTGGTCCAGACAGAAAATATTGAGAGAGACATGATTCACAAACGCATCACCTTATCTTAAATTTGAAAGTTTTTAACAAATGAAGTTTGCAAATAATTTATGTGCTATTTGTTTGGTATTTTTACAGCATGGGTCTCTAGATATTAGTAAACAGAAAGGTGAGAGCTATTTAAATGATATGGTATCGCATGCAATAAATACTATGAAAATTCCACTTATTGCACAGACTTGAACACACTAAAACTATTTCTTAAAAATAGTTTGAGATTATTGAAACTAAGGCTATGAAAGAGTTCATGTTCAGTCCTGTATGACACTTTGCGACCCCAAGGACTGCAGCATGCCAGGTTTCCCTGTCTATCACCAACTCCTGGACCTTGCCCAAACTCATGTCAATTGAGTGGGGGATGCCATCAAACCATCTCATCCTCTGTCATCCCCTTCTTCTCCTGCCCTCAATCTTTCCCAGTATCAGGGTCTTTTCCAACGAGTTGGCTCTTTGAATCAGGTGACCAAAGAACCGGATCTTCAGCTTCAGCATCAGTCCTTCCAATGAATATTCAGGACTGACTTCCTTTAGGATGGACTGGTTCCATCTCCTTGCAGTCCAAGGGACTCTCAAGAGTCTCCTCAAACACCACAAGTTCAAAAACATCAATTTTTCAGTGTTCAGCCTTCTTTATGGTCCAACTCTCACACATTCATACATGACTACCGGACAAACCATAGCTTTGACTAGACGGACCTTTGTCAGCAAAGTCTCTGCTTTTTAATATGCTGTCTAGGTTGGTCATAACTTTTCTTCTAAGGAGCAGGCGTCTTTTAATTTCATGGCTGCAGTCACCATCTGCAGTGATTTTGGAGCCCAAGAAAATAAAGTCTACCACTGTTTCCATTGTTTCTCCATCTATTTGCATGAAGTGATGAGATCGGATGCCATGTTTGTTTTTTTTGAATCTTGAGTTTTAAGCCCGCTTTTTCACTCTCCTCTTTCATCTTCATCAAGAAGCTCTTTAGTTCCTCTTCAGTTTCTACCATAAGGGTGGTGTCATTTACACATCTAAGGTTATTTATATTTCTCCCAGCAATCTTGATTCCAGCTCGTGCTTCAACCAGTCCAGCACTTTGCATGTTGTACTCTGCATATAAGTTAAATAAGCAGGGTGACAATATACAGCCGGAGGTATTCCTTTCCCAATTTGGAACCAGTCCTTTGTTCCATGTCTTGTTCTAACTGTTGCGTCTTGACCTGCATACAGGTTTCACAGGAGGCAGGTAAAGTGGTCTGTTATTTCCATCTCTTGAAGAATTTTCCACAGTTTGTTGTGATCCACATTGTTAAGGGTTTTAGTGTAGTCAATGAAGCAGAAGTAGACGTTTTTCTAGAACACCCTTGCTTTTCTCATGATCAAACGGATGTTGCCAATTTGGTCTCTGGTTCCTCAGCCTTTTCTAAATTCTCTAAATTCTCGGTTCAGGTACTGTTGAGGCCTGGCTTGAAGAATTTTGACCATTAGTTTGGTAGCATGTGAAATGAGTGCAATTAGGAGGTAGTTTGAACATTCTTTGTCATTGCCTTCCTTTGGGATTGGAATGAAAACTGATCTTTTCCAGTCCTGTGGCCACTGCTGAGTTTTCCAAATTCACTGGCATATTGAGTGCAGCACTTTCACAGCATCATCTTTTAGGATTTGAAATAGCTCAACTGGAATTCCATCACCTCCATTAGCTTTGTTTGTAGTGATGCTTCCTCAGGCCCACTTGACCTCACATTCTAGGATGTCTGGCTCTAGGTTAGCGATCACACCATTGTGATTATCTGGGTCATTAAGATCTTTTGTACTTTATGCAAATATGTGATATATTTAATTATTAATTGGTTGCTAATATAGGGACAAAAGGAATATAAATTATCTCCACAGGCTCATAGTTTTACTTAGTATATATCTGGAAATCACAAATTGGCTTTTTAATACTTAAATTTTCTCTATACACATAGATGGCTGGTTGATACCCCAATAAAGATGATTTTTTTTTCCCCTGTGAGGAACAGAGAATGTATTTTTAAAGTTAAAACTTTGCTCCTTTTGCTATTGGACTATATGTTCATATTTTGATGCATCTAGATTTCAAGAGAGACAAATAAGGCCTATTTTTTCTCTTTTCAAAAAGAAGAAAATAAATGGTTTTGGAGTAAAATTTCCATAATAAATCCTTTGTGTGAACAAAACTCTCCATATGTTATAAACTTAGAATTATATATTATTTTACAGACTATAAAGTTTCATATTCCTCTTTCCATATGATTTTTTTTAGCATCTAGAAACAGTAATTCAGTAATTGACAAAATGTCTAATCATGTATCTTACAGACCAAACTCTAACTGTATCCTACAAATGCAAATGTACTCCTCAAAAAAGAAAAAAAAAAATGCTCTCTTATTTGGGAATTGAGTTTGAAAAGGTGTGGTCTGACAAGAATTTAAATAAGTCCACTAGATGGAGCCCTGCATCCTGAACATACAGAAATGTCAGAAACTTGAGAATGACATTTTCAAACTGGTGTTACCATGGTGACCTGCTTGGCTTGTTCTGGTTGCTTTTCCCTGGGCCATTTTCCCTCTGTTCTTTCTAAATACATGAATTTTTCTTTTATGAACATGGTTATACACTGTACCAATGGAAAAATAAGAAATGACCCTACTACTTTTAGAATCACTTCTATGTATAATGTCCTATGCTAGTAGTGTCTAATGGGAATTGAAAAGGAAATTTGAATCGTAGCATTTGTCATTAAAGTATTTATAATCTAGGTTAAGCACAACAGGTGCAGGTTAAAAAAAAAAAAACTAAAGTAGCAACAGTAGTAAGTACTTGATTGTGTATAAAATAAAGGTCATTTTTGCTAAGTATGGTTGGGTTTAGAGACTTCTATGTAATGAGTTGGGCTTCCTTGATAGCTCAGTTGATAAAGAATTTGCCTGCAACACAGGAGACCCTGATTTGATTCCTGGGTCAGGAAGATCCACTGGAGAAAGGAAAGGCTACCTACTCCAGTAGTCTGGCCTGGTAAATTCCATGCTCTGTATAGTTCATGGGGTCACAAAGAGTCAGACAGGACTGAGTGACTTTCACTCATATGTAATGAATCAGAGGACATGACTCAACTCAGTTTTGTCATTAATTTGCTGTGTTTTTGAGACTTCCTTAAACTCATATTTTCAGTTTTTTTTTTCAGTTTTTTTCAAATATGTGACTTGGACAAAGCAATCTCTAAAGTCCTACTCAATTTTAATATGATATGATTTTCCTAAGATTATAGGAATAATGTGAAGGGTACCTTGGCCATATTAGTCACGGTAGTGTATCCATATGTCTGGACATGTATTCTACATTTGAAAATGTAAAATTCTGAAGAATAATATCTGGAGAGGGGAAATGAAAGAAGGAAGTCAGTCAAAATCACCCATGTGACTTGGAACAAGCACATTTATATGGGTGTGTTTTTGCAGCTCAAAGCATTTCAAGTGTTTGCATGAAAAATACACTAAAAACACAGGAAGGACAGTAACATGTCTCTGATACTGTAACAAAGGTTATGACCCCAAGAGTTACTCTAATGAAATAAAAATATTAGAGTTAACACTGATTCTTGGGACTTTTTTTGACTTTCCAGTGGTTAACACTCCATGTTTCCTAAGCAGGGGGCACACAGGTTCAATTTCTAACACCTCTAATTTTTGTTGTTGTTCAGTTGCTTAGTGGTGTCTGACTCTTTGCAACACCAAGGACTACAACACACCAGGTTATCCTGTCTTTCACTGTCTCCCAAAGTTTGCTCAAACTTATGTCCATTGAGTCGAGGATGCCTTCCAACCATCTCATCCTCTGTCACAATCTTGTCTTCCTACCCTCAATCTTTCCAACAAGTACCTCTTCCCATCAGGTGGCCTAAGTATTGGAGCAGCATTAAAGTCAGTTTAAGCATTAATCCTTCCAATGGATATTCAGGGTTGTTTCCAATAGGACTGACTTGTTTGATTATCTTGCAGTTCAAGGGACTCTTAAGAGTCTTCTCCAACACAACAGTTAAAAAACATCAATTCTTTGGTGATCAGCCTTCTTTATGGTCCAATTTTCACATCCATACATGACTACTGGAAAAATGACAGCTTAGACTTTAGGGACATTTGTCAGCAAAGCCATGTCTCTGCTTTTCATACACTGCCTAGGTTTGTCATAGCTTTTCTTCCACGGAGCAAGAGTTTTTTAATTTCATGGCTGCAGTCACCATCTGTGGTGATTTTGGAGCCCTAGTAAATAAAGTCTGCCAATGTTTCCATTTTTTTCCTTCATATTTGCCATGAAGTGAAGTAATGGGATTAGTGAACCCATGAAATTAAAATACACTTGCTCCTTGGAAGAAAAGTTATGACCAACCTAGACAGCATATTAAAAAGCAGAGACATTACTTTGTCAACAAAGATCCATCTAGTCAAGGCTGTGGTTTTCCCAGTGGTCATGTATGGATGTGAGAGTTGGACTGTGAAGAAAGCTGAGCACAGAAGAATTAATGCTTTTGAACTTGTGGTGTTGGAGAAGACTCTTGAGAGTCCCTTGGACTGCAAGGAGATCCAACCAGTCCATCCTAAAGGAGATCAGTCCTGGGTGTTCATTGGAAGAATTGATGTTGAAGCTGAAACTCCAATACTTTGGCCACCTGATGAGAAGAGCTGACTCATTCGAAAAGACCCTGATGCTGGGAAAGATTGAAGGCAGGAGGAGAAAGGAACAACAGAGGATGAGATGGTTGGGTGGCATCACCAACTCAATGGACATGAGTTTGGGAGGACTCCAGGAGTTGGTGATGGACAGGGAGGCCTGGAGTGCTGCGGTTCATGGGGTCACCAAGAGTCTGACATGACTGAGCGACTGAACTGAACTGAACTGAAGGAACTGGATGCCATGATCTTAGTTTTTTGGATATTGAGTTTTAAGCCAGCCTTTTCACTTTCCTCCTTCACCTTCATCAAGAAGCTCTACAGTTCCTTTTTGCTTTCTGCCATAGGGGTGGAGTCGTCTGCATATCTGAGGTAATTGATATTTCTCCCAGCAATCTTGATTCCAGCTTTCGTTTCATCCATTCTGGCATTTTGCATGATGTACTCTGAATATAAGTTAAATAAGCAGGTTGACGATATACAGCCTTGATGTACTCCTTTCCCAATTTGGAACCAGTCCATTGTTCCATGTCAAGTTCTAACTGTTGCTTCTTGATCTGCATACAGATATCTCAGGAGGCAGATAAGGTGGTCTGGTATTCCCATCTCTTTAAGAATTTTCTGAAGTTTGTTGGGATCTACACAAAGACTTTAACATAGTCAATGTTTTTGTTTTTGTTTTGTTTCTGGAATTCCCTTGTGTTTTTTTATTCGATCCAGCAAATGTTGGTGATCTGAACTCTGGATCTTCTGCTTTTTCTAAATCTAGTCTGAACATCTGGAAGTTCTTGGTTTATTTACTTTTAAGCCTAGCTTGAAAGATTTTGAGCATTACCTTGTTAACATGTGAGATGAGTACAATTATGGGGTTGTTTGAGCATTGTTTGGTGTTGACCTTCTCTGGCATTGAAATGAAAAGAGACTATTTTCCAGTTCTGTGGGCACTTCTCAGTCTTCCAAATTTTCTGGCCTATTGAGTGCAACACTATCACAGCATCATCTTTTAAGATTTGAAATATCTCAGCTGGAATTCCATCATCTCCAGTAACTTTGTTCATAGTAATGCTTCCTAAAGCCCACTTGACTTCACACTCCAGGATGTCTGGAGTGATCACACCATCATGGTTATCTGGGTCATTAAGATCTGTTTTGTACAGTTCTGTGTATTCCTGCCATCTCTTCTTAATATCTTTTGCTTCTGTAGGTCCATATGATTTCTGTCTTTTATCGTGCCCATCTTTGCAAGAAATATTCCCTGGTATCTCTAATTTTCTTGAAGAGATCTCTAGTCTTTCTTATCATGTTTTCCTCTATTTCTTTGCATTGTTCACTTATGAAGGCTTCTTATCTCTTCTCTTGTTCTCTAGAAACTTGCATTCAGAGGGGTATATCTTTTCTTTTCTCCTTTGCCTTTTGCTTCTCTTTTTTTTTCTCAGTTATTTGTAAGGCTTCCTCAGACAACCATTTTGCCTTTCTTTTTTCTTGTTGGGGATAGTTTTATCACTGACTCCTGTATAATGTTACAAACCTCTGTCCACAGTTTTTTAGCACTCTATCAGACGTAACCCTTTGGAATCTATTTGTCACTTTCACTGTACAGTCATAGCAACTTTGATTTTGGTCGTACCTGAACGGCCTTGTGGTTTACCCTGTATGTGTTAGTCACTCAGTCATGTCCAACTTTTCATGACCCCAGAAACTGTAGCCCTCCAGGCTTCTCTGTGGGAAGTGGAGTGGATTGCCATTCCTTTCTCCAGAGGATCTTCTCAACCCAGGGATTGAACCCTGGTCTCCTGCGTTGCAGGCAGATTCTTTACCGTTTGAGCTATAGGGATACTTTCTTTAGTTTAAATCTGAATTTTGCAATAACATGGTCTAAATTTTAGTTGTCTTGTAAGCAAAAACAGAAGAGAAAAAAGTTGACAATCTAATCATTGCATGTATTATAAAGAAAAGAAAAAAAAAAAAGAATAGCTGTTTTCTCAGTGTACTGTATGGAAATCCTCTATAAGATTCAACTTGGAGATGTGTTAGAACTGGAGATTCCAGGCCTTTGCCTGAAACCTTGTACTGCCCTGTAATTTTTCAGTTTTTAGTTTTTTGAAACTCTAACTTTTGAAAGAAAAAATAAATGGATGAGTAAATAAGGAAGAAGCAACAGATGAGGAAATAGGGGCAAGACGTCTTCTAGTAAAAAAGTGGGTAACGCCATGACAACCCAGCAGTGTAACTATTTTAGGGAAGAGAGGGTCTGCATATCTGCATGTTCTTTTCACAAAGTATCATGTGACTGTTCAAGGCTGGGTTTGTTCAGTTTTTTAATCTCATATCTTAAGCCCTCAGAGATCCCTCAAAAACAACCTACTTTAATTCACTGTAATTGTCCTGCATCTCCTATCTCCCTGCTTATCCGTGTCTCATGTGTGTGTTTCTCTACACAGTGTTTGCCCTCCTCACTAGAAGGCAGTATTCCTGAAAGACAACACCCAGGGATTGCCTTTGTGTTTGTGTTTTCACCAATGAGGCTGGAACTGGAACTTCTCGGTTTTGCTTCCCAAGTAAAAATAAAGTTACTCTACCTACTGTCCCTGCAAAATGTCCCCAACAATGTAATATTCTTAGGGAATAAATAGCCATTAATATCTATAAAATATATTAACATTTTTTGTTTACCTATTTATCCATAGATATTTGTAGTTATTTTTACTTACTTATCCATAGCATTTTAAAAAACAAAGTACAATAAGATTAGAAGAAAACACACTCCAGGTCAAAACTAATGTTGTTTTACATTTTCTTAGGTTGTTCCCTAGAGCCCTTTCTCATTTAGCACTTTTTCAGAAGTAAGGATTACTTTGACGTCTATAACCACAGATTAACTTGCATTGATTTTTATTTTTATTAATCAAATTATAAAGTACATACTCGTTTGAGTACAGCTTCTCTTGTTGAAGGTAGTATTTTTGAGATCCATAAGAATGTTCAGTGCACTGCAGCCCACGTTCTTATAGCAGAGTAATATTTCATCTTAGGAATCAGTACATTTTGTTTACACACTGTATGTTGATAAACTCATATGTTTTCTAGCTTAGCACTATTTTGAGTAAAGATACTATGGACATTATTGTACATGCTTTTGGATCTGCATAATTTTTATAGTTTCTCTACATGTTTGGTTTTTAAACATATATATTATAACCTTTGACAAAGCCATGTATTTCTCTTCCAATCTGCCCTTTTCCATACTTTGTTTACCACCTCTTTGAACTGAAGAGTTTGCATATCTTATACTTGCCTGTCTTGGAAATTACCAGTGATGCTTGCTGCTCCACCTAGGTTACCAGTGAACCTATCCATTGAGTTCTTAATTGCATTTTGCAGCTCTGAAGTGTCCATTTTTTATGATGGAATTAGGTTCTCCTTTGAATTCTTTGGTCTTCAGTGTATCACTCATAGTAATTTTGAGGCTTTATCTCTAATTCTAAATATAGACCATCTCAGGGTCTTCCCCTCTTTCATTTTTTACTTTTTATAAACTACTTTACTGCTTGTTTTCATGTTTCACAACTTTATATTTTGCCCCTTAAAGATAACCAGATACTGGGATTCAAAAAGATCATATCAACTCTTAGGAATATCAAAAATCTGTTCATGCAGTAAAATTACTGGTAGTTCATCCTGACTCTGTTATAGCTTTGGTTATAGGTTTTGTTATAGTGGGTCTGGATGAGCTTTGTTTTTATTTCTAAAGTTTGGTTCTTATCTTGAAGGAATTCCCCCTTGTGCAGGGTAGGGCCTCCCTGGAGTCTCATATGAAAGCCAGTTGTGTCCACAAAGCTTTCTCTACTCTGAGTTGGAACTTCAACATCTCCTCAACACTCTGAGACATTGCTGTTTTCAGCCACTCAGCACTTTTCTATGCTATGCCCTCCAGAGATGTACTTGATGTATGTGAAGTGTCAAAGTTGACCCAGCAGCCAAGGTGAGCTTTTATCCAGATTTTTGGTTTTTGGTGTTCTTCTCTGTATCTTTCCCCTCTCAGAATTCTAACCCTAAATCCCAGTAGCTTTGCCAACCTATATGGAAATTCTTTCTTCTGCTGTTTCTTGATTGGACTCTATTTTCCTGACTTACAGTTTGGTAAACCTCTTTAAAAAGACAGCAAGAGAGAATGAAATTCCTTGCATTGCATGCTGTCCAATCAGTACAAAGAACTGCTAACTATATTTTGTCCATATTTTGTAGCTTTTTTTTATTGGAGAGTAAATTTAATATATGATAGTCTGTCTCAATTGGAATTAGAAGTTCTTAAAGAGTCAGACACAACTGAGTGACTGAACTGAACTGAACTGAACTGAAGGGATCCTAATTTTTGAGTTCCAAGGAAATATACTGTGCCTCTTTTTTCATTATTTGTTCAGTAATTTTTGAATAAATATAAACGTAGCACCTCTTATTTGCAAGTACTAAGCCCTGAGGATACAGATGTACAAAACAAATGTGGATCATGCCTTCGTGGAGCTTAGAAAAGAAAATATTCATTGACTAATTAAATGTGCAGAAAAAATAATTAGTCCACATTTTATGAATGGAACAGAGTTAGAAATAGAAGTTGTTAGGAGAATGTATAATACACAGGCTATCCAAATCAGCACTTTATAAAATCAATTTAGTATTGTTGCTTCTTCATTTACTATTGAAGCCCATGTATCTACAATGTTTTTGGCAGCAGTCATTTAAATAAAGTGGGAGCAACATAGTTCTACAAATACTAAGAATACTTTTAAAAAAAAGGTTGGGACACATTCTCCTCTTTGTAATGTAAAATACCAGCATAGGAGCAGAAAGAGAAATATCCCCCTAAAATATTATGCTTTCTGCAAAGACTGTGAGCTCAGCTTATCCATTTGGAAGAAGCAAGTAAATATATTTAGGTGAAATGTTGCCTATGGGGACCAAGTGATACATGTGAGTTTCCAACTGAACATCAGCTTCTCTTGGGGAAAAAACAGTTTTGTGTAAACAATCTTTTGGCAGATGTTTTCTTTTAAATGTCTCTTGTTCACTGAAAAGTGAATTTTATTATATAAAAATGATAAACATTTCCCAGAACAACTGAGCACAAAGCCATTTTTCCCACAACCTCGTCTGTCACTATTGTCAAAAATAGATATTTGATACAAGGTTCGCAGGAAGGTCAGGAGATAATTTATTTAGTTTAATGACTCAAACTGAATGTTTTAAAGAGGGTTTGAGCCTTGCTCCATTTAGGTATTACTAAATGAAGCCACTATGTCTTCAATCACTCTACTACCATTAATGAACAAGCCTTTATTGAGTTTAAGACCAGCACTGAGCTCGAGATAGATGAATACAGTACAACCAAAGTTATGAGCTCCACCCCCAGGAATAGCAGCAAATTGAAAACAATAAGAATACAAAATTAATAGTACTTATGAGTGCTAACTTCTAGATGTCATTTTCATCATAGAAGACTAAAATGAAAAATTAGGAAGTCCAGAGATACCTGAAGTAATAGGCAAGTCTGGCCTTAGATTAAAAAATGAAGCAAGGCAAAGGTTAACAGAGTTTTCCCAAGAGAACGCACTGTTCATAGCAAACACTGTCTTCCATCAACACAAAAGACCACTCTACACATGGACATCACAAGATGGTCAACAATGGAATAAGACTGATTATATTCTTTGCAGCCGAAGATAGACAAGCTCTAAAGAGTCAGCAAAAACAAGACCTCGAACTGACAGTGACTCTGATCATGATCTCCTTATTGCCAATTTCAAACTTAATTGAAGAACGTAGGGAAAACCACTAGACCATTCAGGTATGACCTAAATCAAATTCCTTACAATTATACAGTGGAAGTGGCAAACAGATTCAAGGGATTATATCTGATAGACAGAGTGCCTGAAGAACTAAGGACAGAGGTTCATGAAATGGTACAAGAGGCAGTGGTCAAGACCATCCCTATGGAAAAGAAATACAAAAAGGCAAAATGGTTGTCTGAGGAGGCCTTACAAATAGCTGAGAAAAGAAGAGAAGCTAAAGGCAAAGGAGAAAATGAAAGCTATATCCATCTGAATGCAGAGTCCCAAAGAATAGCAAAGAGAGATAAGAAAGCCTTCCTCAGTGATCAATGCAAAAAAAAAAAAAAAAATAGAGGAAAACAACAGAATGGGAAAGACTACAAGAAAATTAGAGACACCAAGGGAACATTTCATGCAAAGATGGGCACAATGAAGAACAGAAAGAAGCAGAAGATCAAGAAGAGGTGGGAAGAATACACAGAAGAACTGTACAAAGAAGATCTCCATGACCCAGATAATCACAATGGTGTGCTCACTCACTTAGAGCCAGATATCCCAGAGTCTGAAGTCAAGTGGGCCTTAGGAAGCATCACTACAAACAAAGCTAGAGGAGGTGATGGAATTCCAGTTGAGCTATTTCAAGTCCTAAAGATGATGCCATGGAAGTGCTGCACTCAATATGCCAGCAAATTTGGAAAACTCAGCAGTGGCTACAGGACTGGAAAAGATCAGTTTTCATTCCAATCCTAAAGGAAGGCAATGCCAAAGAATGTTTAAACTACTGCACAATTGTACTCATCTCACACACTAGCAAAGTAATGCTTAAAATTCCCCAAGTGAGGCTTCAACAGTCCATGAACCAAGAACTTCCAGATGATCAAGCTATATTTAGAAAAGGCAGCAGAACCAGAGATTAAATTACCAAATCAGCTGGATCATAGAGAAAGCAAGAGCATTCCAGAAAAAAATCTACTTCTGCTTTATTGACTATGCCAAAGCCTTTGACTATGTGGATCACAAACCGTGGCAAATTCTTCAAGAGATGGGAATACCAGACCACTTGACCTGTTTCCTGAGAAGTCTGTATGCAGGTCAAGAAGCAACAGTTAGAACTGGACATGGAACAAGGGACTGCTTCCAAATTGGGAAAGCAGTAGGTCAAGGCTGTATACTGTCACCCTGCATATTTACCTTTTACGCAGAGTTCAGTTCAGTTCAGTTCAGTCGCTCAGTCGTGTCCAACTCTTTGCGACCCCATGAATCACAGCACGCCAGGCCTCCCTGTCCATCACCAACTCCCGGAGTTCACTAAGATTCATGTCCATCGAGTCCAGGATGCCATCCAGCCATCTCATCCTGGGTCGTCTCCTTCTCCTCCTGCCCCCAATCCCTCCCAGCATCAGAGTTTTTTCCAATGAGTCAACTCATCGCATGAGGTGGCCAAAGTACTGGAGCTTCAGCTTTAGCATCATTCCTTCCAAAGAAATCCCAGGGTTGATCTCCTTCAGAATGGACTGATTGGATCTCCTTGCAGTCCAAGGGACCCTCAAGAGTCTTCTCCAACACCATAGTTCAAACGCATCAATTCTTTGGCACTCAGCCTTCTTCACAGTCCAACTCTCACATCCATACATGACCACAGGAAAAACCATAGCCTTGACTAGACGGACCTTAGTCGGCAAAGTAATGTCTCTGCTTTTGAATATACTATCTAGGTTGCTCAAAACTTTTCTTCCAAGGAGTAAGCGTCTTTTAACTTCATGGCTGCAGTCACCATCTGCAGTGATTTTGGAGCCCCCCAAAATAAAGTCTGACACTGTTTCCACTGTTTCCTCATCTATTTCCCATGAAGTGATGGGACCAGATGCCATGATCTTTGTTTTCTGAATGTTGAGCTTTAAGCCAACTTTTTCACTCTCCTCTTTCACTTTCATCAAGGGGCTTTTTAGTTCCTCTTCATTTTCTGCCATAAGGATGGTGTCATCTGCATATCTGAGGTTATTGATATTTCTCCCGGCAATCTTGATTCCAGCTTGTGTTTCTTCCAGCCCAGCGTTTCTCATGATGTACTCTGCATAGAAGTTAAATAAGCAGGGTGACAATATACAGCCTTGATGTACTCCTTTTCCTATTTGGAACCAGTCTGTTGTTCCATGTCCAGTTCTACCTGTTGCTTCCTGACCTGCATACAGATTTCTCAAGAGGCAGGTCAGGTGGTCTGGTATTCCCATCTCTTTCAGAATTTTCCACAGTTTATTGTGATCCACACAGTCAAAGGCTTTGGCATAGTCAATAAAGCAGAAATAGATGTTTTTTCTGGAACTCTCTTGCTTTTTCAATGATCCAGCAGATGTTGGCAATTTGATCTCTGGTTCCTCTGCCTTTTCTAAAACCAGCTTGAACATCAGAGTACATCATGTGAAATGTCAGAGTGGATGAAGCACAAGGTAGAATCAAGATTGTCAAGAGAAATATCAATAACCTCAGATATGTAGATGACACCACCCTTATGGCATATAGCAAAGAGTAACTGAAGAGTCTCTTGAAGAAAGTAAAGAGGAGAGTGAAAATCATGGCTTAAAATTCAACATTCAAAAAACAAAGATCATGGCATCTGATTCCATCACTTCAGGGCAAATAGATGGGGAAACAGTGATAGATTTTATTTTATTTGACTCCAAAATCGCTGCAGATGGTGACTGCAGCCATGAAATTAAAAGACACTTGCTCCTTGGAAGAAATACTATGACTAACCTAGACAGCATATTAAAAAGGAGAGACATTACTTTGCCATCAAAAGTCCATCTAGTCAAAGCCATTGTTTTTCCAATAGTCATGTTTGGATGTGAGAATTGGACCATAAAGATAGCCGAGCGCAGAAGAATTAATTCTTTTGAACTGTGGTGCTGGAGAAGACTCTTGAGAGTCCTTTGGACTGCAAGGAGATCCAACCAGTCAGTCCTAAAGGAAGACAGTCCTGAATATTCATTGGAAGGACTGATGCTGAAGCTGCATCTTTGGCCAATACTTGGCCATCTGATGGGAAGAGCTGACTCATTGGAAAAGACCCTGATGCTGGGAAAGATTGAAGGCAGGAAGAGAAAGGGACAACAGAGAATGAGATGGTTGGATGGCATCACCAACCCAATGGACATGAGTTTGAGCAATCTCCGGGAGTTGGTGATGGACAGGGAAGCCTGGCGTGATGCAGTCCATGGGGTCCCAAAGAGTCAGACACGACTGAGCAACCGAACTGAAGTGATAAGTTGCTAACTTTTGTGACACAGGCAGTAAGCTTAAGTTCAAAGAATGAAGAATGAAAGGAAGCTTCTATGGCTTAGAAGTGTTATAAAAGGTTTGGTTAAGAAGGAAGGATCAGAGATGGTTCTAAGTCACATAACAACCTAGTGGAGGTTGAAATAAGAGAAAGACACAGGGAGTGGTTAAGCCCTCAGGCTCTGGTCTGGAAGGACCTAAACGATCCTTGCCATAGAGCAGAGAGTAGCCTGGATATGTGCTGTGCATTCTCAGCCTACAGAGTGCTCAGGAGACAGTCCTTGCAGGACTCATGTGTTGTACACGTCATATCTTCATGTGTTTTGGAACATCACAGATGAGGCTAATTCCAAAGCTTTCAGGAAATACTGGGCTAGCAAATGACATTTGTCGCTTCCCTGGTGGCTCAGTGGTCAAGAATCTGCCCACCAATTCAGGAGACTCAGGTTCGATCTCTGGGTCAGGAAGATTCCCAGAAGAAGAGATGGCAACCCACTCCGGTATTCTTGCCTGGGAAAACCCATGGACAGAGTAGCCTGATGGGTTACAGTCCAGGGGTCACGGAGTTGGACACAAGTTAGTCACTAAACAATAACCGTAACAGATGAGATTACTTATAATAGCTTATTTTCCCCCGGCCAAGTATAACTGAGACTCCAGTGAGGGATATTTGTGACTATAGAAAAAAGAATCATAATCTCAACCTTAACTATCTCTAGAGACTTGAAAATATTTTTTGTGGTTCTTAAAAAGGAACATACAGAATAGAGGTTGGATGTTCTTACTGATGCCTGTGTAAAGAAAGAAAAATAAGTAAAAGAGGAAATGTCTCTGAAAACCCATAAGCAAAATGATTTATAAATATGATGTGGATTGTTTAGACTTTATCGGGCGTCCTAAGTTAATTTCTTTGGTTAATGTAATGGGTGAACTCTGAAAAAGTGCTATTTGTATTTCTCACAGAATAATAAAAATCCCTTTAATCATAGGGGATTGAACGTAGTATAAAACAGCCAACACACCTAGACATACAACTTAGGAAATTGAATAACAAAAGTAAGAAGCTCAGAGTCTCAGAATGATTCTTTTCTGGTTTTTGATACACAGTGTCTGTGGACTGAATGAGAGACGCATGCTGAGAGAGGAAAGGGAAAATCAAGCTGCCTGCAGTGGAAGAGAGGAGATTAAACTTCCAGCTTTCTCACGGGTGACAAGGGGTGACGATCGCCCCATCACCCACTGCTCAGTGTTGTTTGGGGGCTGATAACAGGCGGAATAAAGCCAACATGGAACCTTTTCTTATTGCTCCCAGAGCCCAGCATGACTAAATAGCACAGCAAGCTGGCAACAAGGACGCATCACTTGGAGCTTGCTTTCTCTTATTACTTTTCTTTAAATCTCCGTTGCCAGTGAAGCAAACCTTTGACTGAGGGAAGGGATCCACTGAACATGCAGGAATCAGGATAGACAAGGAGGCTTTTAGTAATATTTTGGTTAGCCTCACCAAAGAGAGGAAAATATCCCAAACCCTCATCTTGAGGCCTCACACCCATTAGCAGAATCGCCGGTAGTCACAAATTTTCCAGGATTAAGATTTGCCCCTCTGCAAATATCAAGAATCCTTCAATTTATACACTCAGATGGAATTCCACCCTGAACATTATGTTCAAATGGCTATTGTATGATTTTCTTAAATTATCTAAAATATTTCCAAAATGTAATGCATGCACACAGACACACACAGACACACACACACACACACACACACACATAACACAAAATTAAAACTATACTGAATGAGGGACTTCCCTGGCAGTCCTGTGGTTAAGATTCTGTGCTGTGGCTGCAGGGGCTGCAGGTTCGATCCACGGTCTGGGAACTAAGATCTCACATGCTGCAGAGCAAAGCCAAATTAAATAAAAAATAAAATTCTCTATGCCAAGATGAAAGTGTTAGTCGTTCAGTTGTGTCCAACTCTTTGCAACCCCATAGACTGTAGCCTGCCAGGCTCCTCTGTTCATGGAATTCTCCAGGCAAGAATACTGGAGTGGGTTGCCATTTCCTTCCCCAGGAGATCTTTCTGACCAAGGGATTGAACCCAGGTCTCCTGCATTGCAGATTCTTTTCTGTTTGAGCTACCTGGGAAGCCTCCCTTCCATGCCCAAGGTGATACAAAAAAAAAAAATTAAATGAAAATTTTATAAATTATACAGGTCTAGTAAAATGTACCTCTCCCTATCCTGCCTCCTAACCCCTCCTCTTTCATAACTACTTGTATTAGAGTAATTATCCTTCAAGAATAGTCTATGCGTGAGCAAATATCACCTTGTTACACAACTTAGCACACAGGCACACAATAATAGGGGCTTCCCTGGTGGCTTAGTGCTAAGGAATCTGTCTGCAGTGCAGGAAATGCAGGTGACAGGGTTCAAGGGTTGGGTCCCTGGGTCAGGAGATCCCCTGGAGGAGGAAATGGCAACGTGCTTCAGAATTCTCACCTGGAGAATTCCATGAACACAGGAAGCTGGTGGGCTATATAGTCCATAGGGTTGAAAAGAATAGGACATGAATGAGGGACTGAGCACGGACACACACAGTAATAGCCTCCCACAAACACTTTCTGTCTTCACTTAAGGATGTACCTTAGAATTAATTGTGTCACTATATACAAAATAACCTCATACCTTTTAGTAATGGTATAATAGTTTGTATCACTATATCATGATTTTTCCAACTGGTCCCATTTGGATGGATAAACTGGGTAACTTAGGTCACTTCTAGCCCTTTGCTTTCATTCCTAATTGTCTCATTAAGTGACTATATGTAACTAATGAGTATATCTGTCAAATAAATTTATCAGACTTAATTCCAAATAAGATATGGTTAATTTATACTCTCACCAGTGAACATGCAAAACAAGACTCTCTGTGAGTGCTCGCCTTTGCTTCTTTAATTATATATTCCCTCATAACACCAAATTTCACCTCTTTTAATTGTCTCACTTCTATACTTTTTGCTCTGACTACCAATTCTGCCTCAGCATTAGCTCTTTTGATCTTGGTCAAATACACTGTTAGCTTAATACTTCCTCCCCTACCCCATACCATCATGGGATCATCACTGATATTTCAGAAAGTTTAAGTGGAGACATTTGAAAGTATATCTCTATCTGTTTTATCTTGCTTGATATATTGCTATATCACAGAAATGGACATTGCATTTAGCTCTTTTACTTAGTTTAGCTAAATAAACATTTAACTTTTGTAGTACAGTTATCCTATGAGTTTTAGGAAAAAAAGATAATAACTGGTTTTTCACTTATATTGTGTATTTACATTGGTGAGGGACTTCCCTGGTGGTTCAGCGGTTAAGACTTCATGCTTCCAGTGCAGGGAGCACAGGTTCGATCTCGAGTCAGGGAACTAAGATCCCACATTCTGTGTGGCATGGACAAAAACAAAAGAATAAATAAATTGATAAGTTACTCCTTCTTTAAGGCAGCGTGTCAGCATTTGTTTCAACCATTTGTTCTTCCTAGAAGCTGTACTGATGTTAGCATTTCATTCTTTAAGGTTTTCCTAGTCTGGAAAGATGGCAATACTTAATATGGGCTCCAAAATCACTGCAAATGGTGACTGTAGCCATGAAATTAAAAGACACTTACTCCTTGGATGAAAAGTTATGACCAACCTAGATAGCACGTTGAAAAGCAGAGACATTACTTTGCCAACAAAGGTCCGTCTAGTCAAGGCTATGGTTTTTCCAGTGGTCATGTATGGATCTGAGAGTTGGACTGTGAAGAAAGCTGAGTGCAGAAGAATTGATGCTTTTGAACTGTGGTGTTGGAAAAGATTCTTGAGAGTCTCTTGGACTGCAAGGAGATCCAACCAGTCCATTCTGAAGGAGATCAACCCTGGGATTCCTTTGGAGGGAATGATGCTGAAGCTGAAACTCCAGTACTTTGGCCACCTCATGCGAAGAGTTGACTCATTGGAAAAGATTCTGATGCTGGGAGAGATTGTGGGCAGGGGGAGAAGGGGACAACAGAGGATGAGATGGCTGGATGGCATCACTGACTCGATGGACGTGAGTCTGAGTGAACTCCGGGAGTTGGTGATGGACAGGGAGGCCTGGCGTGCTGTGATTCATGGGGTCGCAAAGAGTCGAACACGACTGAGCGACTGAACTGAACTGAACTGAAGCAAAGAGTAGAGCGTTTAATGAGTTTTTTTTTTTTGCTATTTACGATGTAAAATGGCAATTGCTGATGGGAGGTTACAGTTTCCCTTGCATTCTTTCTGATAGAGTCTACAATATTTTATAAAAAATATACAATCTTTATAAATGTCAGGTAACCAAGAGCTTGGTTCTCAAAACCCATATGCAAATTTTACTGAGTGAATTATGTGAGAGAGGAGGGGAAAGATCCTTTCCCGTCTACTTTGTCCACTTTGCGCCTGGACTTCAGTGACAGGAGATGCTGTTGATTCTGTCATATTTCATCTCCTCTGTCATTTTTCTTCCCATTCCCCACCATCCCCATAAGGGCAAGAAATTTGAGTGTGTTGTCAGTCATGCTTTACACAAGGAACCAGAACCAGGAGCAGACTATCTATCATCTATCCATCATGATTCATTGCAACAAATTGCCTTACCAATCATTCAGGTTATTTGGCTAAGCAAGCCTAAAGACTGTGGAGCAGGTTGTCAGGAAGGGAAGAGAAAAACAGGCTAGAACTCCACAAGCATGAACAAACACATAGGAAGCAAGATCCTGGAGAAACAGAGAGTGACTGGAAACCCAGCTGCTGGTTGAAGTCTATGAACTTAGGAAAGGGCTAAGCCTTCTTTTTAAAGAGGCTTAGATTAAGTTATTTAAGTTAATCCCTCTCTTGATTAAATTAGTTAACCGATTAGAAGCTTTAATTTCATCTACAAAATTCCTTCACAGAAGCATCTAGATTAAGTTTAACTGAGTAACTGGAAGAAGGTGTGTGTATGTTACAAATGGGTGCCATCTCATATTCTACAACTGTTAACAGAAAATATCTCTTTTTGCTTACTGTCATTGGAATCATTCTAGAACAAGAATTCTGGGTACTGTAGCTCACATTAGTCAAACTGACACATCATAAAGACATTGCAAGTATACTTATTATCCATTCATCATATTTCCTTTTTTGATGTTGATGTTATAAAAAGCATATTTAAAAGTAAATTAAATATCCCACAGCCTCCAAATAGTAATTGATTCCAGGAATCACCCCTGGTCCCCTATTGTCAAATACAGTAGTCACTAGCTACAAGTGACCAGCTAGATAACATGCAAAGTTAGATTTCAATCAATCAGAATTTAAAATTAAGTTCCTTAGTGACTCTGACATTTTAAACGCTAATAGTCACATGTGGATTGCAACTACAATGCTGAACAGTGCTGATAGAGAATATTTTCATCATTACTAAACATTCGATTGTATAGTGATGTCTAGATAATATCTTCTAAGAACTGCAAGGATATGTTCTTTATTTGTCTCATTTGAAATTGTTCTTGTACTTTTCTAAAAAATCTTACAAGTTTTAATCATCCACAGAAAATTTTAAAAGACTCAAGATTGAAATTTATCCTACTTTAAAAATTGCCCAACTATAAAAAATGTACTATGCTGGCCCAGGATGTTGATGGTGGAGGACATAGTATGAGCTCAGAGTAGGTGATAAGTGGGAACTGTCTGAACTTTCCACATAGTTTTGCTACAAATCTAAAATTGCTCCAGAAAAGTCTACTGATTTTCTTTAAAATACCTAATGAGGTTCCCTTATATCTCAGTTGGTAAAAAATCTGCCTGTAATGCAGGAGACCTGGGTTTGATTCCTGGGTCAGGAAGATCCCCTGGAGAAGGGAATGGCAACCCATTCCAGTATTCTTGCCTGGAGAATCCCATGGACAGAGGAGCCTGGCAGTCTACAGCCCATGGGGTCACAAGAGTCAGACATGATTTAGAGACTAAATCACCACCAAAATACCTAAAATATGTCTCAGATATCTTTGAAAAATAGTGCAGGGGATTGCTATAAATATCATGATGGAATAAGATGCTTCTCATTCCCTCCCTCTGCCATTTTGGCACCCATCCACGGACAAAAGCATCTTTGTAGGAGCTGTGGGATCCAGCATCCTATGCCAAGGGCCTGGGAGAAGTCTTGCCCTCTCATGTGAAAGGTGCAAACTTTGTAGCAGCCTGGGAACAATTTTCAGACTCTTTCAGCCACAGATCTGAAGCCCCTTGAAGATCTTGTCTTAGACAACCATCCATAGGTGACAGAGACTTTATGGAAGTCTAAGTTTCCAGTGAAGTTCCAGAAGACCACCAGAGTGAAAAATCCAAATTTGGAGGAGTTGGAGAAAACAATACAATGGTATTAGCATATCCTTGACAGTGTGTGTGTGTGTGTGTGTGTGTGTGTGTGTGTGTGCTTGGTTGCTCAATTGTGTGACTCGTTGTGACCTCATGGATTGTAGCCTACCTGGCTCCTGTGTCTATGGAATTTCCCAGCCTAGAATATTGGAGTGGGTTGCCATTTCCTCCTTCAGGGATTGGAGTGGGTTACCATTTCCTGACCCAGGGATCAAATCAATGTATACTCACTAAATGTCAGAGCACCTACATATATTAAGCAATAGTAACATAGCTGCAGGGAGAGACATACAATATAGTCATAGTAGGAGACTTCAACAATTGACAGATCATCTAGATAGAATTTCAATAATTTTGTCTTGAACTATTTATTTTAGCCTAAAAATATAGACTACCTGGACCTAGCACATTCTTCTCAAGCTTATATGGAACACTCTCCAGGGTAAACCACTTGATGGATTATAAAACAACCCTTAGACATTTAAGAATATTGAAATTCTACAAGGTAGTTTTCATTAACACAGTGGTATGAAACTATAAATCAATTACAAGGAAAAAAAAATAACAGAAAAAATAATGAATATGTGAAAACTAACCAGCACACTCCTAGACAACTCAAAGAAAAAATTAAAAAGAAACAACAAAAAATCTTGAAACAAATGTGAAAATTACAACACAATACACCAAAATCTATGGAATGCTACAAAAGCATTTTTAAGAGGGAAGTTTGGAGAGATAAAAGTCTACATTAAGACAAAAGAGAAATCTTTTTCTTCTCAAGTGAACAACCTAACACTATTTCTCAAGAAACTAGAGAAAGAAAAATAAACAAATTCCAAAGTTAGCTCAAGGAAGAAAATAACAAAGATAAGAGTATAAATCAATGAAACAGAGACCAAAAAGACAATAGAAAATATCAATGAAGATAAGAGCTAGGTTTCTGTAAAAGAGAAACAAAACTTAGAAACCTTCATCTAGTCTAAGAAAAGAGAAGACAAACATAATAAGAAATGAAAGAAGAGACAATACAATTGATACCATAAAAATACAAAGGATCACAAAAAACTGTTGTGAACACTTATGTGTCCAAAATTTATTAAGAGAATGAATGAATAAATTCCTAGAAATACACAAAATACCAATAGAGAATCATTTAAAAAGAAGAAATCTGAGCAGTCAATAACTAGTAAGAAGACTGAATTAGTCATCTATAATCTGCCAAGAAAGGAATGCTTAAGTCCAAATTGTTTTAATGGTGAATTTCACCAAATATTCAAGAATTAATGATACTCTTTCTCAGATTCTTCCAAAATACTGAACAGGAGGAAATAGTCCTAAACTCATTTATAAGCTCAGTGTTAAACTCATACCAAAGCTAGGTAAGGACACTACATGAAAAGAAAACTATTCGCCAGTATCCCTAATGAATATAGACGCCAAAATTCTCAAGAAAATATAAGCAAACTGAATTCAACAGCACGTTGAAAAGATTATATGCCAGGATCAAGAGATATTCATTCCTAGGATGCAAGGATGATTCAAGTTATGCAAATCAATAATTGTGATGAACCACTTTAATAAAATAGGACAGAAGTCATACGATCATCTCAATAGATGCAGAAGAAAATAATTTGATAAATTTCAACATCTTCTCATGATAAAAACTTTCCACAAATTGGTACAGAAGGAACATACATCAGCCTAAGAAAAGTCATATATAATAAGCCCACAACAAACATCATACCCAACAGTGAAAGGTTGAAAGCTTTTCTTTGAAGATCAGGAACAAGATGAGAGTGCCCACTCTCACCACTAACACTCGTAACAGTACTGGAAATCCTAGAGAAAAATTTGGCAAGAAAAGGAAATAAAAGTCAGCCAAACTGGAAAAGGAGTTAAATTGTCTTTGTTTGCAGATGACATAATATTATATGGAGAAAATCCTAAAATCTTCACCAAAAAAAATATTAGAACTAGTCAATGAATTCAGTAGGTTGTAGTACACAAAATCAGCATATAAATATCTGTTATATTTCTGTATACTAATAATGAAATATCTGAAAAAGAAAATTTTTAAAAATCCCATTCACAGAATTAAAAACTATAAAATATGAAAAAACTGAACAAACAAGATGAAAGATCTGTACACTGAAAATGATGACTTTGATGAAAGAAACCAAAGACAATGAATGCAATGGTATCCCATGTTTACAGATCAGAAGAATTTATTTTTTTTAAATGCCCACAATATTCAAAACATCTATAGTTTCAAAACAGTTCCTAATAGAATTCTAATGGAGTAATATTTCAGCAATGAAAAAAAAATCTTGAAATTGACCTGGGCCACAAAAGACTCCAAATACCCAAAACAATCCTAAGAAACAAAAGCAAAGTCAGAGGTATCACACTTCTGATACTATTGAGTATACTGAGTACTCAGTACACACTACTGAGTACTATACGATATACTATACTATACTATTCAAGCTATACTACCAAGCTATGGTAATCAAAGTAATATAGTACTGACATAAAAGGGTGTTTGGGCTCCAAAGTCACTGCAGATGGTGACTGCAGCCATGAAATTAAAAGATACTTGCCCCTTGGAAGAAAAGCTATGACCACCTTAGACAGCATATTAAAAGGCAGAGACATTACTTTGCCAACAAAGGTTCATAAAAGCTATGGCTTTTCCAGTAGTCATGTACAGATTGAGAGTTGGACCATAAAGAAAGCTGAGTGCTGAATACTGATGCTTTTGAACTGTGGTGTTGGAGAAGAGTCTTGAGAGTCCCTTGGACAGCAAGGAGATGCAACCCCATGGACTGTAGCCCACCAGGCTCCTCCGTCCATGGGATTCTCCAGGCAAGAATACTGGAGTGGGTTGCCATTTCATCTCCAGGAGATCTTCCCGACCCAGGGATGGAACCCAAGTCTCCCGCATAGAGGCAGACACTTTAACCTCTTAGCCACCAGGGAGTTAGTCCTGACAAATAGGAAAAGGAGTAAGACAAAGCTGTATATTGTCACCCTGCTTATTTAACTTATATGCAGAGTACATCATGAGAAACGCTGGGCTATAAGAAGCACAAGCAGGAATCAAGATTGCCGGGAGAAATATCAATAACCTCAGATATGCAGATGACACCACCCTTATGGCAGAAAGTGAGGAAGAACTAAAGAGCCTCTTGATGAAAGTGAAAGAGGAGAGTGAATAAGTTGGCTTAAAGCTCAACATTCAGAAAACGAAGATCATAGCATCTGGTCCCATCACTTCATGGGAAATAGATGCGGAAGCAGTGGAAACAGTGTCAGACTTTGTTTTTTGGGCTCCAAAATCACTGCAGATGGTGACTGCAGCCATGAAATTAAAAGACACTTACTCCTTGGAAGGAAAGCTATGACCAACCTAGATAGCATGTTGAAAAGCAGAGATATTACTTTGCCAACAAAGGTCCATCTAGTCAAGGCTGTGGTTTTTCCAGTGGTCATGTATGGATGTGAGAGTTGGACTGTGAAGAAAGCTGAGTGCCGAAGAACTGATGCTTTTGAACTGTGGTGTTGGAGAAGATTCTTGAGAGTCCCTTGGACTGCAAGGAGATCCAATCAGTCCATGCTAAAGGAGATCAGCCCTGGGTGTTCTTTGGAAGGAATGATGCTAAAGCTGAAACTCCAATACTCTGGCCACCTCATGTGAAGAGTTGACTCATTGGAAAAGACCCTGATGCTGGGAGGGGTTAGGGGCAGGAGGAGAAGGGGACGACCGAGGATGGGATGGCTGAAGGGCATCAGCAACTCGATGACGTGAGTTTGAGTGAACTCCCGGAGTTGGTGATGGACAGGGAAGCCTGGCATTCTTCAGTCCATGGGGTCACAAAGAATTGGACACAACTGAGTGACTGAACTGAGAAAGGGACAGAAAGACCAGTGGAACAGAATTGAGAGCCGTGGAATAAACTCACATTTACAGTTAATTTATATTTGACAAGAGAACCAAGAACATTCAGTTCGGAAAGTATAGTTCAATAAATGGTGTTGGGGAAACTGAAAAATCCTATACTGAAGAATGAAGCTTGGCCTCTATTTTACACCATTAAAAATTTAATTTGCAATGTATTAAAGACCTAAACATAAACCTTAAACCATAAAACTCCTGGAAGAAAACAAAGGAGAAAATCTCCCTGACTGGTCTTGGCAATGATTTTTGGATATAACACCAGAGCAGAAGCAGTAAAAGCAAATGATTAATAAGTTGTTCTGTATCAAACTGAAAAGGTTCAGCAGAGAAAAAGAAACAATCAACAAAACAAATGTTAGCCTATGGCATGGGAGAAAATATTTGGAAATCCCTTCTCGGATAAGCGGTTAATACCCAAAATATATAAATAAGCCATACAAGTCAACAACAACAAAAGAAACAATTTGGTTAAAAAATTCTACAGAATGACTGAATAGACACTCTTTGAGAAGAAGAAATACAAACAACCAACAGGCACAAAGAAAGGTGCTTACTATCACTAATGACCAGGGCAATGAAAATCAAAACCATACCACAATGCAGGATCACCTTAAACCCCGTCAGAATGGCTGTCATCAAAAAGACAAGAGTTGGAACGAATGTGCAGAAAAGGGAAGTTGTTGAGAATATAAATTGGTACAGTCACCACGGAAAACTCTATGGCTGTTTCCTCCAAAATTAAAAAAAGTAAAAGCTTATGATCCTGTCATAACACTTCTGGTCATATACCCAAAGGAAAATAAATAAGAATTTTGAAGATATGTCTCCAGTTCCACGTTAACTGCAGCTTTGTTCACAATTTTTAGGTCATGGGGAAAAAACTATGTGTCTAGGAAACAATGGATAAAGGAGATACACACACACACGGAGAAAACCTATATGTCTATGAACCAGTGGTTAAAGGAAATACATATAAACACACACACACAGAGAAAACCTATGTGTCTGTGAACCAATGGATAAAAGAGACACACATAAACACACACACACACACACCCCTCCGGCAGGTCAGCCTGGACCCTGGTTACCACAGGCGTGGTCCTCAGCTGGCCAGCCTTTCACAACCTGCTGGTTCAGGCCACCCATGACCTCAGGAGGTTCCAGTAACCGCACCACCTGCCTTTCCCGGCCCTTGCTTTCCACAAGCTCTTTGCCTCCAACTACTTGCTCAGCAAGGTCTCCACCAGCAGCCAAGAGGCCCCCAACAGGAAAAGCCGGACGCAATCCTGGAAGCGGATGCTGATGACACACATCACATCCCTGGAATCATGCTGTATTTGTCTGTGACTGGCTTATTTCACTTAAGTCTAATGTCCCCAAGGTTCGTTCATTTTTTTCACATGTGGCAGGATTCCCTTCATTTTTAGAGCTAAGTCTGTTCCATTGGATGTGTATACTACATTTCTTCCATCCAGCCATCCATCAGTGGACATATCTATAGAGGTGATAATCATTTATCTAGTACCAAAGTACATATTTGAAGTTTATATATAATTTCTACCTTCTTCTGAAAAGTATTTAAAATCATCTATGGATTAGTGATTTCCTGATTCAAATAAAACTGTTGTAATTTAATCACACCATATGGGCTTAATGATGGTTAGAAGAACTACTTTAGATGTGAAAATTGTAAATTAAGAATATATCAACATAATGTACATGTTAGTTTATTTCATCTCTAATCTGGCATCATATTCTCATGGATAATATTATAGGTCTTTGATTAGCATAAATATGCACTCTTTCTTAAAGTAAAATGAAAGAAGTGTTTTAGGTAAAAAGCAACATATATTAGAAGTTAAATCAAATAAGAAAAACAAAACATTAAAAGAAAGATTCTAAATCCATTATATAGTCCTTAATTATAATGGAAGGTAAACTATCTAATACAAAAGTTCAATGTTTCTGACATTGAAAAGACCAAATGCAAACAAGCATGCCTATAATATCATAGAATATTTATATGATTACTAATGAGGTAATTTTAAAGATGCCAACTGATGATAAATTGAAATGATAGTTCAGGCATTCGAAATGGAGTTGGGGAACCACTGCAGACCAGGTCTTAGATTAAGTCTCTGCACCACTGAGAACCTGAACTTTTCTGTGAGCTATACAGAATCCAAGGGCACCAGACCTTTTTAGATCTATATCACCTAGCTGCAATCTGGTCTGAAGGTTTTTCTGTCTTGTAATTATGCAGCACGACTTCCCTAGTGGTATCCCTGATGGCTCAGTGGATAAGAATCTGCTTGACAGTGTAGGAGATGTGGGTTCGATTCCTAAGTTGGGAATATCCTCTGGAGAAGAAAATGGCAACCCCCTTCAGTATTCTTGCCTGGGAAATCCCATGGACGGAGGAGTCTGGCGGGCTTCAGTCCATGGCCTCTCAAGAGTTGGACAGGACTTACCAACTCAGTGACAAACTATCCAGCCATTTTGGATCACAACCGATACATGCTTAACAAGCACCCTCACTGCTTGTCAATTCCAATTGCAATTCTTTATAAACAACTCATGTAACTAACCGGCCTTGAGGTTTTTGCTTCCATAAACTTCCTCCAGTTTGTAGTCTACATGCTGCTGCTTCAGTCATGTCTGACTCTGTGCGACCCCATAGACGGCAGCCTACCAGGCTCCCCCATCCCTGGGATTCTCCAGGCAAGAACACTGGAGGGGGATTGCCATTTCCTTCTTCAATGCATGAAAGTGAAAAGTGAAAGTGAAGTCTCTCAGTCGTGTCTGATCCTTAGCGACCCCATGGCCTGCAGCCTACCAGCCTCCTCCATCCATGGGATTTTCCAGGCAAGAGTACTGGAGTGGGGTGCCGTCGCCTTTTTCAACTTTGCAGTCTAGTGGAGCACAATTCAAGGACTTGTTGAACCTGTGTCTGCCATGGCTTCAGTCTTGAAAAACCTCAAATAAATGCTTCTTAATTTTCAATCAGGCTGCAGTCCTGAAAAACCTCAAATAAATGCCTCTTAATTTTCAATCAGGTCTCCGTTTCTCAAATTTTGATTAACACAGCTGATGTAACATTCATTACAGACATTGATGGAATGACTTTGGTGAGATTACTCCAAAATTGAAAATAAGAGAGCTGCTCCTACTGCTGCTAAGTCACTTCAGTCGTGTCTGACTCTGTGCGACCCCAGAGATGGCAGCCCACTAGGCTCCCCTCTCCCTGGGATTCTCCAGGCAAGAACACTGGAGTGGGTTGCCATTTCCTTCTCCAATGCATGAAAGTGAAAAGTGAAAGTGAAGTCGCTCAGTCGTGTCCGACCCTCAGTGACCCCATAGACTGCAGCCCACCAGGCTCCTCTGTCCATGGGGTTTTCTAGGCAAGAGTACTGGAGTAGGTTGCCATTGCTTTCTCTGAACCAGAGGGCAGCATGGCTATACTACTGAGCTTTGAGAATTGATACTCTATTGTTTATACTTATATTTTCATATATATTAAATACATTAAAATATTTTTTTTGAATTGAAAAAACTTGTATTGTCTCCTCTTTCAGTTCCTTTCCCCTTGTTCTTTCTTCCCCCTTACTGACTTATGTCCAATCTTTTCTTCCTAGTGGGGAAGATTGCTTTCTTCTAACCCAAAAGTTGTCATTCACTTGATGTAAGGCCATTATGCATCACCAGAGAGTTTAAGCTTATTAGTATGTTGGATATGAATGAATGAATTGTATTTATTGTGCTGTATTTTTCTGACCTCATTGAGATGTGTTACAAAGTGCTTAACATTTGTTCTAGAATATACTTATGCATGAATCTTGAGTCACTGCCAAAGGACAAAAGAGAGGTTAATAAGTGGAACAACTAATAGTCCACTTAGATGCATAAGGAATATTACATTGATAAACAAAATCCAGTTGAGAAGAATCATCATGCCCTTTAGAATTATGAAAAAGAATATGAACAACCTTAGCTGTTAGAAAATCTATATCCATTTTTGCCAACAGTTCTGAAAACTTTGTGTTTGTAAGTGATAGTTTATAAAATTTCCACATAAAGGACTTCAGACTCTGGGAGAAATGTATTTATTAATATCTATACTTGTGAGATAGATATACTTTTTCTCTTTGATAGAACACTGCATGTCATGTTTGAAAACTATAGGAAATAGCATGCCTGTTTTGGAGAAGTGTATTTGAGAAGCAATGAATGATCAGAAGTTTTGTGCCAGAAAATTTTACCTGGACCAGCCTTCCACTACTCCACCCAAGTGCGTTTAGTCGATCAGTTGTGTCTGGCTCTTTGCAGCTCCATGGACTGTAGTCCACCAGGCTCCTCTGTCCATGGAATTTTCCAGGCAATAGTACAGGACCAGGTTGCCATTTCCTACTTCATGGGATCTTCCCAAACAAAGGGGATTGAACCCTCATCTCTTACAACTCCTAAATTAGCAGGAGGGGGGTCAGGAAGATCTGTTCTTGCCTGAAGAATTCCATGCACGGAGGAGCTGGTGGGCTATAGTCTATAGGGTCACAAAGAGTCAGACACAACTGAATGACTGACACTTTCACACTTTACCACTAGGACCATCTGGGAGGACCATCTGCTAGGTAAGCCAATAAATGGAGAGATGACTTGTTAGGGCAAGGAATAGTGACTTATCATATTAGGAAAGCCTGCTGATCGGGAAGATGGTGGGCTAGTGTTCCAAAGAACCAGCTTGCAAGGGTCTGGGTGCTAGTTTCTTTTTCTTTTGTAGAACAAAGAGGGAGAGGTGAGGAGAGAAAGTGAAAAAGGCCATACATCGTTGGAAATGTTTCCTGGTTCTAGCCAGACTCTGGAGAGGATGTGTTCATTTCTTCTTTTCCTGCACACATTCTCAGGTCAGCCTGGCCAGGATGTTTCCTGTGAGCTAAACAAAGGCACTGTAACTTAAGCTCTGCCATGGCAGGCCAGGAACCCAGAGACGGACTATCCTGTATACTTTAAGCTTACAGGCAACATGCCTTTAGTGATTAACTTGAAGCACATGTAATAAGAATACAAAGGTTGAAATAAATGAAACCAATTCGTTTCCCTATTATAAAAACAGACAGCCTAGAACTCCAATTTCTTGATTCACTGGTTATCTTGTAAACTTTTTACAAGGCTTATGGAAACTTGAAAGACAGTTCTGGTTTCTTTCTAAACAGTGAGTGAAAGTTGCTTAGTCAGTTCAACTCTTTGCGACCCCATGGACTATACAGTCCATGGAATTCTCCAGGCCGGAATACTTGAGTGGGTAGCCTTTCCCTTTCCAGGGGATCTTCCCAACCCAGGGATCGAACCCAGGTCTCCTGCATTGCAGGCGGATTCTTTACCAGCTGAGCCACAAGGGAAGCCCTTCTAAACAGAAGCCATCCTTACTGGTAAGCTAACAATTCAGTGGTCAACCGGTGTGAGAGTCTGCAAGCCTCAGCCCTCTCTCCATATTGGACTGTATCTTTAGTGTGTCCCCTTAGAATATGCTTCCCTAATGCCTGTTTATGGAAAGAGTCACTTAAGATTCAAATTGCTTTACTGGCCCATGGTCATCTTTTCTGCCCAGTGGAACTGGGCCGGAGGAAACTTATTTCCTATAATGTTGGCTATACGAGAAGATCTTTTCTTACTTGTCATTAATTAATCTGAATATTCACATTAAAGAAGGCTCATAGGTGATCATTTTACTTGAAAAACCTTGGTATTCTAACTCTGAATGTCTAATGCAAACTGATTTCTGTGTTGATAAATAGAAGAGAATAAAACTTACAAAAATTCATGACCTTTACAGACATGACTGTATCTCATTTAAATCAAGCTAGAGATCAAGGTTGGAGATGCTTTGCAGCCTCTGTGATAACTTGGAAACCTTGAAGACTCACCCTTTAAAAAGTCACTAATATTAATTTAGTAATGAAGTCAACAAATTGGAAAGTAATAAAGTCACTAAATAATGAAGTCAATAAATTTGGAAGTTTTGTTATGTAATGAAAGCAAAATGATATAATCTGTTAGTTCCATCACCATGTATTTAATCACTACTCTTCAAGGGACGGGGGTACCTAACTCATTTGGCAATTTGCTGGAAGGACTAACACGCTTCCACGTAAGGTTATAATGATGGCTAAGATTTGTTATATCAAAAAAATTTATTGTAGGAAGAACAGGAAACAGAGAGACATAAGCAAAGGAGTCACACAAAGGTTTCCAAGTTCTCCCTCTTTCTCTGATAGTGTGTCCTGTTTCTTCACTATTCTCTTGTGAGATGTCTCTACCCAAAGAAGGTCCCCTGAGTCCTGGGGTCTAGAATTCTTGAATACACAGACTTGAATGAGGAACAAATCTATCGAGGAACAAATCTAACTCTTCTTGTTTTCTTTAAATATGATGACAGCTGATTCTTCTTGACCCATCACATTACAGTTACTAGAAGAACTTTACAACTGAGTGCTGTGTTTGACCAAGGGTCATTGCCATTGCTACAGAGATAAACAAGAACTGAGGAAAGCAGCCTTCTGTGCTATTTCTCCCACCTGCCTAAAGCTAGACTTCCAGCCAAAAAGTTATAAAGGGAAAACAGGTGATGTGGTAGATTTTTTTTTGTCAAAGAAAGTTTTCAGTAAGTGAAGCAATGTGGCATAGCAGTGAGCAGTGTTTGGTTTAGAGTCAGTAATGGCTTTCTTTGTCTCCTACCCCCAGTATGTAATTGTATGATGATCTTGGGTGATGAATTTAAGTCTTATACATTCTCAGTTTTCTGCATAATGCATAGATCACACAAAATTTGGGGAATTAAAATAAATCAGTATGTAGATTTAGTTGCCATTTAGTCATTTATCCAAAACTAAAATGAATACAGAATACTAAATCTTCAGACCATTCAAGATTATTATGGATTTCACTGGAAAAAGAAGACAGTTTAATTAACTTCTTTTTTTATTCACATATAGTGCTTTTTCACTCTGATTACAGTGCTTGTGCTGGAACTCTTGTTCCTTTGCAAACTGGATAGGCTGAGATGGTTGATGTCAGAGAAAGTGAGTCTTTATCTGGCACTTGTCTGCCCTCTGCTCACACATTGTGCATGTTGACCAGAATGACCTTAGGATCTCCTTGTCAGTCTCTTCAGGAAACAGGACACGCTCGACTCATCAGTGTCTGGCCTTGAATATCAAGTGTGTTTTCAATGAGCACAAGGTGTCTTTTGAGTTCTGCTGTGCAGCAGTGCAGAGGACCGTGTGCTTTTGCTTCTAGAGGTCGTGGCTAGCTCTTTGACAAGCCCTAACCTTCCGCTAGAGTTCTTCACTAAATCATTAGAATGTTGAAGTGTGACCCTTTAACTTTTTGTTATTGCTATTGCCCTTATTTATTACTATGCTCCCAACAAATAGCAAAAACTTTTTTTTTTAACATAGAGTCTATCAGGCTACTGAGGGAGTTATTTTTCTTATGTATAAAGCAAAATCTAGAAGGCAACATTTAATTTGGAAAAACTGTTTAACTTCCAAGGGAAGAACATTGTAGTCATAATGCATTTTTTCTATATAAGACAGTTATCTCTAAATATACATTTTATTTTTTTAATTGTTGGGCCCTGGGTAAAGTATATGTTTACTCACTGAATATTTGTCAAGACTGATTTTTCGTTGTTGTTGTTATGGATAGATGCTTTCTTGAAAACATCACTATTCAAATCCAAAGGCAACATTGTACAAATAAAGAGAAAGCAGAAAGTGAGGTGAATGGGGAAAATGACATTGCTAACCATTTTTTTCCAAATAAACAGATTTAGAGCAGATAATGTGAATGAATTATTCAGTCTTCATCGGCAGTAGTTAATTTGGGATAAGTTTTTTTTGTGAGGTGGAGGAGTGTAAATTTTCTCTTTCATTCTGATTATAAAATTAACTGTTTTCCCATAAGTTAAATAGAATATATTTTCTAGATAATTTTTTAAAATGTGGCTTATTCCATTCATTATGAATTCAGGATTCAGTTTTTCAGAACTTCGTCTTACAACCCTTTGCAGCACTTGAGGATGTTGGTGATAAAGGGATGAACTCTGGCCATTTTGCAAGGGTATACTATATGGGAAAAAAAAATAATGCAAATCTTATTTTATTTTACCTGATTTACTCAAGAAAAATGCAAGAGAACAAGTTTATAAATAGATTTTTAATGCATCATTATTGAAAATGAATAAATTTTATTTTACATGTTTTTCCAGAACTTAGTATAAATTCTATAAAATAGGAGAAAAAAGTTTATAAAGATTTTTTAATGTTTGGGACATTGTTCTTTAAAATCATAATAATCTCTAAATATTAGTAATAACTGTTCAATACATAAGAATCAGAAAATATATAAAAAATAGGAAAAACATAGTGATTTACCACCTGCAGATAATTACCCTTAACATTATAATGTAATATATTAATATTTTTCATGCCTTTAAAACATAAATTGTCAAAGTTCTTTTATAAGTATTTCTAGAAATTTTCATTGTCACTTGTTGAAAACTACGCTAAATGTTTATTTTCATTGGAAATTATCATTATTTTGGCCTTTATGAATTTAAGAAATGCACATGGTATCCATTAAGATACTTTTAAAAACATGTTTGTTCCTGATTACTTTTAACCGCATGAGTGTTGCATCCTAAACAATGTGTTTAGCTTTCATTGCTCTAGAATAAAATCATAATGTATTGGCCTAAATTCTGCAATTTTTAGATAAGGAAGCCTTGCTAGTTCTTTTCTTTAGATGTTGTTTAGGTTTGATATGTCTTAGTTATTCTGAGAATATTCCTAATGACCTGTAAAGAATTGCCCAGGGAAACATAAAAGTGCATATTTTTAGAAACAGGCAACAGTAGTGAGTAATGTGAATAAATGTCAGCAATGTATCACTCTTGTGTGAGGATATAAATCACAACTACCTAATAACGGAGAGTCTTCTAATTAGGGCTTAGGAGGTTAACTTTCTTTGCTTCATTAGGTTTAGTTAAAATGAAAACAGCTTAAATATTTGGTACATTTACATCTATATTAAAAGGAATTTGCATACTATATAATTCTTCCTCTTTTTAACTCTGAAAGTAGTTTGAATTATTTAAATGTTAAGCAGTAAAACAATTTTTGCTTTGGTTTTTATTGAAAGTGAAAGTCACTCAGTCATATCCGACTCTTTGTGACCCCATGGACTATACAGTCCATGGAATTCTCCAGGCCAGAATACTGGAGTGGGTAGCCTTTCCCTTCTCCAGGGGATCTTCCCAATCCAGGGATCGAACCCAAGTCTCCCGCATTGTAGGTAGATTCTTTACCAGCTGAGCCACAAGAGAAGCCCAAGCCCCACCCAAGAATCGAACCCAGGTCTCCTGCATTGCAGGCGGACTTTTACCAACTGAGCTATCAGGAAAGCCTGGTTTTTATTAGCTATAACTATTTAAGTAGATAAAACCAGTCATCCTGTTTTGGTGATTTCTGAAACAATACAAAGCACAAAGGGGAAGGTGTCTAAAGAAGACAGAGACAACTAGCCTCTGCCTTCAAGAAAAATGATGAAGCAAATAACACAGAGATAAAGATGATAGGAAGAGAGGGCTATTATTTGACAGGAAAGAGGGGGTTATTATTTGTTTCAAATTACCAGGAAGAGACATTCAACTGTATTTTTAACAATTTCTAGACATTAATAGGACTTCCCCGGTGGCTAAATGGTAAAGAACCCATCTTTCAAACAGGAGATGAGGGTTCGATCCCTGGATTGGAAAGACCCCCTGGAAAAGGAAATGCCAACCCACTCCAGTAATCATGCCTGCAAAATCTCATGGACAGAGGAGCCTAGCGGGCAACAATCCATGGAATCACAAAGAGTTGGGACATAACTGAGTGACTAAACTGCAGCAGCAAATATTAATGAAGGATAAGGAAGATTTTGTGTTTGTTTGTAGGGGCGGTGTGTGTATGTGTGTGTGTTTCCTCCCTGCAAGAACTTTAGGTTTATATGGTAAATAGAAGGAGGAATCAGGTGAAATTCACACCAGAAAACTATGGTCATTTATTCAAGTACTACAAAATCACTGTAGATGGTGATTGCAGCCATGAAATTAAAAGACGCTTACTCCTTGGAAGGAAGGTTATGACCAACCTAGACAGCATATTAAAAAGCAGAGATATTACTGTGCCAACAAAGGTCCATCTAGTCAAGGCTATGGTTTTTCCAGTGGTCATGTATGGATGTGACAGTTGGACTGTGAAGAAAGCTGAGCGCTGAAGAATTGATGCTTTTGAACTGTGGTGTTGGAGAAGACTCTTGAGAGTCCCTTGGACTGCAAGGAGATCCAACCAGTCCATTCTGCAGGAGATCAGCCCTGGGTGTTCTTTGGAAGGAATGATGCTAAAGCTGAAACTCCGGTACTCTGGCCACCTCATGTGAAGAGTTGACTCATTGGAAAAGACTCTGATGCTGGGAGGGATTGAGGGTAGGAGGAGAAGGGGACGACAGAGGATGAGATGGCTGGATGGCATCACTGACTCGATGGACGTGAGTCTGAGTGAACTCTGGGAGTTGGTGATGGACAGGGAGGCTCGGCGTGCTGTGATTCATGGGGTCGCAAAGTGTCGGACAGGACTGAGCGACTGAACTGAACTGATAGTACTATATCCTGGGAGTGTGTGTGTGTGTGTGTGTGTGTGCGTGTGTGTGTGTTCTCTGTGTGTGCTTGCGCTTGCATGCACTTGTTTCTTGATAAACAGAAATGATTGGAATTCATGAAAATTGGTTTGTTACTTGCTGAAAGATATGACCCACCTTTTATTATACTAAGTTGTGGTATCGGTCAGCCTGAAACAGCGTTCAGCCCAGTAGTTTAGAGCAGTTATCATACCATACTAGCCATGGTGTTAGTTTCTGTTGCTGCTATGACAAATTACCACAAAGTTAGTGGTTTAAAAGAACATAGATTTGTTTATCTATAGTTGTGTTCCTTGGGAGTCCAACACAAATAGCTTGAGATAAAAATCAAGGTATTGGCAGGGTTGGATTCCTCTCTGGAGCCCCTAAGGAAAAATCTGTTTCCTTGCCTCTACCAGCTTCTAGAGGCTGCTCACAATCCTTGATTTGTGGCCCCTTTTCTGTCTTCAAAGGCAGCAATGGGCAGTTCATTCTTTTTCGCATCATATTACACCCACATTGACTCTTACTCTGACTTTTCCCCCTCATTTTTTAGACTATTTTGGCTATATTGGGCACAACCAAATAATACAGGATAATTTCCCTATCTTAGGATCATCTGGTTGCTAAACTTAATTTCATCTGCCACCTTATTTTCCCTTTGTCATGTAACTAAATATGTGATATGGAGTAATATACAAACAAACCTTCGGCCTTCTAGCTCTAATAATGATATCAATGCTATCTGGTAGGAAATAAGACCATTTGCCTGTATACCTCTGACCTCGAAATAAAACATTGGATGATATTTATGCTTTTTCATATAATATCCCTATCTATGAAGGAGAGAGGTGGGGGAGAGGATGGACATGAAGGAAGAACGATGACATGTTATAGAGATATATTTTAAAACCAACCTAATCTCAGTATCCATACAAAGTATTAGGAAATTCTGACTTTTAAATATATATCCATCAGTTATTTGAAAGTTCATATTTATTTTTATATGCTTGCTTTTGTTATAGTTATTGGTTAATTTGATGATTATCAGGTGGGAAGGTACTATAACTACTTAATAATGATACCTAAAAGATTATAATCTCTCAAGGCCATATAATTCTCAAGGCCAGGCTATTATTGAATGCACTCATCCTACTCTAAAAAATATGTTATTTAAACTTTAGAAAGGGGGAGAAAAGTATGGCATATTGATGAGACCAAAAGAGAATATAGCCCATGCTTTATTTATTTTATTTTTTTTAATATTTACAATTGGATCATACAATGCCAGCAGCAATATTGCATTTTCAGAACACCATGCTTATGGCAGAAAGTGAAGAGGAGCTAAAAAGTCTCTTGATGAAATTGAAGGAGGAGAGTGAAAAAGTTGGCTTAAAGTCAACATTCAGAAAACGAAGATCATGGCATCTGGTCCCATCACTTCATGCGAAATAGATGGGGAAACCGTAGAAACCGTGTCACACTTTATTTTGGGGGGCTCCAAAATCACTGCAGATGATGACTGCAGCCATGAAATTAAAAGATGTTTACTCCTTGGAAGAAAAGTTATGATCAACCTAGATAGTATGTTCAAAAGCAGAAACATTACTTTGCCAACTAAGGTCCATCTGGTCAAGGCTATGGTTTCTCCTGTGGTCATGTATGGATGTGAGAGTTGGACTGTGAAGAAGGCTGAGCGCTGAAGAATTGATGCATTTGAGCTGTGGTGTTTGAGAAGACTCTTGAGGGTCCCTTGGACTGCAAGGAGATCCAACCAGTCCATTCTGAAGGAGATCAGCCCTGGGATTTCTTTGGAAGGAATGATGCTAAAGCTGAAGCTCCAGGACTTTGGCCACCTCATGAGAAGAGTTGACTCATTGGAAAAGACTCTGATGCTGGGAGGGATTGGGGGCAGGAGGAGAAGGGGACGACCCAGGATGAGATGGCTGGGTGGCATCACTGACTTGATGGACGTGGGTCTGAGTGAACTGTGGGAGTTGGTGATGGGCAGGGAGGCCTGGCATGCTGCGATTCATGGGGTCGCAAAGAGTGGGACACGACTGAGCGACTGAACTGAACTGAACTGATGTTTAGCGAGAATTAAAGTCCTGGTCGAATGATTGCATATAATACTCCAGTATGGTGGGAAAATGTGATGAACAATTGGTGTAAGGGCCTTAGACCTAAAAAAGGAAAAGGTTGTGCTCTTGTCATTTCAGATGATGGACAACACCATTGGGTACCAGGAAGGCATGTCAAAGAAAGGAAAGCAGAGGCCAAAGATCCACAACCATCCTCCTGGAGAGCCACCAGTGATGGGGATAACAAGACTGACGATTAGCAACTGCCCCGAACAGGCTCCAAGGACCAACAAAGCCAGACCGCCCATGTGGGGTCAACTGAAGAAATTGACCATTGAAGGGGAAAAATTGGTCAAAGAACAAGGACAGCCTTTGACCTTGGTTACCGTGTTCATGGCTATGTTGTCTGTGGTAAATACCATGGTAGGTGCCAACCATACTTATTGGGCATATGTGCCCAATCCTCCCCTATTAAGACCAGTTACATGGGAGGATTCCAATTTTCATAAATGACTCTCTTGGTTACCTGGAACTTTTGACCCGAGCCTTCCTTTAAAACCAGAAGAAGAGGGCTGACAACTTTCAAATGTTAGTGTTAATTATGCTCTGAGAACAAATCTTACCCCTATATGAATGGGAGCAGAAACTCATTGTCTTACAAGAGGATTACAAAGTTGGTTATCTATAGTTAAAGAACTTCGAGTGAACAAAAGTCATTTTTTTCTTATTAGAATTATTTTCTAGGACTTCCCTGGTCGCTCAGACAGTAAAGCGTCTGTCTACAATGCGGGAGACCCGGATTCAATCCCTGGGTTGGGAAGATCCCCTGGAGAAGGAAATGGCAATCCACTCCAGGACTATTGCCTGGAAAATCCCATGGGCAGAGGAGCCTGGTAGGCTACAGCCCATGGCGTCGCAAAGAGTCGGACATGACTGAGCAACTTCACTTCACTTCACTTCCTCCCCATCTACTTAACTGTACTATTTCTATAAAATCTGGAGTAGAACATTGGGTACAATAGAAATTATTTAAAGCTAATACTGGGCTTCCTTGGTGGCTCAGAAGGTAAAGCGTCTGCCTGCAATGTGGGAGTCCTGGGTTAGATCCCTGGATCAGGAAGATTCCCTGGAGAAGGAAATGGCAACCCACTCTCCAGTACTCTTACCTGGAAAATCCCATGGATGGAGGAGCCTGGTAGGCTACAGTACATGGAGTCACAAAGAGGCGGACACGACTGAGTGACTTCACTTTCTTTCCACTTTCAAGAGATTATAAAATTTAATGAACTTTGTATGTTCCAAGGAAAAATAGGAAATGAAGTAAGAGTGATTTTATATTGAAAAGAACCACAAAGATGAAAAATAATCTAACTAACTTTGTAAAAGCCAGCCTGAATGCATGCTATTTTGATTTCTTAAAAGTCCTTGAGGAAATCTCTTTAAGGTGCAAGCTACTTTGTTCTAGATCCAGAATAATAAAAAAAAGCCTCTCATCCTGAATACAATTAATTGCATTCTGCTTATAAATTCTATTGTTGTAAGCATCCTCTGTTTCTTCCTGCTAATGAAAATAAAATTAACATTTTTCAGGTAAACAGTATTTCCCTTACAAGTAGCCAAATGATCTTGTCACAGATGTTTTTCTTCCATCAAGTATTTCACTTAAAAGTTCCCAATCTTTCTTCAAACCCTTACAGTTTAATTTTGGTCTTCAGTTCTAACACTTTGTATTGGCAGGAAATAACACTGTGCCAAATGTTTCTAATTGACATCTGCAGAGTATCCTGTAATTCTTCCCTCATCTGTCAGGTAATTCAACTTCTGTAGTCCTATTTTTAAATTAATGAGTCAAGGGAATTTTTTTTTTCTTTTGTGGAGCTAAAAAACACACTTCATCATGGATCTGTTATGGTCACAAGAAAATGCCCCTGTAGCCCTTTATCTTGGCCAATTTTATGTATGGTCAAAAAGAGATGTTCAGTAATCCAAAATATGAAAGTGGAAATGTGTGGAATTATTCAGAGGCTTTGCAGATGCCCTTGTCTTATTGTTACAACTTATACTAAATATAAAACTTTTTTTGCTAGCATGATTTAGCATCATTAGCCATGCCTCACAAAGTCACTGCAGGGAAGATTACATTGTCAGTGTTATTTTACAGGTGAAGAAAATTTAGTGGGAAAAATGACTGTGAGACTGAGATACAGATAGTGGGTTTTTTTCCCAGACTGGTTTTAATCCTGAGTAAGAATCCATGGTGGTTTCTCATTGCATTGTGTCAAAGCAAAATGCCTTTTTTTTTTTTTTCTGACCTTTTCAAACAGTGGTGTCTTCTTCAAATACAGAGTCTAACATAATCTCTTCAGTGATTATGTTACTACTATAACAATGATTTCTACGTCACTCCTGGACAGTCATGATGGAGAACTAGCTTTCTCAGAATGAATCCAGATGTTGAAGACTGATGAAGTTATTTCAGGTCAGGAAGATTTAGGAGTGGGATAAGCTATCTAGCCCATAGGGAACTGGATTTGATTATTCTCATGACACCGTCCAATCCATACATAAGAGCTTGCATTACACATTGTAATGAAGTTTAGAGCTATCATGGGCAGTAAAGCTATCCCTTACATAAAGATGAGCTTTTACTCTCTCTGAGTGAGTAAGAAGAAGTCATTTGGTATCATTTCTCCCTTGGGGTCAAACGACAGATTTCCCTATCAAGCAAATAATTAAATTCCCATAGGTGAGTTGTAATTTGTGATATGGCTGCCTGTTATAGATGATATAGTGGGAGCTTTACAGACCCCACTTATACACTTGATTATGATAATACTTCTCATGAGCCTGGAATGGTGCAGCGGTTACCAAGCCAAAGGACCCCTCACCCACACATAGTAAAGCTAATATGCTGACACCTGGTTGTGGTGAGGAAAATGCAGTGTTTATTGTGGGCATCAAGGAAGGAGTCCAGGACAGCTGAACTCTGTGTTGGGTTTCAGCAAAGCATTTTTAAAGGCAAGGGGAAGGAGGAGCATCTCAGGGCATATGAAGATTTTGTGCACCACTCTCTGATTGGTTGAGGGTGAAGTAACAGGGTAATGTCCCAGAGGACATCATCAATCGGTAGGTCTGGGAACTACATGCTCATGATCATTAAGCAGTAATTTCTTCCATCTGGTGATGGTTTAGCCTCTGTAAAACAACTCAGGAAATGTATACCAGATACTATTATCTAGGTACTTCAGAGAGGAGCTAAAGCAGAGGATATGGGAGAGGGGTCTGTCCTGGGAAGACCCCATAGGATTCTGCTTGCTCCCACTGTGAATGTTTGTCTCTGCTACAGTTACTGCTGTAGAAATTCCAAATATAAAATTTATTGTATCCAAAGGAAACTTGTTTAATAAGAATAAACCTATTTGAAAGGCTCAAGTATAGGAATAATTTATATTACATCAGGACAAGAATATAGTCACCTAAAATTCTGAAGCCAGATACAAAGAAAGAAACATGAAAGAAATTGTTGATCAAGTTTATCCATTATTGCAAAAAACATTGCATTTAAAAAACATAAATACAAATTTTAATTAACTTCTTTGTGTAATCATTGGGTATATTGCTTCATAAATTTCAATCTGTAAGTCATGATTTGAAAAGGCTGCCTTTATCAATTTGCATTTGGGTTTTCTTAAAAATGAACTAGTATGTTCATATTGTGGATATAGTAATATTCATCCATCTTATGGTTTTGTAGCCTGTTTGTGACAGAATTTATTATATTTTGGAAAATTGTGGGTTTCAATAAAAAATGTTAGTATCCACTTTTTAAGGTAATGTTTATAACTTTAAAAGAAACAAAGATCTGTTTAATAATGCCTGTTTTACTTCTGATTTGCTATGTGTGTTCAAGGAAAAAATTACTTAGTCCTTATATATTTGATGACTCAGCTAGTAAAGAATCTGCCTGCAATGTGGGTTCGATCCCTGGGTTGGGAAGATCCCCCGGAGAAGGGAAAGGCTACGCAATCCGGTATTCTGGCCTGGAGAATTCCATGGACTTTATAGTCCATGGGGTTGCAAAGAGTCAGACATGACTGAGTGAATTTCACTTTGACTTTTGGCATATATTTCTATTTTTTAGTGTTACTATGAGGGTAAACAAGATGGATGGAAAAAACACAAAATGAGTAGTATATATGAGCACCCTATGAGATTATTTCTATTGTTACTTCTGTTTTGACTATTACTATTTTAATTCAGCCATCTGTCCATTCACTGTGTTGAGCAATCTTAAAAGATAATAGTAGTCTCTATTTCTTTTCAAAGAGATGTAAAGAGAATATGGCCATTACCAAGGACAGATTGGGCTTCCCTGGTGGCTCAGAGGTTAAAGCATCTGCCCGCAATGTGGGGGACCTGGGTTCAATCCCTGGGTCAGGAAGATCCCCTGGAGAAGGAAACGGCAACCTACTCCAGTATTCTTGCCTGGAGAATCCCATGGATGGAGGAGCCTGGTGGGCTACAGTCCACAGGGTCACAAAGAGTCGGACACTACTGAGCGACTTCACTTTCACTTTCACTTTCAAGGACAGATTTTATCTCAAAATTTTTCAAATATTGGAACACACTGGCAGCTGTAATCCAGTAAATAAGTAAACAAGAGTTTAATGAAACAGATATGGGGAAAATCAGTAGACATAATTATGATAGTAAGGAGGATGATGAAATACTTGGGAAGATTACTTATAGTGTGTCTGGTTCTTGAAAGTTCATTGTATACAAGATATTAGTGAGAAAGGATGTTTCCAGTGTGACTTAAAGTTAAACTAACAAAATATTTCTTAAACAAATTAAAAAAGTCATTATCTTGAAAATGTGAGAAAAGGCCAGATTTAAAGGCATAAGTATTTTCTTCACAACGCACTTATGGTGTTCTTTTATATCCACTGATATGTCTGCGTTTACTTTTAGAGTGAGCAGCCTACTCCAGAATAAAAACTATACTGTCACACAACTGGCCACTTCAAGTGGGTCATTTCTGCCTGCACTTGATTAGCCATTACCCACACATATTTACTCAAACCAAATAATATGAGAGAATGAAATTTTTAGAGAATGAAATATGAAGGAAAGGACTGGGTGTAATTATATCATATGGTTTTGAATTGTTTTGCTGCTCTCCTTTCCTTTAATTATACATTTCCCTCTGTATTCTCAATTCAGATATCTGGTTAGTCCACTTTCTTTTCCAATCACCAGGTTGATTCCCCAAGTAATTTGAATGTGTTCATAAGAATGAAATGAAGTTAGTGGATTTCTTTCTTTGTTTATTTCCATATATATTATATTTTTTTATTTTTAATGTCTCAGTTGTTAAAGATCAACTTAGTATGGAGTCTTAAAATATTGGGGAAGCTTTTCAATTAAGTTTGACAATAATAGTAATATGAAAGCATGTTCACGAGGGAGCTGTGTACTCTAATGAAAATAACTAAAGTTGGCTTGAATCCTAATAGTGATTAAGCTGTATAGTTCTGCTAGTTACAATTCCTCTCAATTCTCAGGGATCAATAAATTTTGACCTCAGAATGAGAGGAAATTCACTCTTTATGTGCCCGTGTCATATACTTGACTACCCTAGGAGAAAGTTCACGACAGAAGAGTGAGTCATTTACACAAAGGTTATAGAATACCTTACTAAGCATACTGGGATAGGGATTTCTGACACTGAAAATACAGTGCAGTTTTTCCAGTAGTCATGTATGCATCTGAGCACTGAAGAACTGACGCTTTCAAACTGTGGTGCTGGAGAAGACTCTTGAGAGTCTCTTGGACTCCTAGGAGATCAAGCCAGTCAATCCTAAAGGAAATCAACCCTTAATAGTCATTTGAAGTCCTAATGTTGAAGCTGAAGTTCCAATACTCATTGGAAAAGACCTTGATGCTGGGAAATACTGAGGGCAGGAAGAGAAGAGGGCAACAGAGGATGAGATGATTGGGTGTCATCATCGACCCAATGGACATGAGTTTGAGCAAACTCTGGGAGATAATAAAGGACAGGGAAGCCTGGAGTGCTGCAGTCCATAGGGTCACAAAGAACTGGACACACCTGTGTTACTGAACAGCAAAGACACACATTTTACATGTAAATAATGGTTTGGAGCTTAAGAGGGAAGCATATTGCGGTCAGCAGATTATTAGAGTGATGTTAGCAGTTATAGAGAGATACAAGTAATATACAAGTTACTTATTGGTAAGGTTTTAGACAGGGCTGAGGGTAACAAGTATGCCTGGGTAGATTCAAATAGTTTATCCACTTATGCTATTGCTAATGAATTGAAAGGTTTTACTATTCCATTTATTATGAGGTGATTTGTTAACAGATTACAATTTCTATTTATGAAACTAGATAGAAATATAGGATGATCGGAAATAGTAATAGATAATCAGTAATAGTGGTACTTTTGGAGGCTAAAAATTTATTGGCAAAGGAGGAGAAGGAATGATTGCAAAGGTCTTGGGACAGCTGTTGACTTTAGAAAGTCAGTAACCACTGCATGTAGACACACCTCACTCACCAAGATGCCTGAGTGAAGATAAAAAGGTAACTGACTATCTCTTATTTTTCTTGAGGCTGGTTGTTCCATTTAGGAATGTGTGAATGTGAGTGAAGAAGCAAATAATGATTTTCAATATATATTGCATGGTACAAGAATATCTTTGTTATAAATGGACATTCTACTTTGCAACCCCATGGACTGTAGCCTGCCAGACTCCTTTGTCCTTGGAATTCTCCAGGGGAGAATACTGGAGTGGGTTGCCGTGCCCTCCTCCAGGGAATTTTTCCAACAAAGGGATTGAACCCAGGTCTCCCACATTGCAGGTGGATTCTTTACTGTCTGAGCCACAAGGGAACCCCTGGATGGATGTATAGTTAGCAGAATATTCCTAAATTTTTGTTAGTAGACTTTATTTTAAAAACCAGTTTCGTGTTTACAGAAAAACTCAACAGAGAGCACTTTGTCCTCCCTTGTAGTTTCTGTTTGAACATCTTGCATTAGAGTGGTACATTTGCTACAATTATTGAACCAACCTTTATCATTAACTAAAGTCCATAGTTTACATTAGAGTTCACGCTTTGTGTTGTATAGTTCTGAGTTTTGATAATATGATGTCATGTATACACATTATATTATCATACAGAATAGTTTACTGTCCTAAAAATTCCTTATACTTCAATTATTCATCCCTCTTCCCTCCATCCCCCAGATATCTGACAATTTACTTATCTTTTCCACTGGCCTTTTTCAAAATGTAACATGCTTGGTATCATACCAGATGTAACCGTTTCATGCTGGCTTATTGCACTTAGAAGTATATACTTCAGTTTTCCTCATATCTTTTTCTGGCTTGATAACTTGCTTATTTTTATCATTGAGCAATGGGCTTCCCTGGTGGCTCAGACAGTCAAGAATCTGCCTGCAATGCAGGAGACCTGGGTTCAATCCCTGGGTTGGGAAGATCCCCTGGAGGAGGGCTTGGCAACCCACTCCAGTGTTTTTGCTGGAGAATCCCCATGGAAAGAGGAGCCTGGAGGGCTACAGTCTGTTGGGTCACAAACAGTCAAACACAACTGAGCAGCTAAGCACAATATACCATAGTATGAATATACCATAGTTTGTTTTTACATGTACTACTTGAGGGGCATCTAGGTTGCTTCCAGGTTTTGGAAATTATAAATCAAGTTGCCATGAACATCCATATGCAGATTTTTGTGTATAGATTAAGTTTCCACCCCATTTGGTTAACCACTCAGGCACACAATGGCTGGAACACATGGTTAAGACTACATTTAGCTCTGCAAGAAACTGCCAAAAAGTCTTCCAAAGTGGCTGTACCATTTTGCATTCCCACCAGCAATGAATAAAAGTTCATCAATGAAAGTTCAACATTTGGTGTTAGCAGTGTTTTGGATTTTAGCCTTTCAAGTATATGTGTTGTGATGTCTCATTTTGTTTTTATTTGAAATGTCCTAATGGTGTAAAGTATTAGACAGTTTTCATATACTTCTTTACTGTCTGTATATATTTTGGGGAAGTTGTCTGTTAAAATATTTTCCCTGCTTTTGGAGTTGTCTGTTTTCCTATTGTTGAGCTTTAAGGGGCTTTTGTATATTTTGGTTAAAATATTTTTATCAGATATATTTTTTTCCAATTATCTTCCTCCAGTCTGTGGTTGTTTTCTTATTCTCTGAACAGTTTTCAGAGGAGAATTTTTAAATTTTAATAAAGCACAACTGACCACATGTTTTCTTTCATAGGCTGTGTGTTCGGCGTTGTATCTACAAATTCATTGTTAAACTAATTAATTTAACACCTAGAATTTTTCCCATGTTGTATTTATTTTTTTATATTTGTGTTCTATATTTAGGTCTACGATTCAGTTTGAGTTGTTTTTAAGTTATTTTGGGGTCTTTTTTTTTTGTGGCTACCCAGTTATTTCAGCATCAGTTGTATCAGTTGTTCAAAATGTTGTGCTATCTGTTGTGTTACCACTATTCCTTAGTCAAAAGTCAGTTGACTGTATTTGTGTGCATCTATTTATGGGCTCTTTATTTCATTCCCCTCATCTATTTGTCTCTTCTTTTGCAAACACCACAATGCCTCCATTGCCGTATTTTTATAGCAAGTCTTAAAGTTGGGGGAGGGTAGTCTTCTGACTTTATTTTTTTCAGCGCTGTGTTGGCTCTTCTGAGTCTTGCCTTTCCATATAAACTGTGTGATACATTTGTCAATATACACAGCATTACTTCTGGGACTTTCATTTGGATGAGATTTTCACGGGGATTACGCTGAACCAATGAATAAACTCAGAAAGAACTGGCATCTTAACATTTTGAATCTTCTAGTAGTGAACTGAAGTAACTCAATATATGTAAATCCCCTTTGAATTCTTTCATCAAGGCTTTGTAGTTTTCAGCATATAAAACCTGTACATATTACTAGGTTTATGCTTAAAATATATTTATTTTGGTTGGTACTGCTATAGATTATTTTTCATTTCACATTTAATTCTGCACTGCTGGTATACAGGAAAGATTTTGCTTTTGTATCTTTACTGTGTATGTTTCCTGTGAGCTTATTAAAATTGTTTATTAAAAGAGTTTTTTTGGTAGATCCTCAGTTTTCTAAATAGATACTCACTTTGAAACAAAGGAAGCTTTATTTCTTCGTTTTCAATGTGTATGCTGTCTGTTTCTTTTCTTTTCTTCCTGTATTTCTCTTCTTTCTTTTTTCTTTTTCTTTTCCTGTAGTCCTATTGTACTAGCTGGAACTTCCAATAAAATGTTAAATAGGAATGATGAGAGAGGGCATCTTTGTCTTGTTTCCCGTCTTCAGGGGAAAGACTTCCAGTCTCTCGCCACTAAGAATCATATGCGCTCTAGCTGTTTTGTAGGCATTCTTTAACAAGGAAGTAAGTTTCTCTTTACTGCTTTTTTGTTGAGAGTTTTATCATGAGTAGGTTTTAAATTCTGTCAAGTAATTTTTCTGTGTTAGTTGATATAGTTATTTTTTTTCTCTCTAGCAAGTTGATATAGTGAATTACATTGATTTAGACGTGTATGTATTGATTCTTCCTTGATTCCCTGGCATGAATTTGACATGGTCATGGTGTGTAATTCTTTTCTTAAATTTTTTGACTCCTTTGCATATATTTTATTGAGGATTCTTTGGTTCTTTGTTGATGAAATTATTGGCTTGTAGATTTCTTTCCTTGTATGGTCTTCATCCCATTGGGTATTGTGACAAGGTTGGCCTCATAGAGTGAGGTAGGAATTGTTCCTTCTGCTTTTGTTTCTAAATAAACTGTCTTAGGGAACCAGTGGCCGTCCTGTGGTTAGCATGCGATGCTTCCACTGCAAGAGACATGGGTTTATTCCCTGGTTGGGGAGCTAAGATTCCCAGACATAATCAAACAAAGCTTTCTTTGCCTTCCAGGATTGCCATAACAAATTGCCGTCATGTATGGATGTGAGAGTTGGACTGTGAAGAAGGCTGAGTGCCAAAGAAGTGATGCTTTTGAACTGTGGTGTTGGAGAAGACTCTTGAGAGTCCCTTGGACTGCAAGGAGATCCAACCAGTCCATTCTGATGGAGATCAGCCCTGGGACTTCTTTGGAAGGAATGATGCTGAAGCTGAAGCTCCAGTACTTTGGCCACTTCATGCGAAGAGTTGACTCATTGGAAAAGACTCTGATGCTGGGAGGAATTGGGGGCAGGAGAAAAAGGGGATGACAGAGGATGAGATGGCTGGATGGCATCATGGATTCGATGGACGTGAGTCTGGCTGAACTCCGGGAGATGATGATGGACAGGGAGGCCTGGCGTGCTGCAATTCATGAGGTTGCAAAGAGTCGGACACGACTGAGAGACTGAACTGAACTGAACGGTTTAAAACAACAGAAGTTTATTCTCTCACTGTGGGATGCTAAAAGTTCAAATTCAAGTTGTAGGCAAGGCTGTGGTCACACTGAAACCTTGGGAGGATCCCTCCTTGCTTTCCCAGGTTTATTTCATCATAATGATATTGTCATTCCTCAATCGCAGTTTCTTAATGGTCAGTTATTTGAGAATTATTTTGTTCTGTTGCTTGTGTACTTGATTTTTAAAAATCTTTTTTATTGAGCTATCATTGATTTATAATTTTGTGCTAGTTTCAGGTGTATACCAAATTGATTCAGTTTTTCATATTTTTCCATTATAGGTTATTATAAGATATTGAGTACAGTTCCCTCTGTTATACAGTAGGTCCTTTTTTTGTTTATATTTTATATAGTAATGTGTATCTGTTAATCTGAAACTCTCCTAATTTATACCTCTTCTCCTTTTCATTTGGTAACCATAAGTTTGTTTTCTATGTCTGAGTCTGTTTCTATTTTGTAAATAATTTCACCTGTATCATGTTTTAGATTCCACATGTGATACCATGTGATAGTTGTCTTTCTGACTTCACTTCACATGATCATCTCTAGGTCCATCCGTACTGACGCAAATGGTAATATTTCCTTCTTTTACGGCTGAATTTTACATATGTACATATAGACCGTTTCTTGATCCATTCATCTGTTCATCTGTTGATGGACACAGGTTGATTCTTTGTCTTAGCTATTTTAAATAGTGCTGCCGTAAACATTGCTGTGCATGTATCTTTTTGAATTAAGCTTTCACGTTTTCCAGATATATGCCCAGGAATGGCGTTGCTGGATCATATGGTTGCTCTATTTTTTATTTTTTAAGGAACATTCACATTGTTTTCCATAGTGGCTGCACCAATTACACATTCCCACCAACAGTGTAGGAGGGTCCCTTTTCTCCAGCATTTATTGTTTGTAGACTTTTGTTTCGTTGACTGTGTCATGTTTCCCTGATTCTTTGTGTTCCTTGTAGCTTTGTATTAGAATCTGCATTTGAAGAAATAGCCAGCTCTCCAGTCTTTACAGACTGGATTTGACAGAGAAAACCTTTACTAAGACCTCACTAGAGATTCTAAGAGACTCTCTAATCTTTCTATGGATGTGTATTCTCTGGGCTCATTCATTTAGATTCCTATTTAGAGTGGATTTTTCTGCTTTCTCTCTCTCTTTTTTAAGGAGTCCATAATCTCTTACTCTCTATGATATCTCACTGCTTTAGCTCTGGCTAGGACTTTTCAGTCACATTTCACTTCTCTTCCCCCTTACCTGTGGATAAACCTTGAGTTCTATGCCTTCTGATAGATATGCCTAGCTGTGCTGGGCATAGCAGACTGCCCACCCCTTTTCTTTCATGCTTAGTTGCCTCCATGAAACTGTAAGGGTTCCATCTGTGCTTCAACTGAGGCAAGACAAAAACTAGATGCTTTGGTGGCACACCAAAGGCTAGGGCTTTGGAGGCATTCTCTAGTTCTCTCTCTCCCACCTGGTGGAGAAACCTTGGATTCTATGCCTCCTGTCAGTCTCATAGAGCAGTATCAGAATAGTAAACCATCCACCCTTTTGCTTTGTTCTTATCTGCCCTCAAGTGTATATCTGAGTGTACAACATTCTTTCTTTCTGAAGGACTTCTGTTAACATTTTTTTTTTTTTTTGCAAGGTTTCTTCAGTTCAGTTCAGGCACTCAGTTGTGTCTGACTATTTGCAACCCCATGGACTGCAGCACACCATGCTCCCCTGTCCATCACCAACTCCCAGAGCTTGCTCAAACTCATGTCCATTGAGCTGATGATGCCATCCAACCATACCCTCTGTTGTCCCCTTCAACTCCTGCCTTCACTCTTTCCAAGCATCAAAGTCTTTTCCAATGAGTCAGTTCTTTGCATCAGGTGGCCAAAATACTGGAGCTTCAGCTTTAGCATTAGTCCTTCCAATGAATATTCAGGATTGATTTCCTTTAGGATTGTTTTGTTGGTTTTGTAGGATTGTTCTGTTGTTATGCCTGGTTTAATCTCCTGCAGTCCAAGGGACTCTCAAGAGTCTTTTCCAACACTTCAGTTCAAAAGCATCAATTCTTCAGTGCTCAGCTTTCTTTATAGTCCAAGTCTCACATCCATACTTGACTACTGAAAAAATCATAACTTTGACCAGATGGACATTTGTGGGCAAAGTAATGTCTCTGCTTTTTAATATGCTGTCTAGGTTGGTCATAGCTTTTTTTCCAGGGAGGAAGCGTCTTCAAATTTCATGGCTGCAGTCAACATCTGCAATGATTTTGGAGCCCAAGAAGATAAAGTCTATCACTGTTTCCATTGTTTCCCCATCTAGTTGCCATGAAATCCAATCAGTCCATCCTAAAGGAAATCAGTCCTGAGTATTCATTGGAAGGACTGATGCTGAGGCTGAAACTACAATACTTCGGCCACCTGCTGCAAAGAACTGACCCATTTGAAAAGACCTTGATGCTGGAAAAGATTGAAGGTGGGAGGAGAAGGGGATGACAGAGTATGAGATGGTTGGATGGCATCATCGACTCAATGGACATGAGTTTGAGTAAATTCTGGGAGCTGGTGATGGACAGGGAGGCCTGGCATGCTTTAGTCCATGGGATCTCAAAGAGTCTGTCACAACTGAGTGACTGAACTGAACTGATGGGCCCAGATGCCATGATCTTAGTTTCCTGAATGCTGGTTTTAAGTCAACTTTTTCACTCTCATCTTTCACTTTTCTCAAGAGGCTCTTTTGTTCTTCTTTGCTTTCTGCCATAAGGGTGGTGTCATCTGCATTTCTGAGGTTATTGATATTTCTCTCCGCAATCTTGATTCCAGCTTGTGCTTCATCCAGCCCGGCATTTCATATGAAGTACTTTGCATATAAGTTAAATAAGAAGGGTGACAATATTCCATCTTGACGTACTCCTTTCCGAATATGGAAGCAGTCTGTTATTACATGTCCCATTCTAACTGTTGCTTCTTGAACTGCTTACCAATTTCTCAGGAGGCAGGTAAGATGGTCTGGTATTCCCATCTCTTTAAGAATTTTCAACAGGTTGTTTCAATAGTGACCCAATTCCGTCATCTTTTGTTTATTTGAGAAAGACTTTTTTCTCTTCACTTTTGAATGACAATTATGTTGGATACAGAATTATGTTTTACTGTATTTTTTTCTTCAACACTTCAGATATTTCTCTCCACCCTCTGCTTGTATGCAAGTTTTCTAAAGATAAGTCCAGTATAATATATATATTTCTTTCTCTGTAGGTAATTTATCCCTTCCCCTACCCACTTTTGACTTTCTTTCTAGGTTTTTTTATTTACTTTTGATGTCCTGTGGTTTGAAAATGGATACGCTCAGTTGTACATTTTTGGTACTTATCCTGCTTAATTTTTTCAGAGCTTCTTGGATCTGTAATTTGTTATCTGTCATTTATCTTGGAAAAGTCTTATTCATTGTTATTCAGATATCCTCTGCTTCTTTCTGGTGGGTGAAATTTTGATATACTGAGGCATGAAGAAGTTATTCTAGATTCAATGTAATTTTACCTGAATTTATGTTAACCAGAATAGCCTGTCTTATGGCCTGTCAAAAATGCATTGTATACCTGCTTTAACTATTAAAGAAAATAACAAAATGGAGTAACAGTGGTTCAGATATCCAGAATGGAGCCAGATGGCCATTATGGATATTGTTTCAGACATGTTCCTGTATTACTGAGAACTTGAACTTTCTGAACTGTATCAGACTCAAGGACATCCATGTCTTTCTCAAAACAATATCTGCCAGCATCTGCCTTCAGCAACCTTATGGTCTTATGGTGTCCTCTTGTAACAAGGCTATCATTTCCAATCCCAGCCAGTTCTTCCTTTTAATAAGCACCCTTGCTTCTTGCCAGCTCCAGTCCTAATTCTTGGCAAACAACTTATGTAATTTTGGGGGTGTTGCCTTTATAAGACTTTCCCATTTTGTAGTCAAACAGACCATAATTCAAGTACTATTGATTCTGTGTCTCCTGGGCTATCATCCTCAGTTTGGCTCAAATAAAACCCTTTTCTACTCTTATTATGGGTTGTTTATTGATATTTGGTATTCTTATTATTCCTGGATATTCTGTGCCTTTTTTTTTTTTTTTATTCCTTTCTCTCTTTGCTTTTCAATTTGGGAAGTTTTCATTAGTGTCTCTTCAAGTACCCTGAATCTTTCCTCGGTTATGTCCATTTTACTAATGACCTCATCCCTGGTGGCTCAGAGGTTAAAGCGTCTACCTGCAATGCAGGAGACCTGGGTTCGATCCCTGGGTCTGGAAGTTCCCCTGGAGAAGGAAATGGCAACCCACTCCAGTATTCTTGCCTGGAGAATCCCAAGGACGGAGGAGCCTGGTAAGCCCCAGTTCACGAGGTTGCAAAGAGTCGGACACGACTGAGCAACTTCACTTCATCACAGATTATAGGCATTCTTAATTTTTGTTATAGTGCTTTTTTATGTCCACTATTAAAAAAATTCTTTCATAGAATTGCCATCTCTCAGCTTACATTATACATCTTTTCTTGCATGTTGCCCCCTTTTTCTATTAATGTCCTTAATTATGGTTACTTCCAGAGTACATCATGAGAAATGCTGGACTGGAAGAAACGCAAGCTGGAATCAAATTGCTGGGAGAAATATCAATAACCTCAGATATGCAGATGACACCACCCTTATGGCAGAAACTGAAGAGGAGCTAAAAAGCCTCTTGATGAAAGTGAAAGAGGAGAGTGAAAAAGTTGGCTTAAAGCTCAACATTCAGAAAACAAAGATCATGGCATCCGGTCCCATCACTTCATGGGAAATAGATGGGGAAACAGTGGAAACAGTGTCAGACTTTATTTTGGGGGGCTCCAAAATCACTGCAGATGGTGACTGCAGCCATGAAATTAAAAGACGCTTACTCCTTGGAAGAAAAGCTATGACCAACATAGATAGTATATTCAAAAGCAGAGACATTACTTTGCCAACTAAGGTCCGTCTAGTCAAGGCTATGGTTTTTCCTGTGGTCATGTATGGATGTGAGAGTTGGACTGTGAAAAAGGCTGAGCGTCGAAGAATTGATGCTTTTGAACTGTGGTGTTGGAGAAGACTCTTGAGAGTCCCTTGGACTGCAAGGGGATCCAACCAGTCCATTCTGAAGGAGATCAGCCCTGGGGGTTCTTTGAAAGGAATGATGCTAAAGCTGAATCCCCAGTACTTTGGCCACCTCATGAGAAGAGTTGACTCATTGGAAAAGACTCTGATGCTGGGAGGGATTGGGGGCAGGAGGAGAAGGGGACGACCCAGGATGAGATGGCTGGATGGCATCACAGACTCGATGGACGTGAGTCTGAGTGAACTCCGGGAGATGGTGATGGACAGGGAGGCCTGGCGTGCTGCGATTCATGGGGTCGCAAAGAGTCGGACACGACTGAGTGACTGAACTGAACTGAACTAAAGATTTCATATCTGATAATTCCAAAATTGCCACTGTATCTGTGTCCAGTACTCTTGCTTCCTTTTTATTTTTAAGCTGTATTTTGTCTTTGCCTTTTAGCATGACTTTTAATTTTTTGTTGAAACCCAGACATATGTATAATATGTACTTGGTTAAATAGGCCATTAGTGTGAGGATTTATGTTTATCCTACTGGAGTTAATCTGTGTTTAACCTGTGTCAGAGGGTTTGGTCTCCTCTGCTGTCCTTATTTTGTCTTCCCCTTTGTCTTTGAATTTCCCTAGAATCTCCATCTAAACTAGAGCCTGTGGCTTTAAGTTCTTTGATTTATAATCCATGTTATACTGCTGATGTGGTGATAAGATATTTGAGGGGAATGTTTCTGTAATCTTATGGCTATGTCTCCATATTTACAGGACTAGAGTCCCTTGGCTTTGGCCTTCAGAAGAGATGTTTAGCCTTTTATCCTTCTCTTAGGAGATATAGGAAGCTTTGAAGGGAGTCACGTTTTGTGTTCCTCTTCACCTAAATAAGCCCCTGGACTTCCCTAGTGGCTCAGGCGGTAAAGCATCTGCCAGTAGTGAAGGAGACCTGGGTTCGATCCCTGGGTCAGGAAGATCCTCTGGAGAAGAAAATGGCACCCCACTCCAGTACTCTTGCCTGGAAAATCCCATGGATGGAGGAGCCTGGCAGGCTACAGTCCATGGGGTCTCAAAGAGTCGAGCATGACTGAGTGACTTCACTTCCCCTAAATAATTGAAGGCTCTGGTAAAGTTGTTTCTTTTCAGGTCAGGCTTTTGTTTTAGAGACAAAAAGCTCTGGGCAGATTTCGAAATGGCCTCCTTCCTCCTCCTCTTGACCCAAGTGCAGTCTAATCGTGGGGCTTTTGGAGGTAAACCTTGTTAAATGTAAGGGTCCCTGTAAAACTGGCCTTCTTTATAGTTCAGAAGCTAGTTCACAATCAGCCTCCAGCAATTAATCAACATATTTTTGTTTTCCAGGCAGTTACAGGCTTCAGCTCCTCCTACTCCAAGTAAGCTGTGATTCACTACATCTCCTTTATCTCCAGTTTTCTGGTTAGAAGTTTACCCTCAATTCTCTGATGGATTTAAGCAGAGTGGTTGATTTTGACTTTGTTCAGCTTTTTCCATATTCACAGGATGGGAGTGAGGGCTTTTGAGCTCTTTATCTGTGTAAAGTGGAAATCTTTAATCCTTTTTGTTTTGGAAGGAAGAAGGATGCATATGTCCCGGATAATTGGAAAATGCAGACTTGACCATAGCCTTTTATGTATATGACTGTATTTATCTATTAATATTTATTTTGGCTCTTCATTGCTACGCGGGCTTTCCTCTAGTTGTGACGAGCGGGAGCTACTCTGTCGTTGCGGTGAGCCGGCTTCTCATTCCAGTGACTTGTTGCGGAGCATGGCTGTAGAGTGGGCGGGCTTAAGTAGGCGTGGCTTGTGAGAGCAGTTGCTGTGGTCCCCCGTTCTAAAGCACAGGCTCAATACTTGTGGTGCCCTGGCTTAGTTGCTCCACTGCAATTGGGATCTTCCTGGATCAGGGATCAAACTCACGTCTCCTACATTGGCAGGCAGACTGTTTGCCACTGAGCCACCAGGGAAGCCCAACCATAGCGTTTTTTACATGTTTTAAAACTGTAAAATGATGGCCAGAATAGGATTGGTTGAGCTTCAGGTATGAAAAATGATCTTGTTTTTCAGTGGCCCAGTTGTGTCCCACTCTTTACAGACTGCAGCACGCCAGGCCTCCCTGTCCATCACCATCTCCTGGAGTTTGCCCAAGTTCATGTTCATTGAATCGGTATGCCGTCCAGCCATCTTATTCTCTGATGCTCTCTTCTCCTTCTGGGACTTCCCCAGCTCGATTTTTCCCAGCATCAGGGACTTTTCCAGTGAGTCGTCTGTTCACATCAGATGACCAAATAAGTCATCTGTTCATGTCAGAGGATCATGAAAAATGAACTATTAACTTCTAAATAAAGCTCAGTTTTTAAAAAACTACTCAATAAAAGAATCATCAGTCTTCTGCGTATTACAGGTAAGAATTTCAGCAATTAAGTTGGCCTTTCTGAGACCGTTTCTTTATCTTTCAGAGTTTTAGCTATCTCAAGGGTGAACATGAAGTTCAAACAAACTGATGAAATAATGACAGATATTTACTGATAGATTAAAAGGTGCTGGTAATTGTGTATTTCATTTCCCTTAATCCTCCTCCAAACCCTGCATTGTGTTATTTGAATTTTTCTTTCAAAGATGAGGAAAACAGACATGAGCATATAAATTTTTGTTGTGTAGTTGCTGAGTCATGTCCATCTCTTTGCCACCCCATGGACTGTAGCCTGCCATCCATGGAATTCTCCAGACAAGAATACTGCAGTGGGTTGCCATTTCCTTCTCCAGGCCATGTTTCCAACCCAGAGATGGAACTTGTGCTAGGATTCTTTATTGCTGAGCCACAAGGGAAGCCCGAACATATAAATAATAAACCTAACTCATACAGGTGTAAGTATCAGTGCCTAAACCTGACAGGTTTTGTAGTAACTAAGAGAATAGAGATGAATTGAACTGCTCCAAAAAGGCAAAGCAGAGTATGTGCATATATGTATACACACATATGTACACATGCCTGTGTTGCAGGACATCACAAGCCTCGGGACAAGCTCATAGTGTTCTTTCTTGACTCATTAATCAGTGACTGTAATATTTATCTCTCTCTTGTCCACATTCGGTTCCCCAATATTTCTGAGGCATCAGATTCTTGTAGTGTGTGTAGGAAGAATAGTCCCACTCTAAAACTGAAGTGCTGTTATATCTGTGGAACTGCATGACCAGGGCAGGTACCGTGGTGCACCCTGGTTTCCAGGGGTTCTATGTCTGACAGTGGACACCGTGCCTCAGTGGGTGTGCAGTAGGTTCGAGAGCTTCAAGAGCGCGGTGGTATCTGCAGGGGTGTCTAAGCATTTTAAGAATATCCTATTCATGGTGGCTGGAATTCTAAATTCAGTTATGAAGGAACACAGTATAAATTTACAGCTACTGCTTAGCAGGCAAATAAACCAACAGTTGCCCCAGGCTTTATTATTTCTGCTGTTCATTGTTTTTGAAAATTTATTTTAGTGGTTGTGAAAGATGCCAGATTGAGAAAGACACTGGAAAACAAAATCGCAGTTTATTCACAGATGACTCATTAGCTCTTCAGCTTCTTCAGGAGTCTCATTACCTCTAGGCTTCCTGTAAGTGTACTTGGAGGTCTCTTGCTGTACTTTTTAATCAGTTTTAATTTGGGACTGTGGTTAGCAGGTGAATGGAAAAATAACTGTTGAGTCACCATGCAGGGTCACTGACCAGATTCTAAGGTCTGACTTCTTGCAGGCAAGTCACTTAAATTCTGTGTGCCTCAGTCTCTTCATCTGTAGAGTGAGGATAAAGTGAAGATAAATAGCACCACCTCAAAGAGTTGTGAGCATTGAATTACTTAATATGTGCAGTATTTGCAAAACTGGAACAATACATTTCATATATGAAGTGATCTGTGGGTGTTAGCTACTTTATGTATTTCGTTAAGCATATAACTTGTTGCGAGAAGTTCGTTAGCCTAACATATCTCCATATTTAAATCATCCAGTGTTGCTCTTTGATTTCCGATTCTGCAGTGCTACTGATTGCACTGGAATTAGTAATCAGTGCGAGTGAATGGACAGCTGTATTCACTGATCTCAGCATAGCACCATCTACGGCAGCCTCACTTGATGGTAACAGATCATCAGTCCCTCTTTTGCATTCCCATCCATTCCACCCCAGTCTACTCATTTCTCCCACATTTGCTTGACAACTTTTTCAAAGCCGTGTTTTCTGTAGTGGCCTCTGAGGCTGTATTCAGCCAGGAATCTTTTTCTCCTATTCATGGGAGAATGAATCCTGCCATAGCCTGAAGATTAAAATACCCTACAGAGATTTATTGCTTTGCTTCCAGGTTCCTGAAGGAGAAGTGTTGGACTATATATGTCTTTTTCAAGAAAGAAATAGGTTTCAGTTCAAGAAGATCCTGCAGAGCTTGAGGGTCAACAGTTCAGTCCCTAATCATTACAATATGATATAATTCCTATAATTTTTATTTTGTGGTTGTGTTAATCTATAAAGGAGTATCTTCTCAATGTTCTCAGAGTCATGAATAAAATCTTAACATTAGCTAAACGTTATGAAAATTACAGGATTTATCCAGTTTCTAAAACACCTAGGTCTGAAGTTGAGATTATAATTAGATACAGGGTGGTAGAAATATAGATGGCATGGAACTGTGCTCCTAGAATTAAACTTACAAGTGAGATATTGTAGCTCATATATGAAAATGAGTGAATTGAATAAATTATATAAGGTATGTAGGAGATCAGAGAAGAGACAGACATAAGGTGTATGCACAAAATTATTATGTAGTGTGTTCATATCATATCCTATATACTTCTTTGTATATACTAGATGGTTAACTCTTATTTTACTTATATATTTTGTTCACAGTTTCATCTCCATTTCCAGTGTTGAGCTTAGCTCCTGTCACATGGCAGTACACAGCACATTTACTCTCCCAACTCTGGCCTTTAGCATTATCTGTGCAAATAGCACATGTTAACTGTAATTTATAGACTCTTGCCACAATGTGTGGTTGTATAGAAAATTGAGGCAGAATATTCGAATCATCATCATCACCATTATTCACTCATTTTTGTTAAATATTTACAAGTTTCCAGGCACTCTTCTAAGTACTCCTTTAACTTATTGAATCATCACAGCAATTTTATGGGATAATTACTATTGATATTCCTATTTATATATGATAGCACTAAAGCATAAAAGAATAAATAAAATTGCCCAAGGTCACTGAGTAACTAAGCAGTAAGCCAGAATTTAAATCCAAAATGCGGAAGAAACCCAAGTGACCATCAAAGATGAATGGATAAAGAAAATGTGGTTGATGCATACAATGGAAATTACCTAGCTTTAAAAAAAAATGAGGTTCTGCATTTTAAGACATGTGGATGGACCAAGAGAAGATTATGCTTAGAGTAAATAAGTGAGACAGAGAATGAGGAATACTGTACGATATCACTTATATGTGGAATCTGAAAAGTAACAGAAATGGACTCAGTAGATACAGAAAGCAAATTAATGGTTACCAGTGGGGAGGGGAGAGAGGGAGGCACATGTTAATAAGCATATGGCATTAAGAGATACAAAGAGATACAAACTAGTATGTATGAAGCAGATAATCAACCAACATATTTTATTTAGCACAAAGAATTATAACCATTATCCTATAATATGTTTTAAGGGAGTATAATCTGTAAAAATACTGAATCACTATGCTATATCAGTTCAGTTCAGTTGCTCAGTCGTGCCGGACTCTTTGTGACTCCATGGACTGCAGCATGCCGGGCCTCCCAGTCCATCACTAACTCCCAGAGTTTACTCAAACTCATGTCTATTGAACTGGTGATGCCATCCAACCATCTCATCCTCTGTTATCCCCTTCTCCTCCTGCCTTCAATCTTTCGCAGCATCAGGGTCTTTTCAAACGAGTCAGTTCTTCCCATCAGGTGGCCAAAATATTGTAGTTTCAGCTTCAGCATCAGTCCTTCCAATGAATATTCAGGACTGATTTTCTTTAGGATGTACAGGTTGGATCTCCTTGAAACTAATATACCTGAAACTAATATAATACTGTAAATCAACTGTAGTCAATTCATTTATGCATGAAGTGAATGTGTTAGTCACTCGGTTATGTCTGACTTTTTGTGACCCATACATACATACAAAAAGTTTGACTCCAAAATTAAAAAAAAAAAAAAAGTGTTGCCAAATAGTCATAGATGGAGAAGGAAATGGCAACCCCCTCGAGTATTCCTGCCTGGAGAATTCTGTGAACCTAGAAGCCTGACAGGCTAGAGTCCACAGGGTCGCAGAGAGCTGGACACGCCTGAGCAACTAACTTTCTTAAATAGTCATAGTGGGCAACACAGAGTAATACTACAAGCCTGGCCTTGTAGAGCTGATGGAAGTGCTGAGATGTGAAGGAAAGTAGGAAGGTCTGCAGGCTTCCAGAACTTCACAGGCATCATACTGCCAGGACACTTACTGTTAGAGTAGGAGATTAAAAGAATAGCTTATTGGTCTTTGAAATTACAAAGAAAAATTGTATAAATTTGCATCCATATAGTTCTGTGAGAAGAGCTATCTACATACAACTATGTATATATACAACCATTTAAAACTTGCTTTTAAGAAATTTAAAGATACAAAATATTTTCAGGACAATGCTTAGCTTAATATTTAGGTCAATATGCTATCAGCCACTGTGAAAAATTGTCTCCTTGCCAAGGAGATAGTTTTATTAAAAGTTCTATTTTTAAACTAACTTTTTTTAAAGCAGCTTCTATTCATGGAGACAGATTTTCATATAATCTGATATGGTGGTAAATTAAAGGTATGCACACAGGGTAAGGTGGCACCCTTATCTTTAACTGAGAAAATAATTTAAAAATTCAAGTTGATTACAATATTATTAATTATGTGCTGCTTAATGTTTTGCATAACATGTTATATTAATATTCTTGAAGCATTTATCTAGGTCTAGCAGACATAACTTTTTAATATTTATTTTCTATTTAGGGCACTGGGTGAAACAGAATTAAAATAACTTTTTAATGTCATATACTAAGTTACTGGGAGTCCTAAACTTAATACTTCTACATCTCAGTTTTCTACCAAGTTTTAGTAAGTTACATGATTTTATTTAGTTGTAAATTGTCCCTCATTTTCTCAAAACGCACATATTCAGGTAATATGTTAAACAGATAAAATTTACATTCATGGTAGTTTTCCCTACAATCTTATTGCTCATGAAATTTATAAATGACGTTTTGAATGGTTTCTGTCTCTTAACTGGTGTTTTGAAAGGATGATTGCCCACAGTGTGTGATTTTAGTGGTCTGAAGAGGTTCTCCAGTTGAATTGAAACCCCATCATTTATCATTAGGGTTATTTCTAGGGGCTTCTCTGATAGCTCAGTTGGTAAAGAATCCGTCTGATATGCAGGAGACCCTGGTTCAACTCCTGGGTCAGGAAGATCCCCTGGAGAAGGGATAGGCTCTCCACTCCAGTATTCTTGGGCTTCCCTTGAGCCTCAGCTGGTAAAGAATCCACCTGCAATGTGGGAGACCTGGGTTCAATCCCTGGGTTGGGAAGATCCCCTGGAGAAGGGAAAGACTACCCACTCCAGTATTCTGGCCTCGAGAATGGGGTCACAGAGTCGGACACAACTGAGTGACCTTCACTTTCACTATTTCTTTGGAGCTTAGTGGATAATCTTTCGGTGATACCTCCTATATAAATACTATTTATATGAATTTGTATACATTTAATTTATAAATTACTCCATTTATTTCAGTTATGGATTCATTTGAAGTTAATCTAGAGATAGATATAGGAGGAGTGGTTCTTGGAGACTATTAACTAGGAAGGGGCATGAGGGAGTTTTCTGAGAACCCAGGGAAGGTGATGTGAAGACTGAGGCAGAGACTGGAGTGATGTAGCCATGAGCAGAGAAAAATTAGGGTTGCCAAATCCATCAAAAATGTTAATAATCAAGGAAGGACTCTCTGTTAGATTGCCCAGAGGGAATGTAACCTGTCACCACAGATTTTAGACTCTGACTTCAAGAACTGCTGTTGCTGCTGCTGCTGCTAAGTCACTTCAGTCGTGTCCAACTCTGTTCGACCCCATAGATGGCAGCCCACCAGGCTCCCCCCTCCCTGGGATTCTCCAGGCAAGAACACTGGAGTGAGCTGCCATTTCCTTCTCCAATGCATGAAAGTGAAAAGTGAAAGTGAAATGGGCAATGGCACCCCATTCCAGGACTATTGCCTGGAAAATCCCATGGATGGAGGAGCCTAGTAGGCTACAGTCTATGGGGTCACAAAGAGTTGGACACAACTGAGCGACTTCACTTTCACTTTGCTACTAAGTCATTTAATGGTAAATTTCCTCATCTGTTAATCTAGAATAATGATTGGCACCCATCTTGTTTTTAGAATTTGAGAACATGAATAATAATTTAAAAAAAAATAGTAAAGGTCCTTTTATGCAGATAGCATTTAAAAATTTTTAGCTCTTGCTTTTTATTATTATATCATATATTACTTGAGTGAAGTCAGTTTCTTCAGGTTCTGTCCATAAACCTTCTCACAGATGAATGCTGAGAGAGTAGAATTTTGTGTAATAATGTTCTTGTCTAGCATGCTCACAAACATTTACTCATAAGCATTTGCTGAAAACAGACCCATCCTTATCAATAAAACTTTCCAAAATAGTTGTTTAAGATATTATAATATGAATTAAATTAGAGATCTGAATTTGAACACAGGCATATCATATAAAATTTAAAGGCAAATACTCTTTTCTAATTACTAAATGGAAACTTTGTAATTTGAGAGAGGTTATTAAATGCTAACAGAGCTTATGAAGGACTGTGTAATTGAGGGCTGCTGAACCTCATTCATTTCCTTTGGTGATTGTTACCCATCTGAAGAAAATTCTTCACCTGTAATTTTATTTTCACAGTTTTTATCAGTTATGCTTTGATACACTAAAGAAGCTACACTGTCAGTTTTCAATTTGCTTTTAATCTTTCATGTTTTATATGATGAATATATTGTTAAAATACAGGAATACATGAAGAGTTATCTTCCATTACTTGTTTTTATTTCCTAGAAAAGAAGGAAAATTGTTGTATATCTGTGAGTGTGTGTGTGTTTCAGAGATAATTTTTCCCAATTACTTGAAAATTAACTTAGGCAATTTTAGTTGTCAACTCATGGTTAATGCTTTTTAAAAGTAACTCTGAAAATATTAAAGTGCATAATTTTACTTTAATGAAAAAGAATTTATATGTTTACTTTAATCATTTTGTGGGTATAGGGATGACATGAACAGAACACTGTATTCAGGTAAGAATATATTATTTGTTTCTCACATTTAGTTAGGGAACTTTTCATCTCTGGTCTGTTAAAAAACTTGAAAGTTAATTAGATAAGTAGTTATAATGTCACATGAATGACTAGATTCTAACTATTAATGCACATGGCTGGCAAAAAATAATATTCTCTTTAAATGACAGCCCTAAATAAGCCTGCATTTTAAACTTTTGCTATTATTGTGGTGGTTTTATTTTGCTTTTGTAAATTGCCTGTCATTTTCTGCACCTGTCTGTTGTGCTTTTTTTCTGTTCCTCCAGATCTTGTGGGAAAGAAGGACAGATTATTGTATTCGTTGTGGTAACAATATGTACTATATTGTATGTGATAAAATCAGTGGCTGAATATAGTAATAAACAAAAAAGTTCTTACTTATGTAACAGTCCAAGGGTAGGTGCCATCCCAGAGTTAGGTGAGCCGTGCTCTGCTCCACACAGACACTGGGGCTCCAGCCATAAAATATGTGCCTTCTAGAAAAGTAACTCCCCAAATTGCCCTGAGTTTCAGCCAACAGAAATGAAATGGAAACAGAAAAGGTGAGGAAGTCACAGGTCTTTCTCAAACAATGGTTTGAGATATATTTACTGCACTCTGTAGGCATTCTGTGGCTTAGAACAGGTTACATGAGCCTCTGGAAGTTCAAGCTGGGGGAAGACTGGGTAATGCGATTTCAAGTGAGCAATTCCTTCCCCAGATTTGTTCCTGCCAAGAGGAAATGTGAACCTCCCACAGTTGGTCTCTAAGCACTAAATGTTCGTGGGCACACTTTCCACAGTACTCAGAACACAGCCATGATGGAGTTTTACTCCTTCTTTGCTCCATATTCTGATACTTAGTTGCTGATTTTTTAAATAACTGTTTTCCTTTCTATTTTTTTTAATTTTTATTGTGAGACAGAATACACTATTAATAGTTGGTAATGAATTTGTAAGGTAGGCAGAAAATCATTTAAGATATAGATGACCTGAACAGCACTTTCAATCCACTTGATTTAATTGACATTTATGTAATATTCCATCCAATGCTTTATTCTGTGAGGGTAGTGCTACCATAAACTAAACCAGATAAAGGCATTACATAGAATAGAGAATTTCTGGACAGCTATCATCCAGAAATTCTCATAAATAGAGAACAAAAAAATTCTTAATATTTGCAAATGAATCAAAAAATGTAAGAAAAAATTATACACCAAATGGAATGTATGCTGGGGAAATGAAGCAGTTTCAGCATTAAAAAAAAAAATCAATGTAATTCACCACAGTAACTGGCTAAAGAGGAAAACTCATAAATATCAATTGATTTGGAAATAACATTTGACAAAAGCCAATACTCATTCATGATACTAACACTCAGCAAGCTAAGAATAAGTGGAAACGTCCTCACTTTATCAAAACAATCAAACAAACAAAACACTCTGATTCCAGAACACCTATCACTAAGATGATTCTAAGTGGTTTGAGACTGCAAACTTTCCTCCTAAAATTAGCATGCCTATTTAACATTTTGTTGGAAATTCTAGTTAGTACAATAGAGCAAAAAATTCATGAAGAATAAGAAATATATGTATACACACACATTCAAAGGTAGAAATAAAACTATTTTCTGAGAGAATGATCAATTATGTGGAAAAATAGATTATCTAACAGAAATCTCTTGGAACTAACAAATAATTACAGCACAGTCACAGGAAACATATAAGGTTACTGTTCAAATGCCTTGTTTCCTTATAGGTCAGCCATACCCAATCAGAATGTGTAATTTAAAAAGAAGTCATTGGTCTTCCCTGATGTCTCAGTGGTGAAGAATCCACCTGCCAATGCAAGAGACATGGATTCGTTTCTCTGGTCCAGGAAGATCCCACATGGTGCCAAGCAGCTAAGGCCGCATACTACAGATACTGAGCGTGTGCTCTAGAGCCTGGGAGCTGCAACTGCTGATCCCCCGTGCCCCAACTGCTGAGCCCACTCACCCCAACTGCTGAGCCCATGTGCCCCAACTGCTGAGGCCACGTGCCCCAACTGCTGAGCCCACGTGCCCCGACTACAGAACCCCACACGCCTGGAGCCTGTGCTCCACAGTGAGAGGAGGCATGGCAATGAGAAAGCTGCACACTACAAATAGAGCAGCCCCCCCCCCTCACCGCAACTAGTCTACAGAGCAACACAGACCCAGCTCAGACAGAAATGGATAAAATTATTTTTTTAAGAAAATCATTTACAGTGACACCAGTGTAAATGGAACCTGTGTGTAAATCTAATGAAATATGTATAGGATCTGTCTGCTGGAAAGTACAAAACATTGATAAAATAAATCAAAGGACATCTTTATAAATTGAGTTATTACATGTTCATCATTAGAAAAACTCAATATTTTTAAGACATAAATTCTCTCACACTTGATATGGATTGAAAAGTATCTCAGCCAAAGTTCTAGAAAGCTATTTTAGAGGTCTTAACAAACTGATCCTGAGTTTCCTATGGAAAGGAAAAGGTCCTAGAAGAGTCAACACAGTGTGGTAGTATGGAAACATAGTTGGAGGACTCTCACAGCATGATTTCAATACTTAATGTAAATCTTTAGTAATCAAGGTAGCATGTTACTAATAGTAAAATAGATACATAGGTCAATGGAATATAATAAAGAACTCAGATGCAGACTTATACAAATATAATTACTTGATTCTTACAAAGACAGAAGGTGAAAGACCTATAATTTAAAAACAGTAAGATATTGATGAAAAAAATTGAAAATGATACAGAGAAAGGGAAAGATATCCTGTACTCTTGGATTGGAAGAATTAATGTTGTTAACATGGCCATGCTACCCAAGGCAATCTATAGATTTAATGCAATCACTCTCTGTCAAAATACTCATGGCATTTTTCAAAGAACCAGAAAAAAATAATCTAAAATTCACATGGAACCACAGAAGGCCCCAAATTGTCAAAGTAGTCTTGAGAAAACAAAGCTGGAGATACTATTAAAGTCCCAGACTTTAAATTATATATTACAAAGCTACAGTAGTCAAAACAGTATGGTACTGGCACAAACAGACAGACACATAGATTGATAGCACAGACTAGAGAGCTCAGAAATAAACCCCCATGCTTACAGTAAATTAATATAACAGAGGAGGCAAGAATATACAATGAACAAAGAGCAGTCACTTCAACAAATGGTGCTGGGGAAACTGGACAGCCAGCTAAATGTAAAAGAATGAAATTAGAACACTTTCTCATACCATACACAAAAATGAGCACAAAATGGATTCATCCAAAACCTAGATTACTGTTGTTGTTTAGTCACCAAGTCATGTCCGACTCTTTGCGACTCCATGGATTGCAACACACCAGACTTCCCTTTCCTTTACTATCACCTGGAGTTTGCTCAAACTCATGTCCATTGAGTTGGTGCTACCACCAACCACCTCATTCTCTGTTGCCCCATCTCCTTTTGCCTTCAGTGTTTCCCAGAATCAGGGTTTTTTTCCAGTGAGTTGGCTCTTTGCATCAGGTGTCCACAGTATTGGAGCTTCAGCATCCTTTTTTCCAATGAATATTCAGGGTTGATATACATTAGGACCGACTGGTTGATCTTCTTGCTGTCCAAAGGACTCTCAAGAGTCTTCTCCAGCACCACAATGAGAAAGCATCAATTCTTTGGTGCTCAGCTTTCTTTATGGTCTGACTCTCACGTCCATACATGACTACTGGAAAAACCATAGCTTTGACTATATGCACTTTTGTCAACAAAGTGATGTCTCTGCTTTTTAATACCTGTCTGGGTTTGTCATAGCTTTTCTTCCAAGAAGAAAGCAATTTTTTTTTTTTTTTAATTTCACGGTTGCAGGCACTGTCCACAGTGATTTTGGAGACTAAGAAAACAAAATCTGTGACTGTTCCCATATTTTTCCATATCTATTTTTCATGAAGTGATGGGACTAGATGCTATTATCTTTGTTTTTTTGAATGTTGAGTTTTAATCCATCTTTTTCACTTTCCATTTTCACCTTTATCAAGAGGCTTTTTAGTTCCTCTTTACTTTCTGCCATCATCTGCATATCTGAGAGTGCTGATATTTCTCCCAGCAATCTAAATTCCCCCTTGTGAGTCATCTAGCCCAGCATTTCTCATGATTTACTTTGTATAAAAGTTGCATAAGCTTTTATGTAAGGGTGACAACAAACAGCCTTGATATACTCCTTTTGTTCCATGTCCAGTTTGAACTGTTTCTTCTTGACTTGCATACATGTTTCTCAGAAGGCAGGTAAGGTGGTCTGGTATTCCCACCTCTTGAAGAATTTTTCAGTTTGTGGTGATACACATAGTCCAAAGCTTTAGAGTAGTCAATGAAACAGAAGTAGATGTTTTTCTGGAACTCCCTTGCATTTTCTATGACCCAGTGGATGTTGGCAATGTGATCTCCGGTTCCTCTGCCTTTTCTAAAACCAGCTTGTATATCTGGATATATAATTACTATCAATATGGATATACAGTCCACATACTATTGAAGTCTAGCTTGAAGAATTTTGAGCTTTACCTTGGTAGCATGTGAAATGAGGGCAATTGTGTTGTAGTTTGAACTTTCTTTGGCATTGCCCTTCTTTGGAATTGGGATGAAAACTGACCTTTTCCAGTCCTGTGGCCACTGCTGTGTTTTCCAGATTTGCTTGCATATTGAGTGCAGCACTTTCACAGCATCATCTTTTAGAATTTGAAACAGCTCAACTGGAATTCCATTACCTCCACTAGCTTTGTTTGCAATAATGGTTCCTAAGGCCCCTTTAACTTCACATTCCAGGATGTCTGGCTCCAGGTGAGTGACCACACCATCATAATTATCCAGATAATTAAGACCTTTTTTGTACACTTCTGTGTATTCTGGTAAAACTTGGTTCACTGGAGAAGGATATGCATACCACTTCAGTATTCTTGCCTTGAGAACCCCATGCACACTATGGAAATATCTAGATATAAGACCTGAAACCATCAACTTCTTAGAAGAGAAGCAGAGTACTCTTTTATATAAATCATGGCAATATTGTTTTTAGATGTGTCTCCAAACGTGAGAGAAATAAAAGCAAAAGGAAACAAATTAGAGCTTATTAAACTAAAGTGCTTTTTAACAACAAAGGAGCCTATCAACAAAACAAAAAGACAACCTACTAGCATGGGTGTGTAAATGGAATGACTGATAAGAAGTCAATATCCAAAATATATAAACAGCTCATACAATTCAATATTTAAAAAATTCAATAATTAATTGGCCCAAAAACCTGAATAGACATTTGTCCAGGTAAGACATATAAATGGCTAACAAACATGAAAAGATGCTCAACATCGCTAATTATTAGAGAAATCCAAATCAGAACTACAATGAGGTATCACCTTGCATCTATCAGAATGACTATCATCAAAATGTCTTCAAATATATAATGTTAGAGAGGATGTGGGGTAAAGGGAATCCTTCTCCATTGTTGATGGGAGTATAAATTGGGGCAGCCACTATGGAGGTTCCTCAGAAAATTAAAATTAGCACTAAAATGTGATCCAGTAATTCCACTCCTAATGTACACCCACACACATACACATATCTAGAAAACCTAAGTTGAAAAAGTACATGCACCCTAATGTTCAGAGAAGCATTATTCACAACAGCCAAGATATGGGAGGAATCCAAGTACCCATAAACAGACAGATTGATAACGAAGACGTTTTTATGTTTGTATCTGTTTGTCTCTATATATGCCTGCTAAGTCACTTCAGTCGTGTCTGACTCTTTGTGACACTATGGACCCTGGCCCACCAGACTCCTCTGTTCGTGGGATTCTCCAGGCAAGAATACTGGAGCGGGCTGCCATGTGCTCCTCCAGATGACCTTTCCAACCCAGGGATCGAACCTACATCTCTTATATTTCCATCATGACTGGCAGATTCTTTACCAATAGCACCACCTGGGAAGCCCCATGTGTATATATGGAAAATTATTCAGCCCTAAAAAAATGAAATTCGGCCATTTACAGCAACATAGATGGGCCTAAAGAATAGTATGCCTCTGAAATATGTCAGATAAAAGAAAAACAAATACTGTATGATATTATTTATATGTGGAAACTAAAAAATAATGCAAATGAGTGAGTATGCAGAACAGACTCACAAATACAGGAAAGAAACTAGTGGTTACTGAAGTGGAGAGGCAGGTGTGGAGGGATGAATTAGAGGTATAGGATTAAGAGATACAAACGACCATACATAGAATAGATAAGCAACAAAGATATATTGCATAGCACAGGAAATCATAGCCATTATTTTGTAATAACTTTTAATAGAGTATAATTTATAAAAATACTGAATCAATATGTTGTACACTTGAAATTATTAAAATACTGTAATTCAACTCTACTTCAACAAAGAAGTGACAAAACAAAAAGGCACAGAGGCAATTTAATGGAGGAAATATAGATTTTCAATAAATGGTACTGGAAAAATTAGACAATTGTATACAAAATATACCTTACAAAGTACACAAAAGTTATGATAAATTTATAGTAAACCTAAGTATAAAATACAGAGATATTAAAACTTGCAGAAAAAACATTGTAGAAAAATCTGGTTTGTTTTTGTCAGTAAGTTTTTAGTTTTTAGGCCATGTTACACAGCTGGTGGGATCTTAGTTCCCTGACCAGGGTCCACACCAGTGCCCTCTGCAGTGGAAATGTGGAGTCCTAACCACTGTAAGCCAGGCTATCTGTCAATAAGCTTTTAGCTACCACACTAAAAGCCTGACTCATGAAAGAAAAAGTAACTTGGATTTTATTAAAATAAAGCCACTGTTCTACAAAATACACTGTTAGAATAGGAAAAGACAAGCTACATACTGGAAAAAATATGTGCTTACAAAACCCTGCATGGGATTATTTTTAGTAACCTTATTGATAATCACAAAAATCTGGAATTAACCAAGATGTCCTTCAATAAATGAATGGATAAACTTTCATAACACATCTCTGATAAAGAATACATTCTCACAGTACACAAATAACTCTTATAACTTAACAAAACATAATGAACAGGCCATTAAGAAATGGATACAAGATCTTACCAAACAGTTCACCAAAGAAAGTATGTAGATGGCATGAAGATATTTAAAAAGATTTTTAACCTTATTTCTTATCAGGGAATTGCAAATTTACACCGGAATGAAATACTACCACACACTTATTAGAATGCTTAAAATCCAAAAATAGACAATACTGATCCCTGCCTAGGATAAAGAACATCAGAACCTTTCATTTGGTACTGGTGGAAATTAAAAATGATACAGGACTTTGAAACACAGTATTGAAGTTTATCCCCAAGCAAATCAAAGTTTTACCATATAATCTAACAGTCATTCCCCTACATTCTTACCAAATTGGTTTCAAAAGTTATGTCCTTGCAAATTCCTGCATGTGAATAATAATAGTAACTTTATTCATAATCACAAAAATCTGGAATTAACCAATATGTCCTTTAATAATGCATGGATAAATTTTAATATGTCAGCTCAATGGACTGCTCTTCAGAGATAAAAATAATGATTTGTCAGTCTGTGTGAAGACATGAATCTAAATTCTGGAGAATGGCATTGAAACATGTATAATATCATGTAAAAATTGAATTGCCAGTCTATGTCCGATGCAGGATACGGCACGCTTGGGACTGGTACACGGGGATGACCCAGAAAGATGTTGTGGGGAGGGGGGTGGGAGGGGGGTTCATGTTTGGGAACGCATGTACACCCGTGGTGGATTCATGTCAATGTATGGCAAAACCAATACAGAATTGTAAAGTAAAAAAAAAATAAATTAAAAAAAGAAAGAAAATTACACAGGGTAATATTCAAGCCTAAAAAAAAAATAATAATACTATGAAAGAGTGAATAAAAGAGTATAAGGTTTAAAAAAAAAAGAAACTAGGCTACATATTGCATGATTCCAATTATATGACATTTGGAAGAGTAAAACTACATGGATTGTAAAGAGATCAGCAGTTGTCTGGTGTTTGGAGATGGGGCTAAATATGTGAAGTACTTTGAATATTTTAGGAGGTTGAAATTATTTGGTAAGAATAATGCTGGTGAATATATGACATTATGCATTTGTCAAAACCTATAGAACTTTGTAGCACAAAGAGAGAACTTTAATGTATACTAGTTAAACAAACAAACAAACAAAAAACATTTGGGAGAACAGAGGACCCTGTTTTGTAAAAAGTGACAGAACTTAACAATCTAATTGTAATACAAGTGAGTGAAGCAGTCTCACTAAATGGGGGCAGGGAGAAAAACACGCTGATCTATATAACTTTGGAAATGAGTTGCAGCTATAAGACTAAAGGCAAAAGGACTATACATAAGCACTCTACTTTAGTTGGTAAAACCATATCCTATGAGGGTAGGGTTAACAATTCTGAAACCAATATACATATATAAAGGAATTGAACAATCAATTAAATAGATGGCAGATGCTGGGATCAGATGCCTTATTGTGGCCGTGAGAAGTTAGAGACCATGAAGGGGAAAAGGTTAGAGCAGTTGATGTAGTAACTGCACAGAGCTGGAGACATCAGAGACATCATGTGAACCCATGGTCAATGTTATGTAGATACATGTCGATATATATAGAGTGCTTATGTGTGTGTGTAAAAATACACACATATTATTTCCCTTTTCTGTCCACTGAAAGGGCCTAGAAGTACTAAATCCCAGCTGCAACCTGTACAACAGTGTCCAGGTTTTGTTTCCAATATACATACACTGAATGTATATATGAAATTACATATGTAAGTGAAAGTGACACAGTCGTGTCTGATTCTTTGCGACCCACGCACTATACAGCCCATGGAATTCTCTAGGCCAGAACACTGGAGTGGGTAGCCTTTCCCTTCTCCTGGGATTCTTCCCAACCCAGGGATCAAACCCAGCTGTCCTGTGTTGCACGCAGATTCTTTACCAGCTGAGCCACCAGGGAAGCCCAAGAATATTGGAGCGGGTAGCCTAACCCGTCTCCAGAGAATCTTTCCAACACAGGAATAAAAATGGGGTCTCCCACGTTGCAGGTGGATTCTTTACCAGCTGAGCTATAGAATTGAGAAAGGAGTATGGAAAGGCTGTATATTGTCACCCTGCTTATTTAACTTATATGCAGAGTGTATCATGCAAAATGCCAGGCTGGATGAAGCAAAAGCTGGAATCAAGTTTGCCGGGAGAAATATCAATAACCTCAAACATGCAGATGAGATTTCCCTTATGGCAGAAGGCAAAGAAGAACTAAAGAGCCTCTTAATGAAAGAGGAGAGTGGAAAAAGTTGGCTTAAAACTCAACATTCAAACAACTAAGATCATGGCATCTGGTCCCATCACTTCATGGCAAATAGATGGCAAAACAATGGAAAAAGTTACAAACTTTATTTATTTATTTTTGGTTCCAAAATCACTGCAGATGGTGACTGCAGCCATGAAATTAAAAGATGCTTGGTCCTTGGAAGAAAAACTATGACCAATCTACATTGTATATTAAAAAGCAGTGGCATTACTTTGCAGACAAAAGTCAGTCTAATAGAAAGCTGAGCACTGAAGAATTGATGCTTTTGAACTGTGGTGTTGGAGAAGACTCTTGAGAGTCCCTTGGACTGCAAAGAGATACAACCAGTCCGCCCTAAAGGAAATCAGTCCTGAGTATTCACTGGAAAGACTGATGCTGAAGCTGAAGCTGAAGCTCCAATACTTTGGCCACCTGATGTGAAGAGCTGACTCATTTGAAAAGACCCTGATGTTGAAAAAGATTGAAGGCAGAAGGAGAAGGGGACAACAGAGGATGAGATGGTTGGATGGCTTCACTGAATCGATGGAGTTTGAGCATGCTCTGGGAATTGGTGATGGACAGGGAATTCTGGCGTGCTGCAGTCCATGGGGTCACAGAGAGTCGGACACAACTGAGCGACTGAACTAAGCTATAGAATATCTAAAATATATCTAGTCATATGTATTATATTTACTGTATATATCTTTAAACTTTTATATTCTTTATTAAAAAATAAGTATCCTTGGAGAAATTATTGACTGCAGATACATAAGATGAGCCAGCAGCATTTTATATTGATAGAAAGGTAACGAAGTGCTCGGAAAAATAAACCAGTGTTTCAAAAAGACACAGGGAGCCAACTGAAAGAGCTCCCAAAACCTAACCCTAAAGCAAATTCAGCAAAAAAAAAATGAATAAAATAATACAGAATTATAAGATATAGTATAAAATATTTAAGTGCATAGATTTAAATAAACGTTTGGATAAAAAATAAAGAAAGAAAATAGACTATTCTTCCAACTGGAAGAATTCAGAAGAATCTGTGCAGGTACTGCGCCCTCAAGGAAGTGGTCTTTATCTCCCTACTCCTTAAATGGGGTCTATACATAGGCTCTGCTTCAAAGAGTACCATATGACATTGAAGAAAAAAAGACTAATTATTCAGCAGAGAAATCTGACAAACACTATTTCAGCCAGGTGGTCAAGATTAACCTCAAAAGTGATGCCAAATTACAGTGTGTTCATTTGATAGAGTATAACAAGAATGACATTTGTCTCTGTAATTACTATCGCGAACGTAACCTAACTTCAGTCTTAACCATGAGAGAAAAACATCAGTCAAACTCCAGTTAAGGTTCACTCTAAAAATACATGTGATTTGTACTCATTGCTGTCAATGTCATTCATTCGTAACAAGGAGTATCTGAGAAAGCGTCATGGCCAAGAGCAAACGAAGGAGACATGGTCACTAAGTGTAGGGTGGTGTCCTGTGTATCCGGATAAAGTATAGACTTTAGGTAACTATTACCTGTGACAACTACACTATCCTAATGTAAAATTTCATTAATAAGGAAAACTGGATTTTGGTTCTGTTGGAACTCTACAGTTTTCACAAATTTTATGAAAATCTTAAACTAGGATATCATTTTTTAAAAGCTTACTAATTTTTAAAAGTTCTGAAAATTTTACTTCATTTTAACTGGTTCTGAGTAATATCATCTTGGGAATCTTTACTGGCCTGAACGGAAAATGCTTTCCATTGAGCAACCAGACTCCTTTACTCAAATAGATGTGTGCGTGCTGTGCGTGCTGTGCGTGCTAAGTCAGCTTAGTCATGTCTGACTATGTGACCCGGTGGACTGTAGCCCTCCAGGCTCCTCTGCCCGTGGGATTTTCCAGGAAGAATACTGGAGTGGGTTGCCAGGCGCTCCTCCAGAGGATCTTCCCAACCCAGGGATTGAACCCAACTCTTTTACAGTTCCTGCACTGGCAGGTGGGTTCTTTACCACTAGCATCTTATTTGAGAGGGAAGCTCTCTCAAATATATATATATATATATGTATGAGTAATTCTGTCTTATATGGAGAGCTAGTTTTAAATAATTAATTAAAACCAGGATTATGAATTTCTCCTTCTGGCATTTAATATCTCCTGACTTTTCCCTTCCAGAATACCGTTGTATGAAGGTCCTCCTTGGTGTTTATTGTTTGCCTCGCAAGTAGCAGATTGAATTTTCCACTTTCTCCTTATTTTTTTAAATTTAAATTTATTTATTTTAATTGGAGGCTGATTACTTTACAATATTGTATTGGTTTTGCCATACATCAGCATGAATCCGCCACTGGTATACACATGTTCCCCATCCTGAACCCTCTCCCTCCTATCTCCCTGTACCATCCCTCTGGGTCATCCCAGTGCACCAGACCCAAGCATCCTGTATCCTTCATCGAACCTGGACTGGCAATTCATTTCTTATATGTCATTGCAGCACTTTCTCCTTATTGTTTTGCTCTGCTGTTCTTTGTCGTACCCTTTGATTTCCTTTTGTCTCCATTAACTTAACCAGCTACTTTTTATTTTTGTCATGCAATGCAACAACAACTGCAGAATATAATCAGATCTTAGTTCACTATTATATTTGAGTGTACTTGTACTATGCCTTTTCTTAATCTGCCTGAAATACACAAAGAAAATCAGTTTAAGGTACAAAGTGTTCTCTTAAGAAGGTGAAAATGTTCATGAATCTGTCTCTTGAATTATGTGCTTGGTAGTATGAATTAGTTATTATATTTTGATACCCTATCTGAGTGCTTTGCTGGTAGCTCAGTTGGTAAAGAATCCACCTGCAGTGCAGGAGACTGGGGTTAGGTTTCTGGATCGGAAAGATCCCCTGGAGAAGGAAATGACAACCCACTCTGGTATTCTTGTCTGGAGAATCTCATGGATAGAGGAGTCTGGCAAGCTATAGTCCATAGAATTGTAAGAGTTGGACACTACTGAGCAACTAAACCACCACCACCACCTTGTCTGAAACCCAGTTTAGTGAGATGTAAATGAACCCAGTAGAGTGAGGGACTTGTATCACTGTTTTAAAGAATTGCATTTTGCTTATTATCACTTAGACCTACTGGCAAGTGACAGTTCCCCTCTTTCAGAATATCCCAAAGTTCCCCTTATTTTAGAGTCATATCAAGTTTTGAATATTTCAAAGATATTTTTCAGTAATGATAGTTATCTTGGCTCTAACTAACACCCAATTAGGAGAAGACTGATCTTAGGTAAAATTAAGTTGTGAGCCATTTTCTTTTCTGCTATTCTATGTTTGTGTACACAGTATCAAAGTGGTTCCAAGTTTAAGTTTTAAAGAAAGATAAATAGGGCTTGTATCCTAGCTAAGACAAAATATGTTCTTGAATATGATGATTTTGTGGAAGCTACTGCTCTGTTCCTCAAATTTCTAACTGTAAAGTAGGAATAATAATTTTTACCAAATAGCTTTTTTTGTGAGCATTAAATTCAGTAATTTGTGTAAAATATCAGAAGAGCTCCTCTGTACAATCACAGACACTCAAAAATAGCTGCTTTTTAGCTATAGGAATCTTCAGTATAATGCCACACAAATGCTCTGATGAATATCTTACTATGCTGTTATAGGCTATTCACACTTCATACCCATTTGCTTACTCTGATGGCACAGCTAGTGAGAAATATGATTATGTCTGAAGCTTTGTGCTAAATTTCACATTTGAGGCAAGACTTTAGCAGAGGAGTCCTGTGTCATAGATACCACCGGTGACTTAAGAAATGCAGACTGAAGTGGGGGAAATGGGAATATCTGAGATAGGACTTACAGAGCACAGCATTGTGCTGAGACCTGCCTCTTTGCTCATGTAGTTGCACTAGAATTCACACATTCTGAGGAATACATAGAAGCCTTGAGAGAGAGAGAGAGAGAGAGTGTGTGTGTGTGTGTGTGTGTGTAGGTGTGGGAGTTGGAAACATAGAAGTCATGGATGTGTAGCATTAGATTTGCTGTGGCCAGAACAAAAAGGTAAAGAAATGGACTAAGTTTTTAAAATGCAGAAATTATAGGTTCAAAACAAAGTAAAATTCATTTTGGGTAAGAGACAATTTTGTTCTTGCTCAAAAACTCATCTGTTTAATTTGAATTGATTGTTATCAGTAACTCACATTTGCATATTATATTCAGGTTTACTGTCAATCCATATTATAAACAAGGTCTTACTATCTTAACTGTTAATAACATTTTAATCCTCCACTGACATCTTTGCCTGAACTTGTAAGCATTATTTTTCTTTATCTGTTTATACTTATTCTTACTATATTACTTCAGTTTTTGTGCTAGGTGGATATTTATTTTAAAAACGAATTGTAACTAACTTTCTCCTGAGGTTCTAGTCAGGCTATTCAGTTTTTGTTGTTGTTTATGAATTTACCAGTGTTCTGACTTTTGTATAAATTGTTTATTTCATTATCTCATGCCATATTTCTTTCTTATGTTGCTGCTGCTGCTAAGTCACATCAGTCGTGTCCGACTCTGTGCGACCCCACAGACGGCAGCCCACCAGGCTCCGCCGTCCCTGGGATTCTTCAGGCAAGAACACTGGAGTGGGTTGCCATTTCCTTCTCCAGTGCATGAAAGTGAAAAGGGAAAGTGAAGTCACTCAGTCTTGTCCGACTCTTAGCGACCCCATGGACCTCAGCCTACCAGGCTCCTCCTTCCATGGGATTTTCCAGGGAAGAGTACTGGAGTTGGGTGCCATCATCTTCTCCATCTTTCTTATGTTGCTGCTGCTGCTGCTAAGTCGCTTCAGCCATGTCCAACTCTGTGTGACCCCATAGACGTCAGCCCAGCAGGCTCTGCCGTCCCTGGGATTCTCCAGGCAAGAACACTGGAGGGGGTTGCCATTTCCTTCTCCAATGCATGAAAGTGAAAAATGAAAATGAAGTCGCTCAGTCATGTCCGACTCTTCGCGACCCCATGGACCGCAGCCTACCAGGCTCCTCCGTCCATAGGATTCTCCAGGCAAGAGTACTGGAGTGGGGTGCCATTGCCTTCTCCGCTTTCTTATGTTGCTGCTGCTGCTGCTGCTAAGTCGCTTCAGTCGTGTCCGACTCTGTGCGACCCCACAGACGGCAGCCTACCAGGCTCCTCTGTCCATGGGATTTTCCAGGCAAGAGTACTGGAGTGGGGTGCCATTTCTTATGTTACTGATAGTTAAATTGCCTAAAACCTAGATACCTACCTGCGTTATAGTTCTCTCGGCCACTGTTCATTTCAAAGCATTTGCCTGCCGGAAGCCCGCTACCACCTAAATTTTCCTAGACTGTTTTCAGCGCTCACCACATGTGATACTTCCTGACCCACTGAATTAGTCTTTTGTGTGGTGTACTGTGTTGAAGTACTATCAAACCAGAAGCAAATTAGTCCTCAGATTTCTCCTGCTGATTCTTTCTGCTCTGTCTTTAAAAATTATCAGATTTATTAGGCATTAATCCTTTCTTTTGTGACGCCAAGCTGGGACTATTTTTAATCAACCTTTTTTTTCTTATTAAGAACTTTGTGAGTATGGCTATAATTGACATTTCTAAAATTTCCTCCTTCAAACATTCCTTTGTATTTTAAATGACCTGTCAGGGATAAATTTGTTACAGCATAATGAGATCTCATTTCCCCTTCTCCAGTATAAAATATGCTGGATTTGGTCAAGATGGGAATTCTATAGGGGAAAAAAAAATAAATGAGATGAGAAATGTAGTTTGATCATTAGTGATCAGGGACAGAATCCTGGCAAGATTGGGGTCAACCTGAATTTGCCACTCGGACAGTGTGACTTCTGAGAGAGACTTCAGTCTGTGTCCTCAAGTTTTCCCCACATGGCAGAGCCTGAGCTTAGAGTTTAGAGAATTGGCCTGAGGCTCATAAGAGCTACTTAAGAAAGTGTCTATAGTCTTTTCCATGGGTGTTTCCTAGCATCTAGTCAAAGGATCTTGGATTAATTTATTCTTTTCTCTTCCATAAGAATTTTGAGTATTTATACTTTGGAGCTTCATAGGAGGTGGTAGTGGCAAAGAACTTGCCTGCCAGTGCAGGAGACATGAGTTGGGAGTTCGATCCCTGAGAAGGGGCATGACAACCCACTCCAGTATTCTTGTCTTGAGAACCCCGTGGACAGAAGAGCCCAGCAGGCTACAGTTCATAGGGTCAAAAAGAGTCAGGCACAACTGAAGCGACTTAGCATGCATGCACTTTGGAGCAGGTTGGCTTTGGGAAGGTTAGGAATGTTGATTTCAAGTAGACATTTACTATTTCAATAATTCTGTTTCCAGTGCTCATTGTCTTTAAGATATTATGAGGAAGACGTTTTGCCCTTCTAGGGACTTCTAGCTGGTCTAAGAGTTAGATGGACATGAAATCAATTAACAGGAGAAAAATCAAAAGCCTTTAATGTTTATACATGGAGGAAACCCAGGAAAACTGAGTAACTGGCCAAAATGGCCAAAACCCTCACTTTAATATCATTTTCACCTAAAGACAAGTGAGGATGTTAGGGCTAGTGGTTTGGAAATTCAGAAAGGGGCAAGACAATTCACATGACATGGAGATGGAAAGACAAATGTTTGCAAAACAAGGGTTTTCTGAGTCATACAGAGACAACAGGAGATAGAGTGAAATTTTAACAAACAGACTTTGCTAGGTTCCCCCCTGTCTACTGCACCTTCAGTTTAGCTCAGTCACTCAGCCATGCCCAACTCTTTGTGACCCAATGAACTGCAGCATGCCAGGGTTCCCTGTCCATCATAACTCCCAGAGCTTACTCAAATTCAGGTCCATTTAGTCGGTGATGCCATCCAACCATCTCATCCTCTGTTGTCCCTTTCTCCCACCTTCAATCTTTCTGAGCATCAGGGTCTTTTCAAATGTGTCAGCTCTTTGCATCAGGTGGCCAAAGTATTGGAGTTTCAGCTTCAGCATCAGTCCTTCCAATGAATATTCAGGACTGATTTCCTTTAGGATGGACTGGTTGGATCTCCTTGCTGTCCAAGGGGCTCTCAAGAGTCTTCTCCAACACCACAGTTCAAAAGCATTAGTCCTTCAGTGCTCAGCTTTCTTTATGGTCCAACTTTCACATCCACACATGACTACTGGAAAAACCATAGCTTTGACTAGAGAGACCTTTGTTGGCAAAGTAATGTCTCTGGTTTTTAATAAGCTGTCTAGGTTGGTCATAGCTTTTCTTCCAATGTGAAAGCATCTTTTAATTTCATGGCTGCAGTCACCATCTGCAGTGATTTTGGAGCCCCCCAAAATAAGTCCGTAACTTTTCACATTGTTTCCCCATCTATTTGCCTTGAAGTGATGGGACCAGATGCCATGATCTTAGTTTTCTGAATGTTGAATTTTACCCCAACTTTTTCACTCTCTTCTTTCACTTTCATCAAGAGGCTCTTTAGTTCCTCTTCACTTTCTGCCATAAGGGTGGTGTCATCTTCATATCTGAGGTTATTGATATTTCTCCCTGCAATCTTGATTCCAGCTTCTGCTTCTTCCAGCCCAGCATTTCTCATGATGTCTTCTGCACATAAGTTAAATAAGCAGGCTGACAATATACAGCCTTGACATACTCTTTCCCGATTTGGAACCAGTCTGCTGTTCTGTGTTCATACTATAGACATCTCTGGTGAAGTCTCCCTTCCTGACACAGACCTTCTATCTACATCCTTTATGAGTTAGAAGAAAGGTCAAAGTTTCTTCCTGAGTCTTTTGGACCTTAAAATAATCAGTGTAATTTGATCTCAAGACATATATTAATAAAACTAACAAATTGTAATACAAAGAAAAAAATAATGAAGCAAGGGAAAAGCAACAAATAACATATAACATAAAACAACAAATAACAAGATAGCGCTAGCAGTAAAGAATTTGCCTGCCAGTGTCAATTCTTTACACAAGAATTGTGTAAAGGAGACACAAAACACAGCTTTGCTCCCTGGATCAGGAAGATTCCGCTGGAGAAGGAAATGGCAACCCACCCCAGTATTCTTGCCTGGAAAATCACATGGACAGAGGAGCCTGGTGGGCTACAGTCCGTGGAGTCTCAAAGAGTCAGACACAACCGAGCACACACACACAGCATACAAGGGAACCCCTATAAAATTATCAGCTGAGTTCTCAGCAGAAACTCTGCAGGTCAGAAGGGAATGGCAAGATATGTTTAAAGTGATGAAAGGGGAAAACCTGCAACCAAGATGACTACCCAGCAAGGATCTCATTCAGATTTTGATGGAGAAATCAGCAACAACAAACAAGCTTTAAAAATAAATGCTAAAGGACGTTCTCTAGTCAAGAAACACAAAAGAAGGGAAAAAAAACCTCTAAAATAAATCAAAATAATTAAGAAAATACAAGGAATATACATATAATTACCTTAAATGTAAGCGTATTAAATGCTCCAACCGAGAGACCACAGACTGGCTGAATGGATACAAAAACAAGATCTGTATATACCCTGTCTACAAGAGACCCACTTCAGAGCTAGGGACATATATGGACTGAAAGTTAGGGGATGGAAAAAGATATTCCATGCAAGTGGAAATCACAAGAAAGCTGGAGTAGCAATACTCATACTCATATCAGATCATATCAGATCAAATAAACTTTAAATGAAGGCTAAAAGAAGAGATGGGGGATACTACATGATGATAAGGATCAATCCAAGAAGATATAAAAATTGTAAATATTTTTCACCCAACATAGAAGCACCTTAATACATAGGCAAATGTTAACAGCCATAAAAGGGGAAATCAATAGTAACACAATAATAGTGAGGGACTTTAAAACTCCTCTTATACCAAGGGATAGAGCACCCAGACAGAAAATTAATAAGGAAATACAAGCATTAAATCATAGATTAAATCATACAGATATAATTTTTATTTATATGACATTACATATGAAATGAAATAATGAAAATAAAGTCAGAAATTAACAAATGGGACCAAATTAAACTAAAAAACTTTTTCATAGTAACAGAAACCATAGACAAGACAAAAAAATAATCTTCAGAATGGGAGGAAATGTTTGCAAATGAAGCAACTGACAAAGGGATAATCTCCAAAACTAAACAGATCATGCAGCTTAATATTGGAGAAGGCAATGGCACCCCACTCTAGTACTCTTGCCTGGAAAATCCTATGGACGGAGGAGCCTTGTAGGCTGTAGTCCATGAGGTCGCTGAGGGTCGGACACGCCTGAGTGACTTCACTTTCACTTTCACTTTCATGCATTGGAGAAGGAAATGGCAACCCACTCCAGTGTTCTTGCCTGGAGAATCCCAGGGACGGGGGAGCCTGGTGGGCTGCCGTCTATGGGGTCGCACAGAGTCAGACACAACTGAAGTGACTTAGCAGTGGCAGCAGCTTAATATATATATAAAAAAAAATCCAAAAATAGGTGGAAGACCTAAATAGACATTTCTCAAAAAAGACGTCCACATGGCCGATAAACACATGAAAAGATGCTTGTCATCACTAATTTTTAGGGACATGAAAATCAAAACTACCATAGGGAATCACCTGAAACCAATCAGAATCTGCTAAATCACTTCAGCCATGTCTGACTCTGTGCAACCCCATGGACTGCAGCCTGCCAGGCTCCTTTGTCCATTGGATTCTCCAGGCAAGAATACTGAAGTGGGTTTCCAGTTCCTACTCCAACCAATCAGAATCAGTTCAGTTCAGTTCAGTTCAGTCTCTCAGCTCTTTGCGACCCCATGGACTGCAGCATGCCAGGCCTCCCTGTCCATCACCAACTCCTGGAGTTTACCCAAACTCATGTCCATGGAGTTGGTGATGCCATCCAACCATCTCATCATCTGTCATCCCCTTCTCCTCCCGCCTTCAATCTTTCCCAGCATCAGGGTCTTTTCCAGTGAGTCAGCTCTTCATATCAGGTGGCCAAAGTATTGGAGTTTCAGCTTCAGCTTCAGTCCTTCCAATGAATATTCAGGACTAATTTCCTTTAGGATGGACTGGTTGGATCTCCTTGCAGTCCAAGGGACTCTCAAGAGTCTTCTCCAACACCACAGTTCAAAAGCATCAGTTCTTTGGTGCTCAGCTTTCTTTATAGTCCAACTCTCACATTCATACATGACCACAGGAAAAACCATAACTTTGACTAGATGGATCTTTGTCAGCAACGTTATGTCTCTGCTTTTTAATATGCTGTCTAGGTTGGCCATAACTTTTCTTCCAAGAAGCAGGTGTATTTTAATTTCATGGCACCAATCAGAATGGCCATCATCAAAAAATCTATGAAGAATAAGTGCATCTTTATTTGAGGAAAGGGAACCCTCTTGCTTGGAATGTAATTGGTATAGCCACTATGAAGAATAGTATGGAAGTTTCTTAAAAAGCTAAAATTAGAGCTACCAAATGACCCAGAAATCTCTCTTCTGGGCACACACCCAGAGAAAACTATAATCTAAAGAGACACATACACCCCAATGTTCATTGGAACACTATTTACAATAGCCAGACCATGGAGGAAGCAACCTGTATGCCCATCAAAAGAGCAATGGATAAAGAAGGTGTGGTGAATATATATACACTGTGTAATATTACTCAGACATATTCATAAAAAGGAAGTAATGTATGTCATTTTCAGAGATATGGATGGACCTGGAGACCATCAGAGAAAGTGAAATAAGTCAGAGAAACAAATATCATTGATTAACACATCTGTGTGGAATCTAGAAAAATGGTAAAGATGATGTCATTTGCAAAACAGAAATAGAGACACAGACGTTGAGAACAAACTTGTAGATGCCCAAGGGGAATAGGAGTAGGGTTGGGTGAATTGGGAGATTGGGATTTATATATATATATAAACTTCTATGAATAAAATAGGTAACTAATGAGGACTTACTATCATTCCCTTTAGAAATTGTCATTCTAAAAAATCATTTACTTTTGAAGAAAAGCTTAATTGTTACTGATGTGAAATATTTGTAGAAAACTGGAGGCCCACTTATGGAACTTATGATTATGATTCTATGACTATGTAGCAAAAATGAAAACTTCAGTATATCCTTTTGAAAAATACTTACAGTGTTAGTACATACCATTAATGATCCGTGAATGTGTGGGCTTTGCAAAATTAGATTATGAGTGGTCTATAGTTGTCTCTAACACATCAAGAATGATACTAAATATGAAATTTTTCATGATTTCTATAACAGAAAGACAAAAACGTCCCTGATTTTGTGTACTAATTAGTGCCTCTTTTATGGTATGATAAAATGCTTTAATGGTAATGTAGTAGGAAGTTACTTAACTTTTATCAACTCCTGAAACGCTGTTTGCATTGTGCCACTAAAAATAGACATGGTATAGAACAATAGCAGGCATTTTCATGGCAGCAGCTCAGGATGTGCCTGCCTGAGTAGACACTTGGACTGGAAGGTGGGTTTATAGTCTTGTCCTTCACTTTAAAGAAAATTATTGAGTGTCATTCATTCAGATGCTTTTGTAGAGGTGGCAGATGGAGCATCTGAGGCAAATAAAGGTAGGCTGGAAGAACGAGGGGAGAATAAGAGATTTCTGTTAAAAGGGAGAAAAACAACTTTCCATCTACACTTCTAGGTTCTTGGCTGAGATGGCTTGAAATAAAAGACACATTAGAAGAGAAAAATAAACAGAAGTATAATAACCTGCCTATCTCCTGTGTACAGAAGAGAGACTCAGGAAAACGGAGTGACTCCCCCAGATGGACCAAGACACCATCTTAAATACCATCTCCAGCTAAAGACAAAAGAAAGCTATTAAGGATGTGGGAGGTCAGTTATCAGAAAAGCACAGTAAAAAAAAAAAAAAAAAAGGTATGGGTTATTAGGCAGGTTTGTCTGTGTGTGTGTGCACACGCACACATGTGTGCATGCATGCAGTCGTGTCCAACTCTTCCTGACCCCATGGACCATAGCCCACCAGGCTTCTCTGTCCATGGAATTTCCAGCAATAATACTGGAGCAGGTTGCCATTTCCTCCTCCAAGGCAGGTTTAAGTCTTGCTTTTCTACTGATACAGTGTTTCTTGAGATTTTGTCATCTTCTTCTTGATACAGAGAGATATACCCCTACAAATGGATACTTCCCTTATAAATGTAAGTGTCTCTTGCAAAAGGGCAACTTTTACTAGATTTTCAGAGCTTCTCTTTTGTCTGTTGTTTCTTAAAAACAGGGGATCTGTATCTACCTAGAACTGTGGGGTGGGGAGGGAGATGGGAGGGAGTTTCAAAAGGGAGACGATATATGGATACCTATGGCTGATTCATGTTGAGGTTTGACAGAAAACAGCAAAATTTTATAAAGCAATTATCCTTCAATTACAAAATAAATGAATTTTTAAAAAAACTAGTTAAAAATACTCAGGATGCCAATGAGGCATATTTTGAGTGGTGTACTTTGCTACTATTTACTTATCCTGTCTTATTAGGGAGAGATTTGGTGACTTCTTTCTCTTCTGTTCCTCCTCAGTCCTATAGCTGTAAGGAACTGAATTCTGACACAGTTGGGAGTCAACTTGGAAATGGATTCTTCCCCAGAGTGTCCAGATAAGGGCTATGCCTGGCTGGCCTCTTGACTTTGGCCTTGGGATTCCCTGAGCAGGGAGCCCAGACACACCTGCCCAGGCTTCTCACCAGCAGAACTGAATCAGAATTGTTGGACGTTGGTTTGGGTAGCTAGGTTTGGGGTACTTTGTTACACAGCAGTAGAAAATGAATAAAGATAATATGGATGGCATCTCCTTGCTCTCAACTTTGACAGTTAAGTGTATACCCTGTTTTCTGGGATAACACTTCCCAACTGTTATCGTGACTCCCTACCCTACTTGTGTACTCTGTTAAGAATTATGAGTCCTTGATATTTCTGAAGTACTCTCCCATTGGGGAAATTAACTGATGCGATATACTCTCAGCAAGGGTAGTAAACACTGTTGTTGTGTTTTTTTTTAAATGCTCATGATAAGCTTAAAATCTACAAAATTGCTCTTTAACTTGGTGGGATATTTTTATCCTTGTAGATAGGATACTGATTTGCATCCTTTTGAAAATCTTCAGATCATAAATGCTCATTATACTTCTTCATTGTTAGCATGATCAAGCCTTATGCATGCGCGTCTAGCACCTCTTGAAATGGCTATAGTCTTTTGAGCAACTAACTGCTGGAGAAAATGAGGACTGTGTTTCCTTGCATCTTGTTTTCAGAGCTGGATGCACTCTTCAATAGCAGATGTCTAACAAGCTGAACAGTTTCAAGGGCTTTGTTGATTGGAAAACATTATCAGTCAGTACTTTGTAAAGCAGGCCCTTCTAAATGTGGATCCAATAATATTTGAAAAAAACCATCTCCCAGTTAAGATTAACAAAGGACTACATAATAAAAATAAATCTTATTATAAAAAGAAGCAGTATACATTTTTTTTTCAATTTGAGGACTAAATGCATTCATTACCATAACAAAAATGACCCAGCAATGTGAAGGACAAAATTACTTAGTCACTAAGAACTTTAGAAAATGATTGCTTGGAACATTTAAATATTCTATTTGTACATATTCTATTTGTTATTTTTAATTTAGTAGGTCTGTTTGTCTCTTCTGTTACTTCTCCATTATTTTAGTTTCTAAAATTGTTAAAATAATGATATGGTTAGATAATTCATGCTTTCTCTAGATTTATAAAGCACAGCTTTATAGATAAAATCCACACTACATATAATTTAAAGATGCTAAATTTTTTAAAATTAAAATATAAGGATAAAGATCTGAATATAGAGTTGCTCTATAATTTGAATACCACAGTTCACATCAGTTAAACATGAAATAAATGAGGTCATCATCCTATGACTGTGTTTATTTAGATTTATTTAGTTCCAGCTAATTGGGATTTGTTTTTTGTGATCAGTTCAGTTCAGTTGCTCAGTCGTGTCCGACTCTTTGCGACCCCATGAATCGCAGCCCGCCAGGCCTCCCTGTCCATCACCAACTCCCGGAGTTCACTCAGACTTGCGTTCATCGAGTCAGTAATGCCATCCAGCCATCTCATCCTCTGTCGTCCCCTTCTCCTCCTGCCCTCAATCCCTCCCAGCATCAAAGTCTTTTCCAATGTGTCAACTCTTCTCATGAGGTGGCCAGAGTACTGGAGTTTCAGCTTTAACATCATTCCTTCCAAAGAAATCCCAGGGCTGATCTCCTTCAGAATGGACTGGATGGATCTCCTTGCAGTCCAAGGGACTCTCAAGAGTCTTCTCCAACACCACAGTTCAAAAGCATCAATTCTTCAGCACTCAGCCTTCTTCACAGTCCAACTCTCACATCCATACATGACCACGGGAAAAACCATAGCCTTGACTAGACGGACCTTAATGGGCAAAGTAATGTCTCTGCTTTTGAATATGCTATCTGATATATAGGAAATAACTGGAAAATAATTTGAAAGGAGGAGAAAAATATATTTATAAGTAATAATCATAATTTTCATTTGTTTATTTTGACAATATTTTGTAACATATATTATTAAACTCATTTTACAGGTGAGAAGAGTACAGTTTATTTAGAATGTAATCTGCCCTTAATGATTTATTTATCTACTTATGTAGCCAGTATTAAGATCCTGATCTTTGGACTTCTTATCTCAGGATTTATCTAATTCTACTTTCATATAGTTACAAACAGACTCAAGCAATCCCAATCAAAATTCCTGTTGAATTTTTTTGAGAAACACAATAAACTTACTCTAAGATATAATCAGAGAGAATAAGAACTGCAAAGAGTCCATTCATTCTAAAGGAAAGAGGGAAGGACTTGTTTTAACACATTGTAAAATATTATTATTGGATGGATCAGTGGAGAAATATAAAAATAGATACAAATATATGTGAACATATATGTGTGCCTAAGTATGCTTGTTACTTTTATCTGTTTTTGTATTTCCCGTTAAACTATAACTTGATGAATTTTTATTGAAACCTGTAGTTTAGTTCCATTACTGCAGGATTCTACCATTTCTTTCTTATTTTTATATTTAAAATTCTTTCATCAAACAGTGAGGAGCATATACAAAACATATATAAAAGTTTGTCCTTGAAAGCTTATGGGTTGGTAGGAATCCCTGGGTTTCTGTGGTAAACTGCTACCAGTTATTCCCTTAAGCAACCAAGATGAAACCAAAATTAAAATGAGTAGAAAACCTTGTCAAAGTTTGGTAGATATGAGAGCTACACTCTGTTCTTTAAGCACCAGTTGCTCCAGAGCCTAACGATGGCATCCTGGGAAGCCTGGAAAAAGCCTGTGCAGGGTGAGAGTTCTTACAAGAGTCAGCTCTTCCAGACCTCTGGATAACCTAGAAAAGGTGACTTTTCACACTGTCTCTTCCTTTCGAAATTCATACTCTTACGGATTTGGTTCTGGGATGCCCGTTTGTTGGTTCTTTCTCTCTCCCAGGAACAGCAGTTTCCTTTGTGTTTGTCTCCTTTGTATTCTGAGAGCTTGGCTTGGTTTTCTCCCTGCCTGGGGCACACAGGTTGTTGGGTTCTTACATATGCAGGCAGCTCAGGCATTAGGTCTGGAGCCCCCAAAATATGACTGGACAGAAATGCGGGTTGTACTCCATTTGCAAGTAGGGTCTTACCAACTGTGGCCAGTTCTGGGGGACTTGCCTGAGTCTGTCTTTTGCTATCTTTGGGAGTGGCTCTGGATCTTTGGAGGGTAGTGGGGATGCCTTTTTCCTGCATGTGTTTATTCAGTACCACCAGGTATATTTGTTATTTGTACCAGCTGAAACCTGACAAAATATTGGAAAGGATTTTCTAAGTAGTTCTATGATCAGAAGTTTGCTAGATTGGAGGCTGATACTCAGAATCTGATAAGAAATTTCTTTTAAAAGATAGTTTTTCTATACATCTGTGTCTCTTTTGCTGTCTTGCATACAAGGTTGTCGTTACCATCTTTCTAAATTCCACATATATGCATTAGTATACTGTATTGGTGTTTTTCTTTGGCTTACTTCACTCTGTATAATAGGCTCCAGTTTCATCCACCTCATTAGAACTGATTCAAATGTACTCTTTTTAATGGCTGAGTAATACTCCATTGTGTATATGTACCACAGCTTTCTTATCCATTCATCTGCTGATGGACATCTAGGTTGCTTCCATGTCCTGGCTATTATAAACAGTGCTGTGATGAACATTGGGGTATACGTGTCTCTTTCAATTCTGGTTTCCTCGGTGTGTATGCCCAGCAGTGGGATTGCTGGGTCATAAGGCAGTTCTATTTCCAGTTTTTTAAGGAATCTCCACACTGTTCTCCAGAGTGGCTGTACTGGTTTGCACTCCCACCAACAGTGTAAGAGGGTTCCCTTTTCTCCACACCCTCTCCAGCATCTATTGTTTGTAGACTTTTGGATCACAGCCATTTGATTGGTGTGAAATGGTACCTCATTGTGGTTTTGATTTGCATTTCTCTGATAATGAGTGCTGTTGAGCATCTTTTCATGTGTTTGTTAGCCATCTGTATGTCTTCTTTGGAGAAATGTCTATTTAGTTCTTTGCCCCATTTTTTGATTGGGTCGTTCATTTTTCTGGAATTGAGCTGCAGGAGTTGCTTGTATATTTTTGATATTAGTTGTTTGTGGAAAAGGGAGAGGAAGAGGGTGGGATGATTTGGGAGAATGGCATTGAAACATGTATAATATCATATAAGAAACGAATCGCCAGTCTAGGTTCAATGCAGGGTGCAGGATGCTTGGGGCTGGTGCACTGGGATGACCCGGAGGGATGGTGTGGGGAGGGGCGAGGTGAGAGGGAGGTTCCGGACTGGGAACACGTGTACACCCGTGGCGGATTCATGATGATGTGTGGCAAAACCAATACAATATTGTAAAGTAAAAAATAATAATAATAATAATTAATAAATAAAAGAGAAAAACAAAAGAAAATAAAAGATAGTTTTTTCTTTTCTGATGTGGACCAATTTTTAAAAATATTTCTTGAATTGTTACAATATTGCTTCTGTTTTATGCTTTGGATTTGTTGTTGCTGTTGTTTTGGCAGGGAAGCATGTGGGATGTTTAAGATCACATCCTCTGAATTGGAAGGCAAAGTCTTAACCACTGGATTGACAGGGAAGTCCCTGATAAGAGCTTTTTGTTTTAAGTTTTCTCCCCTAAGCTAACTGAAACTGTGGACTCAAAGGGAAAGAAAAGCATTCCAGAGGCAAACAGCTATAAAGCTAGAATATAAGGATCTATTGATTTCTGTTTTAAGTGAAAATCTTGTCCAATAATTAAAGAAACAAAGTGAAGATAATGTAGTTAGATGGGTGGGTCGCCCCCTCAGGAACAGTGCTCCACTGCCTGTGAGGTACCACACTTTCCCAACTGAGTGTTGTTTTTCTCTTGAATGAAGGACGTCAAACACATGACTTCACTGTATTATTTTTGTCATTTGGCACGGTAACAAAATGCAGTGTGTGATCCCAGAGTGGGAATGGTAAGACATTTAAAGAATATTATCAGGCTAGCTGACAGTGTTTAAAAATGGATTGTAGGTTAGAAAACATTGAATCAATGTTATTCTCTGACTTTGAAAAGTTTACTGTCGTTATATAAGATCACTTGTTTGCCCTTAGGACATACACAGTGAAATATTTAAAAGTAGAAGAGCATAGTTTCTGCAGCCTCCTCTCAAATGATTCATAAAAAAAAATACAAAGATGTATTTACAGTATGTGTGCATGTGTTCATATATGTAGGTTTATATACAAGTTAGCAAAAGCAAATTCTAAACAACCAATGCATATTCGTGGATGGCATATGAGATAATTTGAGTTTTATTGAAACTTTGTGAATTTGAAATTTCACAGTTAAGAAAATCAATACCTTCCTAACCAAGGATACTGCAGACCAAGTTAAGAAATAGATGACTGACTGGTAAGAGATCTTTCCATGTCTGAAGTAAGTTAGGGATTATTATGTAAAACATTCAACAACCTGTTTCCAAAGGGGAAATTTTAGTAGAAAAAATTGTTAAGTGACATGAGTAAACTCCTTAGAACAGAGCAAAAAATCTAAAAGTACGTGTGTAAAGAAATCATAGAAGAATCATTTGTGAGAAATACATACATTCACACAAGGAGCTATTAGTTAAACTTTATAGTTGGTAAAAGATTACTTTCCAAAATGCATCGGTCATATACATATATCTTCCTTTACCTAGCAGCATATAGATGTCCCTACAATTTTTATGAAAGATAAACACATTTTTTTTTCAAATGCCTGCCAGTCAAACTGTGTGTCACTTGAAGAGCAAAATAGATAAAGTGAACTGACTGCACACCATGAGGTATTACTAAATGTTTGAAGGAAGTGGTTTAGCCATACAGCAAACAACATTGGTAAATATCCATAGCATGCTGATTACCGAAAAAAAGTAAGACATATAATGAGGTATATGATATCGCAACATTTTGTAAATTAAAGTCATACATGTAAAACAGTGATGTCAATTTTGCAAAATAAAATATTAATTAAACACATTAAAGTAGTTACCTCAATAAAGCTAGAGTAGGGGACCAGTATGGAGAAATAGATATAAAAATCCCTGTATATATGGCCCTGAAGCTAGCTTATACTGGCATTTTTGTTTTTTTTTTTTTACTGAGTTTAGACCAGGTCCTTTTTTGTAGAAAGGCATTTTAGATTTTTCAAAATAATGATTTTGACTCCCAAGTTTCTTTATTTCTTCCCACCAATTAATAACTTGATTAGTGAGTTTTTAACTAAAAAACAAAAGCACAGTTTTATACTATCTTCCAGGTATTATCCTAAGTACTGTATGAGTACTGACTCAGTTAACACTCATCACAACTTGAGATAGGTGTAGATGAGGAAATCTAGTCACAGAGAGACTGAGTAACTTTCTCAATGCCCTGGCATATTCGGTGGTGGAGCTCACATACAAGCTTGGCTATGTGGCTACAGAGATTGCATGGTGACCACTAGACCATCCGGTCTTCTTTACCAGTCATGTTTCTCATATATGTGACAAGCTGTTTCCTAATGGCTGTGTTCCTATCTGAAAATCAGGACTTAGTGTTCCATTTGAGTTATCTTTGCAGTTGAGACATGTGGTTAGGAAGTGATCTGTGAGTAGAGTTTTATAGCATATAGTTGCTGCAGGCTTGAAGAAAACTCAGGAAATCAAGGTCAGTCTGAGTAAAGAACTCTTATTGTTTCATAGCCTTTTGTTTTTAGAGAACCATTCTATAAGCAGCTTCAATAGCTTGTCCTCAGTTACCCTCAAGTTTCTAGGAAGTGATTCATCAGGGTTAAGGGACTGATATCCACCCAGTTAAATCTCTGAAAATGCTCATTCTCACATAAGAAACACAGGCCTCATGAAATACACTCTTTTGCCATTTGTTCACATAACATAGACTGTTTTTAATCAGACATAGACCACCTTTGCTCTTTGTATGCAAAATATTCCTCATAAAGCACATTTTGTAATTATGGGCATTTGAGTTTTTCTAACAAATTTCATTGTTTTAATTTCCTATCAGTCATTTTTAGTGATTCTGCTGCAGAGACAAATCCAGGAATTTTTGTGACTTCTAGTTTATAAAGTTTCAGTTCAGTTCAGTTCAGTCACTCAGTCGTGTCTGACTCTTTGTGACCCCATGGACTGCAGCACACCAGGCCTCCCTGTCCGTTACTCCCAAAGCTTACCCAAACTCATGTCCATTGACTCGGTGATGACATCCAACCATCTCATCCTCTGTCATCCCCTTTTCCTCCTGCCTTCAATCTTTCCCAGCATCAGGGTCTTTTCAAATGAGTCAGCTCTTTGCATCAGGTGGCCAAAATATTGGTGTTTCAAGCTTCAACATCAGTTCTTCCAATGAACACCCAAGACTGATCTCCTTTAGGATGAGCTGGTTGGATCTCCTTGCAGTCCAAGAGTCTTCTCCAACACCACACTTCAAAAGCATCAATTCTTTGGCACTCAGCCTTCTTTATAGTCCAACTCTCACATCCATACATGACTACTGGAAAAACCACAGTTGTTTAGAGGAATCATTTTAAGATATATATTACCAAAATCATAACTTCAAAATGAAGATACAATATGATATTTACATTAAGAGGTTTATATAAATATAGTCATAACAATAATCCAAAATTGAGAAAATTATGTTTCATTTTTGTCTACTCATTTCCATAATGCTTTATGTATGGTGGCAGTATTTCTTAAATTACTGAGAATATTTAAATATAGGAACTAGAAAGACAATTCAGGCTTTCCTCTGGCATGATTTATAAGAAGTTGTTTTAATTAGTAGCATCTTAGAAAAGCTGCTTTTAGGTTCACAACTTTTTCTTGGTATGTTGTTTGTTTTTTTAGGACTCTTTCAAATGTAGTGAAAACTTTTTCAAGGTTTTTTTTTTTTTTAATTTATAAACTCCATGTGTTTTAGTGAATTTTTTATCAACTTACTTTTCTAAAGTCCAAATATTTCCATTACTAGGTCCCACGGAACCCACTGAAATTGGAAAATGGGTTTGGCTGACATCACCCTTTCAGATACAAGGTGCACAATAGGTAGAAGCCATTGCAAGCTGTTGCTATGGAGTGACAGCCAGCAGTAAGCTAGCACTGTAAGGAAGTGACTGACCCTCATAAACACAGCTGAAACAAACCCAGTAATGAATCACCATTACCTAACTTCCAGATTCTACTTGATTTTACAAGTTTTTTCACTTTAGTCCTTTTTCTGTCCCAGGATCCAGTCTAGAATATGACATTACATGTAATACTAATTCTATTGAGAAAAATTATAGCCAAAGAGTCAAAGTTTTATACTCATGACCATCGTGCCATTTGTGATCCTTTCTGTTTAACAGTCTCTTTACATGCTTAACTATTACCCAATGCAAGGTCTGAATCATATGTCAGCCCTTCAGAAAGTCTTCCCTCTGTTTAACAAGGACACATTCTCATCTGCATTGCCATGGTAGTGTGCTTCTGTGGGTAGCAGTCACTATCCTTCCAGAAACACTTTGTTATACTTATTTCATCACTGAGCTCTTTGAGGGGGCAAAATGCTTCATTTTTTTTTTCAACCTTAAATTCTAAATGTCTAGTGAAGTGGGAGACAAACTATAAGTATTTAATAAAATGTTAAATGGACATAACTGGACTTTTTAGAGACTCCAGCTATTGTTTCCATCTGTATATTCACCTCCATAACAACAAAAATAAAAATGGACCCTTTTATTCATAGAAATCTACTTTTGGTTCCTCTTTCTTCTCTGCTCCCCATCCCCAACTCATTAAAGCTCATTCAGGCTCATAGGCTTATATATGGGTCTGTGTGTCATCAGGATGATGGTAAGCATATTTAGAGTAAGCGTGTTTATATTAGGTATTTCTACCCTTATGCACAACCAATAAATTTTCAAGTTACAAAAATTAGAGACTAATTGTATATAACATAAAATAAAGTGTTACATTCTTAAAACGATAGCCTGTAAGTTCTTAAAAGTAAGTAAGTTTTTGTTTTCTCTGTATGTCCCAGTGAAATATGGATAATAACTCCCAATACAACTTTTCAAGGTGACTATATTTAAGAACTTAAAGAAACTGAAATCATGAGCCCATATCTCTGCCTTAAAGCCAGCAATGCTTAAAACAACCAAGACAGCTTATTCACTATTGCATTAATTAATCTTCTTGTCTGTATGTTTTGTTATCCTGAAAGGTGGTTTACTGGCCATAAATTAAAGTCCCATTCAATTTTATCAGTAGTTTCTCAGAATTTTAATAAGGCTGATTGGTTAATTATAAATTATTTAGATAAATTATATGTGTTGTGGGAAAAATATTAAAGTCCCATATATAAATTCTCCCTCAGCAACAACTTGCATAACAATCAAATTTACATCTTCAGTATGATAACACTTCTAACACCACAGCACATAGATAACTGCTTTAACTATGAAAGTGGTATTTGCCAGCATTTTGGAGATTGTTTCTCTATCAACAAATTTTAAGTAAAGAAGAAATAATGTTTAGCATCACGGTCAATGTTTCTTAAATGAGAAAGATAAAATGCTTTTATTTTGCTCCTAGAATTAGTTCAATATTAGAAATGCCATATTTGCAAGATATAACTGAAGATGGGGCTGATCCATATTAACTAAAGTCTTCCTTTGTTTAAAGCAATGATTTTAACTAATTTTCTCCATTTAATTGTGCATGCTTTCCCTATGCCTCCATTTTCTGTTTTGTAACATATTGAAAATAAACACACCTTTATCCCAAGAATCATATTTGAACAAGACAAAAAATATCTTGTGAAATTCATATAATGCAAAAAATTAAAAACTGACTTAAAGAGTGTCCTTTAAATTAATAACCCTAAAATCCTCTTTAATCCTACTTATTAAATGTCAAAATTATTTTCTACTTCAGAATTATTTATCTATATAGAGAGCTAGAAAAGGTCAGTTTTCCTTCCAAGCCCAAAGAAAGGCAATGCCAAAGAATGCTCAAACTACCACACAATTGCACTCATCTCACACACTAGTAAAGTAATGCTCAAAATTCTCCAAGCCAGGCTTCAGCAGTATATGGACTGTGAACTTTCAGATGTTCAAGCTGGTTTCAGAAAAGGCAGAGAAACCAGAGATCAAATTGCCAACATCCGCTCTATCATTGAAAAAGCAAGAGAGTTCCAGAAAAACATCTATTTTTGCTTTATTGACTATGCCAAAGCCTTTGACTGTGTGGATCACAAGAAACTGTGGAAAATTCTGAAAGAGATGGGAATACCAGGCCACGTGACCTGCTTCTTGAGAAACCTATATGCAGGTCAGGAAGAAACAGAACTGGACATGGAAGAACAGACTAGTTCCAAATAGGAAAAGGAGTACCTCAAGGCTGTATATTGTCACCTTGCTTATTTAACTTATATGCAGAGCACATCATGAGAAACACTGGGCTGGAAGAAGCACAAGCTGGAATCAAGATTGCCGGGAGAAATAACAATAATCTCATATATACAGATGACACCACTCTTACGGCAGAAAGTGAAGAGGAACAAAAGAGCCTCTTGCTGCTGCTGCTGCTAAGTCGCTTCAGTCGTGTCCAACTCTGTGCGACCCCATAGATGGCAGCCCACTAAGCTCCTCTGTCCCTGGGATTCTCCAGGCAAGAATACTGACTGGAGTGGGTTGCCATTTCCTTCTCCAATGCATGAAAGTGAAAAGTGAAAGTGAAGTCGTTCAGTTGTGCCCGACTCAGCGACCCCATGGACTGCAGCCTACCAGGCTCCTCTGTCCATGGGATTTTCCAGGCAAGAGTACTTGAGTGGGTGATGAAAGTGAAATAGGAGAGTGAAAAAGTTGGCTTAAAGATCAACATTCAGAAAACTAAGATCATGGCATCCAGTCTTATCACTTCATGGGAAATAGATGGGGAAACAGTAGAAACAGTGTCAGACTTTAGTTTGGGGGGCTCCAAAAATCACTGCAGATGGTGATTGCAGCCATGAAATTAAAAGACACTTACTCCTTGGAAGGAAAGATATGACCAACCTCGATAGTATATTGAAAAGCAGAGATATTACTTTGCCAACAAAGGTCCGTCTAGTCAAGGCTATGGTTTTTCCTGTGGTCATGTATGGGTGTGAGAGTCGGACTGTGAAGAAAGCTGAGCACTGAAGAATTGATGCCTTTGAACTGTGGTGTTGGAGAAGACTCTTGAGAGTCCCTTGGACTGCAAGGAGATCCAACTAGTCCATCCTAAAGGACATTAGTCCTGGGTGTTAATTGGAAGGAATGATGCTGAAGCTGAAACTCCAATACTTTGGCCACCTCATGCAAAGAGTTGACTCATTGGGAAAGACCTGATGCTGGGAGGGATTGGGGGCAGGAGGAGAAGGGGACGACAGAGGATGAGATGGCTGGATGGCATCACCACCTCAATGGACATGAGTTTGAGTGAACTCTGGTAGTTGGTGATGGACAGGGAGGCCTGGTGTGCTGTGTCATGGGTCGCAAGAGTTGGACACGACTGAGCAACTGAACTGAGCTGATAGATATCAGAAGAGTCAAGGAAGCTCCAATGTATATCTTTCTCTGTGTGTATGAGTTTTTATGTGTATTTGTTTGCTCATTAACAGCTCTTCTACATGGTCAATATAATAATGAGTCTTTGTAAAGCTGACTTTGATGTTTAGGGTCACTAAAATCTGTTCCCCCCCAAAAAAAATCTCATTGTTCACATTTATTCAGCCTGTAGACTGTAAGTAATCTGTATTTCTACTATCAATATTTATAAATATCTTAGGTAAAATGTTAAAAATATTTTCACTGCAAATATGAGAAAAACTTGGGATGGTTTGTGAACCTTGTGACTTGGGCTTCAGGTTAATGGACAAATCTATAGAAGTTTTAGTGATTTCATGATTCCTGTAAAGACAGAAATTGGTAACAGGTTGAAAATTAAACTTTTGATTGGTAGAGACGGTTAGCTGCCTACCACATATTTATTATCCTCTTGTTTTAGATGTGTGTGTTTGTGTGTGTGTGTGTGTATGTGCACGCATGCACACATTTGTGCCTGGTAGTCCAAAAACAGGAATTCTATACTTATAATCCAACTGTTTGAGTTTAGTTTCCTCTGTGCCTCAGTATCTTCTCATCCTTTGATCTTCATTTATAAAATGTAACTAATGGTTATGTACTGTCTCTTGACAAGGTTTTAGGAAGAGACAAATATGCCAATGTGATGTGGAAGCTTTTAAAATAAGTTAATTTAAAAATTTTAATGTGTAACAACATTAAATGTTGAAATAGTTTATACTGAAATATGGTTTTAAATAGAATGAGAAAATACACTCAAAATCTAAACTAGTTGAAACTAATCTGAATGACAGTAAGTCACTTTGAAATGGGTTTGTACTTGGGCTCAGTTTAATCATGACACTGCAAAAATCTAGGAGCATAAACTACTTTTAACCTGTTTCAAAGTATAGGAAACTGGGTTGTCTCATTACAGATATCTGCTTTTTTGCAGAGTGGATTGACCACTGGACTAGAGTAACATCTAAATATGGGTATGAAAATTAGGTTTCACAGTGATGAAGTTAGAGGTGGTTGAGAACCACAATAGTTTTATGGGACACGTTTGTTAGTTAAGTACTCCGGGCACCTATAATGTAATCTGGGTCAAGCCAGACATTTTTATCAGTCTCAGGTTTGGAAGGTTGATATGGGAGGTCTGCCATACCTTGTAATTCTTCTCTTAAACAAGTCCCATATTAGTGCACAAAATATCAAGAAGTATATTCATAAAGATATGCTTTTCCTTCTACCAAATAATAGTAGTTATAATGATAATAGCTAAAATTTTTTAGGTACTTTTACTTTTTTAAAAGATCATCAACCATGATATTACATAATTCAATAAATATATGAGTTAGGTACTGTTATCATTGCTGTTTTAAAGGTGAGAAAAGTGAGTATTAAATAAGTTAAATAATTTACCTAGGATCACAGAGTAATTGCGGTTCCAGAATTGAAACAGAGGTCTTCTGACTCAGCTCCTCCATATTCTTAAAAATTATATTCTTACCATCACACATAGGTAGGTGGCTACAATATATAGGCGTACCTTGAAAGTACTGTGGGTTGGGCATGACACTGCAATAAATCTAATATTGTAATACATTTAATGTTGCAATAAACTAAGTAACACTAATTTTTCAGTTTCTCACTGCCTATAAAGGTTATAAGTACATAATATTGTAGTCTATTAAGTGTGAAATAGCATTAAGCCTAAAAAAATGTACAAACCTTAATTTTAAAATGCTTTATTGCTAAAAATTGCTAATCATCATTTGAGCCTTCATTAAATCAAAATCTTTTTGTTGGAGAAGGGTCTTTCCTCAGTAATGATGGCTGCGGACTGATCAGGATGATAGTCGCTGAAGGTTGGGGAGACTATGGCAGTTTCTTAAAATAAGACAACAATTAGTCTCCTATACATCAATCAATTGTTCCTTTGTGAACAATTTCTCTGTAACATGCAGTTCTGTTTGATAGCATTTTGCCCTCAGAACTTCTTTTCAGAATTAAAGTCAGTTCTTTCAGAATTAAAGTCAGTTCTTAAAAAAAAAAAAAAAAAGTCAGTTCTTTCAAAATCTGCTGCTACTTTATCACATAAGTTTATGTAGTATTCTAGATCTTTTGTTGTCATTTCAATAGTCTTTATAGCGTCTTCACCAGGAGTTCAGTTCAGTTCAGTTCAGTCATATAGTCGTGTCCGACTCTTTGCAACCCCATGAATCACAGCACGCCAGGCCTCCCTGTCCATCACCAACTCCCAGAATTTACCCAAACTCACGTTCATCAAGTCAGTAATGCCATCAGCCATCTCATCCTCTGTCATCCCCTTCTCCTCCTGCCCCCAATTCCTCCCAGCATCAGAGTCTTTTCCAATGAGTCAACTCTTCGCATGAGGTGGCCAAAGTACTGGAGTTTCAGCTTTAGCATCATTCCTTCCAAAAAACACCCAGGACTGATCTCCTTTAGAATGGACTGGTTGGATCTCCTTGCAGTCCAAGGGACTCTCAAGAGTCTTCTCCAACACCACACTTCAAAAGCATCAATTCTTCAGTGCTCAGCTTTCTTCACAGTCCAACTCTCACATCCATACATGACCGCTGGAAAAACCATAGCCTTGACTAGATGGACCTTTGTTGGCAAAGTAATATCTCTGCTTTTGAATGTGCTATCTAGGTTGGTCATAACTTTCCTTCCAAGAAGTGAGCCCGTTTTCATTTCACGGCTGCAATCACCATCTGCAGTGATTTTGGAGCCCCCCAAAATAAAGTTTGACACTGTTTCCACTGTTTCCCCATCTATTTCCCATAAAGTGAATTCTATCTCAAGAAACCACTTTTTTGCTCATCCATAAAAGCAACTTCTCATCCATTAAGTTTTTATTGTGAGAGTGCAGTGATTCAGTCACATCTTCAAGCTCCACTTCTAATTCTATTTGCCTTGCTGCCTTCTCCCACATCTGTAATGACTTCCTTCACTGAAGTCTCGAACCCCTGAAAGTCATTCATGAGAACTGGAATCGACTTTTTCCAAACTTCTGTTCATATTACCTTGACATCTTACCTTGCGTCACCAGTGATCTTCATGACACCTGGAATTGTGAAGCCTTCTCAGAAGGTTTTTGATTCACTTTGGCCAGATACATCAGAGAAGTCATGACCTATGGCAGCTATAGCCTAATGAAATGTATTTCTTAAGTCAAGAGACTTGAAAGTCAAAATTACTCCTTGAATCCATGGGCTGCAGAATGGATGCTGTGTTTGCAGGCATGAAAACAACAGGAGTCTTATTGTACAGCTCCGTCAGATCTCCTGAGTGACCAGGTGCATTTGCGTGAATAGTAATCTTTTGAAATAAATCTTTTTTATTTTTTGAGCTTTAGATCTCAATAGTAGACTTAAAATATTTAGGAAATCATGTTGTAAACAGATGTGCTGTCATCCAGGCTGTGTCATTTCAATTTTAGAGCAGAGGCAGAATACATTTACTAGCATCCTTAGGAACCCCAGAAATTTTGGATTCAGCTTCAAGTCACCACTTATACTAGCCCATAACAAAAGAGTTAGTCCATCCTTTGAACCGTGAAGCCAAGCATTGGCTTTTCTCTCACCATGAAAGTCCTAGATGGCATCTTCTTCAAACAGAGGGTTATTTTCTCAACATCGAAAATCTATTTTTTTAGTGTAGCCACTATTATTCATTATTTTAGCTTGATCTGAATAACTTGCTGCAATTTCTACACCAGTTCATTCTGTTTCACCTTGCACTTTGGTGTTATGGTGATGGCTTTTTTCTTTAAACCTCATAAGTCAGCCTATGCCAGCTTCTAACTTTACTTCTGTAGGTTTTTTCCTAACCTCTCTGTGCCTTCATATAGTTGAAAGGAGTTAGGGCCTTGCCGTGGACCATGCTTTGGCTTACAGAGATGTTGTGTGTGGTTTGATCTTCTATTCAGACCCCTGAAACTTTCCCCATCTCAGCAATAAGGTGTTTCAAGTTTTTTTTTTTTTTTTAATCGTTTGTTCACTGGAGTAACTCTTTAAATTTTCATAAGAACTTTCCTTTTGCATTCACAACTTGACCAACCATTTGTCACAAGAAGCCTAGATTTGGGTCGATCTTGGCTTTTGACGTGCCTTACTTACTAAACTTAATCTTTTCGAGTTTTTGATTTAAAGTGAGAGATGTGTGATTCCTCCTTTTACTTGAAATCACAGCGGTCACTGTATGGTTGGTTATTAGCCTGCCTTTGATAATGTGTCTCAGGGAATACAGAGGCCCAAGCAGAGAGAGAGGAATGGCTGGTTGGTTGGTGGAGCAGTCAGAATGCACACATTTATTAAGTTTGTTGTCTTATAAAAGCATGGTTCATGGCACCCCCAACAGTTATAGTAGTGGCATCAGATACTACTTACCACAGAACACTATATTAAATAAAATAATAATGAAGAAGTTTGAAATATTGCAAGGATTATCAAAATGTGACAGAGACAGGAAGTTAGCAAATGCTGTTGGAAAAATAACACCAATAGATTTGCTTGAGGAGAGTGCCACAAACATGCAATTTGTTTTAAAAAAAAAGCAAATTCTCTTCTCTGGAAGAGAGCAATAAAGTGAAGTACAATAAAATGAGTTATGCCTTATTAAGTGGAATTATTTGTTAAATCTTTGCTTTGTTTCAAAAAGAATTAGAAACTGTTGAGTTCATGTTACTAATTTTCTTGATGAACTGAGTATAAGAAACCAATATGCATTATATTCATGCATATGCTTGATACATTTTTCCAGGAAATGTAAGTTGTATGATTTATTTTCAGTTGAATGTGCTTTGATATATCAGATGGTTACTAACTGGAAGTTAAAATTTTATCATTTTAAAAGGCTGTCAGTCATTTGACTAATTAACATAGACTATCAATATTATTTATTATAGTGTTATTTATTATACATTAGGTCAGGAAGGTATCATAAAACTTTATTTTCAGAGACAAAGAGTGGTTGAACTAAACTTGTCAGCTTCCAGTATTTTCTTTAAAATTGGAAAAGAATGATCAATGATTTTTTTCTATTTCCTACTCAAATTTTAAAAGCCCTCATTTGAAAATTAAAGCTAATTTACTACATTCATTAAAGCCTCACTTACCTAAAGTGATTTTTACTTGATTATGAATATTATGATTAAATGAATCTTAGAATGCAAATACCACTTAAATTCATTTACCTATGTTACTTAAAGCACAAGTTTTTGTAAGCACAGTAGAAGTTACACAAAGTATAACACTTCTACTAAAGAAGAGTAGGAATCACCATTCTGCAGACTACATGGATAGAAGTAATTTTCAAATAGCCTATTTTTCCTCCTTTAAAATATGAAAATGCTATTAAAATTTATGGCAGGTCTCTTCTCAAAAATGTAAGCATGGTGTATAAAAGATATGTGTGTGTAAAATGGAACATATACATATATATTTGTGTAGTATGAAAGATCATCTGTAACATGAAACATTAATATCTTTAATAACAACTAAAATAATGAGATAAAAGTAATCATAATAACTGCCAAAGGGGTCATGAGTTCATACTCAGAGTGGGGTTAGCAGGAAGACAATTCTAGGTTTTACTTGCTGGTCAAAGAATTAAATTAACATGGGGCACTTTAAGGGGAGAAAAAGCAAATGAAATATTATAACATGTATACATGAGAGAGACCCAGGAAAACTGAATACTTGCCAAAATGGCCATAACCCTCACCGTAAATATCTTCAGCTAAAGACAGAAGAGGATGTTGGGGATAGTGGTTTAGGACTTCAAAGAGGAAACAGGCAATCCGCATAGAGATGGAAAAGGAAGTATTTGGTGAACGAATGTTCGCTGGGCCAGGTGGGAACAATGAACTCAGAGGGGACTTAGAGCAAACAGACTGTGCTAGGTCGTTCCCTGTCTGTCACTCCTAGTTCACACTGTCCTTATCTGTGGTGACAACCCCCTTCCTGGAATTGGTGCTCCATCTGCATTCTTTCTGGTGAAGGGAACGGCAACCCTCTCCAGTACTCTTGCCTGGAGAATCCTGTGGGCGGAGGAGCCTGGTGGGCTGCTGTCCATAGGGTCGCACAGCTAGACATGACTGAAGCGACTTGGCGTGCATGCGTGCACTGGAGAAGGCAACGGCAGCCCACTCCAGTGTTCTTGCCTAGAGAATCCCAGGGACAGGGGAGCCTGGTGGGCTGCCGTCCATAGCGTTGCACGGAGTCGAACATGACTGAGGCAACTTGGCAGCAGTGACAGCTACATTCTTTCAGACATTTAAGGGGAAGGTCAAAATTTCTTCCTGAGTCTCTTGGGGCCTTGATTGTTTCCAACTGAAATAATTCTCATACTAACAAGATATTTTTGGATGGCAAATTTTGCTCCCCTACAAGGGTTATGTACGTATGATGTAAATGATACTAAGGATTGGAATTATGTGTTTTATACCATATAAAGGGCTTCCCAGGGGGCACTAGTGGTAAAGAACCTGCCTACCAATGCTAGGGGCGTAAGAGACACAGGTTCGTTCCCTGGGCCTGGAAGATCCCCTGGGGAAGAGCATGGCAACCCACCCAGTATTCTTGCCTGGAGAATCCCCATGGACAGAGAAGCCTGGCAGGCTACATTCCATAGGGTAGCAAAGAGTTGGACACAACTGAAGCAACTTAGCATGCCTGCACACATACTATATAAAAAGTTTGGTGGACTACATGAACTACATCACTATATCATCACAAAATGTCTTTGAGTCTGATACTGTTATACTTCCCCATTAGTGAATGTCAGACTTTGATAATAAGTGGCTTTTGCAGGATTATATGATCAGGAAGGGACTAAACAGGAGTCTGAAGTACATGCTCATAACCTCTGTTCTTCATTTGCTTTGACCACAGAGACCAGGTACTGGAAAATTCAGAAATAGAGTGCTTCTGTATGTCTGTTATTGAAGTCATTTGTGTGAAAACTCAAGTGTATATTTATTTTTATACCAAATTAGGAACCATGAGGTTTCTGATATGTAAGTGTACTTGTAAAAATGCAAAAATGAGTCTTTATAGTATCAAAGTCAAAGTGTTAGTTGCTCAATTGTGTCCAACTCTTTGCAACCCCATGGATTATAGCCCACAAGGCTCCTCTGTCCTTGGGATTTCCCAGGCAAAAATACTGGAGTGGGTTGCCATTTCCTCCTCCAGGGGATATTCCCGACCCAGGAATCAACCTGGGTCTCCCACACTGCAGGCAGATTCTTTACTGCCTGAGCCAACAGGGTGTAGTATATCCTGTTTTAATTTGGTATCTTGTTCAATAGAATATTATTAATAATGCATGTTACCAAATGGGACATTACATATCTGTTTAATTTATCAATGATATAATCACAACAAAAATTGTCATATCTGGCTTTAAGTCTTTCTGATGCTTACCAGCTGTTTTCCAATCATGAAAAATAAAACAACTTTGTGAATGTCCAGATTTACAAAACAGGTAAGTTAGAGTGTGGTTATATGAAATCTCAGAATATTTCTTACTTTCCAGCATGTGCCTATTGCTTAAACTTATGTAAACTTGATTTCTGAAGAAACAACGATGATGAGCTGGAGAAAAAAAAAAAAAGCCAAAATATCTGACAGATATACAAAGTCCATGCCTCTATATTATTAGTGAAAGAGAAGATGGCACTCTGTTTTCCAGAGGACCCAACCCTACCCCATCACAGCACTCTCAGCTCTTTAGATGAGTGTCCTTATAAAAGAGAATCAGCACTTAATGTATTAAAGTGCATTTGATGCGTTGATCTCTTATCGGACTTATTTCAGAAAACAAGGAAATTGTAAGTTTTGAAAGGGTGCTGTTTAAAAATAGTTTGCAGTTGCTTTTTAAGCCATTCCCACCACCTATACCTTCCTCCTGTCTATAACAGACCTTGAAATAGAGAAACAACATCTGAGAGTGTCATTTTATAGGTTCAGTCCAAACCTTTATAGATTTCTTTGGCCCATCTTATTTTTTCACAACTGAGAAAAGAAAATAAATCTGTTATTTTTACATCCTTCAAAAAATGGAAAAATATTCTTGAACTCCAAAAGTGATTTGCTGCTGCTGCTGCTAAGTCGCTTCAGTTGTGTCCGACTCTGTGTGACCCCATAGACGGAAGCCCACCAGGCTCCCCCGTCCCTGGGATTCTCCAGGCAAGAACACTGGAGTGGGTTGCCATGTCCTTCTCCAATGCATGAAAGTGAAAAGTGAAAGTGAAGTCACTCAGTCGTGTCCGACCCTCAGCGACCCCATGGACTGCAGCCTTCCAGGCTCCTCCGCCCATGGGATTTTCCAGGCAAGAGTACTGGAGTGGGGTGCCATTGCCCTCTCCAAAAGTGACTTAATAAATGCTAAATATGTCCTTCAGAAGCAAACTGAATCTCCATTGAGCTGAATGTTATAGAAAGTAGTTAATTACATTTTTAATATAAAAAAAAATGTTAAGGTTTTGAGAAACATTTACCCTGAATATTCAGAGGCCCTTGTTAGGATTAAGAACAATGGCAATAATAATGACAATCTAATATTGCATTAAATAATAATGCATTATTTAAATGCAAAAGAAAGAAAAATCATCAGATACTTACTACCATTCTCTCAGAAGGCTTTTGAAAGGCTGAACATGGAAATAAAAGCAAACCTGGTTGGAAAAAAAAATGTTACTTAATACCTTGCTAGATACTGTGAAAAACTATTTGCATTAATTATTTCTTTCAAATGATACAAAATACCTGTAGGTAGATATTAATGTTCTAATTTAACATATATTAAAATATAGATTATAAAGGGTTAAGAAACTTAATTCACTCTTAAATAGGTACTCCTGAACACCTCTGTTTATTTGTTCATCTCAACATCAGGGAACAAAACAACAAAAATTCCCTGGTAGAAATTACATTCTAGTTAGTAACACACATGCACCCACAGATGGCTAAATTTATTTAAAATAGGCAAAATACCCATTTAAATTTTAGTTTCAGATAAATAGCAAATAAATTTTAGTATAAATACATCCAAAATATTGTGTAGTTAAAGAATATGCAATACATTGTGTTTTCAATGTATGTTCCATACATTACATATTAAAATGCATTTAAATGTGAATTTTGATAAACAACAAATAATGTTATGATTATATCCCAGGCAGTATTTGGACATACTTATATCTCAAAATAAAATTTAACAGGAATCTTCCTTTTTATCTGGTAACATTAACACTCACTCACACACACACACACACACACACACACACAAACTGTATTGGAACATGGCAAGTGCAATGGAGAAAAACATATTCAGTAACTAGAATAGGAAATATCAGGGAGAGGGGGTTATAATTTCAGGTAAGGTAGTTAGGGAGGACTTCACTGGGAAGGTAGTATTCGAGCAAATATCTGAAGGGAATGACAGAAGAAGCCAAGGTTGATCTAGATAAAGAACTTGCTAGCTCAGCTGGTAAAGAATCCACCTGCAATGCAGGGAACCCAGGTTCAATTCCTGGATCAGGAGGATCCCCTGGAGAAGGGATAGGCTACCTACTCCAGTATTCTTGGGCTTCCCTGGTAGCTCAGCTGGTAAAGAGTCTACCTGCAGTGCAGGGGACCTGGGTTCGATCCCCGGGTTGGGGAGAGCCCCTAGTGAAAGGCATGGCCACCCACTCCATTATTCTGGCCTGGAGAATTCTGTGAACAGAGGAGCCTGGTGGGCTACGGTCCATGGGGTCACAAAGAGTCAGACATGACTGAGCGACTTTCAACACACACCTTAAAACACAGATGGGTTTATAATGCAGTATACTTTATTACTACAATTTACTTTCTCCATTTCAAGTACCTTCTAATTGAAAGGAGCAAATGTCTTCATGAAAAATTTATGCCTCCCACTAAAATGCGCTGTGTACCAGTACTCTAAATAATTTATATAAGGAAAAAGTGAAATTTATAATTATCTGGTAACATGGTAGAAGACTTTGGAAATCCAGCATGAAAAACTTAACACCCAAGATTGTTAAGTTTTTTGTTGTCGTATGCTGTTTTTGTTGGTCAGTCACCCAGTCGTGTCTGACTCTGTGATTCCATGGCATACCAGACATGCCATATATATATGTAATATTATATATAGATAATTTTTTATTGGGTGTAGTTGACTTACAATATTCATTTCATTTGTATAAAATAGTAATTCAAAGTTTTTGTAGTTTTTACTCCATTTAAATATTTTTAGTAAAATATTATTTGCTCTGTGGCCTGCAAGGAGATCCAACCAGTCCATCATCCTAAAGGAGATCAGTCCCTGAGTGTTCATTGGAAGGACCGATGTTGAAGCTGAAACTCTTTGGCCACCAGATGCGAAGAGCTGACTCATTTGAAAAGACCCTGATGCTAAGAGGGACTGGGGGCAGGAGGAGAAGGGGACGACAGAGGATAAGATGGCTGGATGGCATCACCGACTCGATGGACCTGAGTCTGAGTGAACTCCAGGAGATGGTGATGGACAGGGAGGCCTGGCGTGCTGCGATTCATGGGGTTGCAAAGAGTCGGACACGACTGAGCGACTGAAATGAACTGAACTGAACTGATCCTGCCCGTCTCCACTTTTCTCTCTGAACTGGTTACCACTAGTTTGTTTTCTATATCTGTAAATTTGTTTCTTTTTTTGGTTATATTCACCAGTTTTATTTTATATTTTAGATTCCACTTATCAGTGATAACATTCGGTATTCACTTTCCTTGGTGTGACTTATTTCACAAAACATAATATCCTCCTGGTCCATCCAATGTCGTTGCAAATGGGAAACTTTCATTCTTTTTTATGGATGAGTATTATTTCATTATATAAATACACACACACACAACCTCCTTTACTCATTCATCTGTTGATGGACATTTAGGCTGCTTCTATATCTTGCTTATTGTAAATAACACTGCTATGAATATTGCAATGCATGTATCTTTTTGAATGGTGTTTTTGATTCCTTTGGGTATATATTCTGAGAGGAATCGCTGGACTATATGGTAGTTATATTTTTAGCTTTTTGAGGAACCTCCCTATTACTTTCCACAGTGGTTGCACTAATTTACATTCCCATCAGCAGTATACAAGGATACTTTTTACTCCATCCACATCCTTGCCAATGTTTGTTATTTGTAGACTTTTTAATGATGGGGATTCTAATAGGTGTGAGGTGATAAGTCATTGTAGTTTTGGTTTACACTTTTCTGATGATGAGTGATATGGATTTTTTTAATGTTCCTGTTGGCTGTCTGTCTTCTTGGAAAAATGTCTGTTCAGGTCCTTTGCCTATTTTGTTGTTGTTGTTGTTTTATATTGAATTGGGTTCACACCTAGGATTTTAGTGAAGTATTCTTGGGAGGTCTTCCATGTCCTCCATAGTTTGCAGTCAAGTAGAGAGCAAGAAAAAACAGAGAAGAGGCATAGGCAGCAAAAATTTAATCATAAAATAATTCTACTATTTTTACTGATAAGCCTGTTGAGTAGAAATGGAACCTGTAATGGCTTAAAAGAACTAACAGGATGACTTAAGTGACTTACTCCAAGCTTTAAGTGATTTACTGGAGAATTTAGCTGATTAGATCATTTAAAATTTAAAGTCTCAGTCTTAGTGATGTTAATGTATTGATATATCAATTTTCCACTATAATTTTTCACATGGAATATTTCCAAGTAAGAAAATTAGTCTACATATTACAGATGTATATAACTTTGATAAATCATGTAAATTATATAAGCATTCTAAAAGTAACCTACTCTTTTTATAAATATACAGAGAGAATAAAAGTTATTCACCATAAATCTTGAACTATTTAATGAAATCTTAGGACTCCCAGGTGGCGCTAGTGGTAAAGAATTTGCCTGCCAATGCAATAGACACAAGAGATGCAGTTTAATTTCTGGGCTGGGAATATCCCCTGGAGTAGGAAATGGCAACTCATTCCACCCCTCTTGCCTGGAAAATTCCATGGACAGGGAAACCTGGCAGGCTACAGTCCATGGGGTCACAGAAGTCAGACAAAACTGAGCAATTGAGCACACACACACACAAACAGGGTGTTTTAAGCCTCATGTATATACTATTTAAATATAATTGGACATTTCTAGGCCAAGAAAAACAGTAATTTCTATATCTAAAACATTGACACCCATCTTGAGGGTATACATCATGGAAGTCGTTGAAGGACAAACATGGCCATTTCTTCTGAGTACCAGACATGAGTCTCATGTATGCAGGTTTGATTAAAATCTTATCAAAGCAATATTGTCATCCTTAAACATTAAGAAGAGGAAAGGAGTTCTTATAAGGGAATAATGAAGTTTCTATTTCTTATTTAGTTAAAATTTTCAAAGTTAATAAAAGAATGTTTTAAAGGGAAATATTATTTGTCACAAATATAAAGCCAGTGTTGAAATAAATCAATTAAAATAATTAAGATTGGTTTAATGCCTTCTAATCCTAAAAAAAAAATCAAATAACTCAGTGAATTTAGTAGCTTAATTCTTAGAACACAAATACCTAGTAACATAGTCCAAATGAGTAGGTAGGTGGATGTTTGTTAAATGATTTAAGTGGTTTGATTTAAAGTAGTCAATAAGCTAGTCAAAACTATGGGGAGGTGGCTAAATATATACACACATCAAACGCATTGTTATTTGAGCATTGCATTTTTTCCTAGGTACCTTAAGCGTGTGCATGTAGTATAGGGACATGCAGAAAAAGTATGTTCTTTCAAAAAATAATTTCAAGTCAAAAGATAAATAGAGTGTCATGGAGGATGATCAAGGAAAGAATAAACAGGGTATATGTATTCTCTTTCAAATCATTAATATGTTCAGTTATTAGGAAAATTCTTTAAATATTTAATGAGAATCTGTAACTGTTTTCCTGCAATTTCTATCATTTTTAATGACTATAGAAGGTGGGCCCAAGCACACACAGTAGAGTTCAGTGGCTCATTATGTATTCTTTCCACACATATTTGCTGAGTGTTTCCTGCAGAGAAAGAAAAGTAAGACAGTAAAAGAATTTAGAATTTCTTGAAAGTGCATAATTGAATAGATGCCTAAGTTTAAACAGATGCTAATATCAAACAGAGTATTTGCTCTTAAGCTATAAGAATCCATTAGTATGCCTTGTGTGTAGATAGTACCCCTGGAGCAAAGGAGAGAGAGAAAGCAATGAATTTATTGGAAAAAAAATTCTATATTTTTTGAATTTAAACAAGTGCCTGGAATTACCCTTGTTTGACAAGTTTGACACATCCACACTATGTGAACTGAGAGCTCTAGCAGTCTGGGTCTGTCTAATCAAGAAGTAGAAACCACACACTAGATTAAACAGGGGAAATTTAATATACAGATTTGTTAATTATGATTTGATATGATTGTCTTTTGAGAGATAAATTCTGAATTAATGTGTTTGTTTACCAATGATGTTTCTAGAGCAACATTCTACTGGAGTTATTATTTTTAAGAAGTATTATTTCAAGTGCCCCTAGCACTGCTTATCATGAGAAGCAAGGTATCTTAGGAAGAGTGTTTGAAAAGGGTCAAAGTAACTGAGATTCAAGCTCTTCTTTTGTTAGTGTTTCCTTAGGAGCTTCTGCAAGTCTCTAAATGTCTTATTCTCCTTAATTTTAAGATAAATTCATCTTCACACTAGAGATGTGATAAAAAGCAAATGAAATAATGTAGGTAAAAGCAATTGAAAGCATTAAAATGTTAACAAAAATGAAATTCTATTGACATCATTGATCAAAGTAATCGCTTAAGTTCTCCGCCAAAATAGGTAAATGCCTCAAATCCTTCTACCTGTCAAGTAACAATGAGAAGAGAGATACAAAAAATAACAATTTCCAAAGATTTCTTGCCTATGGATTTGGTAAGTGTTCTCACAGAAGCACACCAGTTCCATAGAAGAGACACAGATATAACTCTGCTATTGGGGATAAGGGATTAAGATGCAAGAGAGAGGAGCTTGTGGGAGTCATGCTCACTCCTACACTGCCTGTCTGGCTCTGGTGTGGGGATGTAAACTTTTAACAAAGGAATCTACAACATTTTTATTCTCCTTTATTAAATGGGAAAGAGGAAAACAAAATTAGGCTTCCAGGGTGCATAAATTATTGACATAGCACTGTGAAATTAATTCATTATTTAGATCTAGCTGTGATCAACTTACTCCTGGACACATAAGGACTCATAACTCCAATGATTTTCCCCAATTGCTTCAGAACCTGTTAGAAGCAGACGATAGGTCATCCAAGTCACACACCTAGTCAGCCCTGAAAGTAGGAAATCAGTCATTTCATTACAGCTGGTCCTGTTCTTCCTACTGGTTGGCTTTTCACATAGTGTTAAAATTTAATCAATTGCTCTTGAATATATCATCTAAAAGAAAATCTTATTTTCAGTTTTGTGGTATTTTCAATATATATGTATATATATATGTACATTAATCTGTATCTCTCCATGTTTTCATATTCAGAATTTAAACTTCTTTTGTCAATGCTATTATATTTGCCTGTATTTTCATTACCTTGGAGTTTTATTTTTAATTCATTGCAATTAATTTTCTTAATTATTACAAAACAGGGTAAATTTCTTAAGTAAATTGTCAAGATTAAAATTCAAGCAACATTTTTTTTCTGAAATAATTACTGATTTACCTTTGAATTAACAAAGCCATGTTTTAAAACATTATTTTGAGAAGATTTACACAGAGATCTATGACACTGATTTTTGAGACTTCATGAGATAGATACCCATCAGCATTTTTTTTTCAGATATTCTCCAGGTTTTTAAAGCAAAATATACAGAATATTACAGGTAAGTATAAGATCTTTGAATCTACTTTCACTCCCTGCTATTCTTCCCTTTCTATTTCCCTCCATTCTTTCCTCAGAGTTAAACATTATTTCAGGAAGCACCACATTGCACCTAACATATTGGGGAATATGGAGATGACACCACCCTTATGGCAGAAAGTGAAGAGGAACTAAAAAGCCTCTTGATGAAAGTGAAAGAGGAGAGCGAAAAAGTTGGCTTAAAGCTCAACATTCAGAAAACGAAGATCATGGCATCCGGTCCCATCACTTCATGGGAAATGGATGGGGAAACAGTGAAAACAGTGTCAGACTTTATTTTTTGGGGCTCCAAAATCACTGCAGATGGTGATTGCATCCATGAAATTAAAAGACGCTTACTCCTTGGAGGAAGAAAAGTTATGACCAACCTAGATAGCATATTCAAAAGCAGAGACATTACTTTGCCAACTAACGTCCGTCTAGTCAAGGCTATGGTTTTTCCTGTGGTCATGTATGGATGTGAGAGTTGGACTGTGAAGAAGGCTGAGCGCTGGAGAATTGATGCCTTTAAACTGTGGTGTTGGAGAAGACTCTTGAGAGTCCCTTGGACTGCAAGGAGATCCAACCAGTCCATTCTGAAGGAGATCAGCCTTGGGATTTCTTTGGAAGGAATGATGCTGAAGCTGAAACTCCAGTACTCTGGCCACCTCATGCGAAGAGTTGATTCATTGGAAAAGACTCTGATGCTGGGAGGAATTGGGGGCAGGAGGAGAAGGAGACGACCGAGGATGAGATGGCTGGATGGCATCACGGACTCGATGGATGTGAGTCTGAGTGAACTGTAGGAGTTGGTGATGGACAGGGAGGCCTGGCGTGCTGCAATTCATGGGGTCACAAAGAGTCAGACACAACTGAGCGACTGAACTGAACTGAAAGAAGAATATCCACAATTATCTGAAAAGTCAGGCTGGATTTTCATTGTACATTTCAACTGGAACCATGTATTATAACATATTAATGTAGAATCTTATATGAAAATACCACTGTCTTACAGTAAACCAGATCAAAGGGAAAAAAAAAAGAAACTAAAGGCTATTGTTCTCAAAAAGTTATTTTGTTTCTGAAAATATTTTGAATATTTTAACAGTGAGTTTTTAACAGGTAGTGAATGAATTATTTTAAAAAGATTAGTCTTTGGATAATTCTGATATTAGAACATTAAATGAATATAAAATTATCATCTACTTTCCTATATCATACCATGCACGCTGACACTATGCATATTTTTTAATCTCTTGGAAACTCAAGTTTTCCTTGAACTTTGAAATGATAGAAACATTTAATTAAAAATAATTAGTCTTGACAACTGAGGTAGAAATACATTTTTAATATATTTTTACCTGCATTTTATTATATTTTACCTGCACTCTTGCTCTGATTATCATTGATAGTGGACTTCTGTTACTTATGAAGACCTATGGATTTTGTTTTCTTAGTGAAATAGAATGAAAAGCCAAAGAGAGAAAGAAAAAATTACTGCAAGAGAAATACTTTGTCAGAGGACAGAATCCAGAATATATTAGAACTCATACAATTTATTAAGAAGATAAACAACCCAATTTTAAATTTGCAAAATATTTGAACAGCAACTTACTTAGTAGGTGTACAGCAAGCCAATAAACTACGTACAGAGTTGCTCGACAATATCCCTCATTGTCATCAGGGATATTAAAGTTAAAAGTATAATAAAATATCACTAAAAGCTCATTAAAATGAATAAAAGTAGGAAGGCTTTTTAAAAGTATCAGCAGTTTATATAAAATACTGAAACCTCAGACTGCTAGTGTGATTACAAATGCCATAAACACTTTGAAAAATTGACTGAATTTTTAAAAGTTAAGCTTATATCCACCATCCCATCCATTCTTCTCTTCGGTACAATTGTTGCAAAGAAAAGGAATACATTTCAGGGAATGACTCAGATACGATTGTTAGAAGCTTTATACACAACAGCTCCAAATTAGAAATAACTAAACCAACCATAGATGAATTCATAAGGACTGTGTGACATTTACCACAGTTGAATGATATTCTTTAGCAACAAAGGAACAAAGTACTGATATAATATGGATGAATCTAAAACTTATTATGCTGAGTGAAATAATCCAGAAAAGAAGAATATATTAACTTCGGTTCCATTTATATAAACTTCTAAAAAACAAAATTAATCTATTGTGACAAAATGAGATCACTGCTTGCTTGAAGCCAGGAAGAGACTAAATGATGGAATGCAAAGGAAAATGAGGAAACTTTAGGGGTGATAGAGCCATTCTTAATTCTGAAAAAAAGATCTATAGCTACATACAATGCTCAAAGTTCAATCTATTGTAAACTTTAAAGGGTTGTAGTTTATTGTAAATAAATTACACAGCAATAAAAATGATCTGCAAAAAAACATCCATTTCTGCTTCATTAACTAAGCTAAAGCTGTTGACTGTGTGGATCACAACAAACTTGAAAATTCTTCAAGAAATGGGAATATGAGACCAGCTGACCTGCCTCCTGAGAAATCTGTATTCTGGTCAAGAAGCAACAATTGGAACTGGATATGGAACAACAGACTGGTTCCAAATTGGGAAAGGAGTATGCGAAGGCTGTATACTGTCACCCTGCTTATTTAACTTATATGCAGAGTACATCATGAGAAATGCTGGGTTTGATGAAGCAGAAGCTGGAATCAAGATTGCCAGGAGAAATACCAATAACCTCAGACACGGAGATGACACCACCCTTATGGCAGAAAGTGAAGAACTAAGGAGCCTCTTGATGAAAGTGAAAGGAGAGAGTGAAAAAGTTGGCTTAAAGCTCAACATTCAGAAAACTAAGATCATGGTATCCGGTACCATTCTTTCATGGCAAATAGATGGGGAAACAATGGAAACAGTGACAGATTTTATTTTGGAGGGGCTCCAAAATCACTGCAGATGGTGACTGCAGCCATGAAGTTAAAAGACACTTGCTCCTTGGGGGTGGGGGGAAACAAAACTATGACCAAACTACAGAGCATATTAAAAAGCAGAGGCATTACTTTGCTGACAAAGTTGCATCTAGTCAAAGCTATGATTTTTCCAGTAGTCACGTATGGATGTGAAAGTTGGGCCAGAAAGAAGGCTGAGCACCGAAGAACTGATGCTTTTGAACTGTGGTGTTGGAGAAGACTCATGAGGGTCCCTTGGACTGCATGGAGATCCAACCAATTCATCTCAAAGGAAATCAGTCCTGAATATTCATTGGAAGGACTGATGCTGAAGCTAAAGCTCCAATATTTTGGCCACCTGATGCGAAGAACTGACTCCTTAGGAAAGATCTTGATGCTGGGAAAGATGAAAGGCGGGAGGAGAAGGGGACGACAGAGGATGAGATGACTGGATTGCCTCCCTGACTGGATGGACATGAGTTTGAGCAAACTCTCAGCTATGATGATGGACAGGGAGGCCTGGTGTGCTGCAGCATGTGGGATTGCAAAAATTAGGATGCGACTTTCTGAACGGACAAGAAACCCAACAAAAATGGAAACAGCTCTTATAGTTTTAACGAGTATAACTCTATTGCGATTTTTCTATTGTTAGCTTTTATAAATTCTGGGTTTCAAGAAATTTTCACATTTCATTATATTACCAATTCATTTGCACCAAGTTGTGACTATATTATTCTATTGTTGTTGTTCTCATGAGCATAGGATTTATAGTGAAGTCCAGTTTTTTCATTATTAATATTAGGGATTTGTGTTTTATATATCTTTTTGATCAATATTTCTAGGGGTTTAGCAATTTTATTATTTCTGAAGAACTGATATTAACTTTTGGTAATTTGTGTCTATTTTATCTCTATTTTTAATTTACTGATTTCTGTTATTTTATTTCTGTTTTATTCTACTTCCTTCTGACTGATCTCTTGGTCATTTCTAAACTTACTTTCAACTTAAATAACTGAGTTTTAATCTCTCTTCTTATCTAATAGGTTAGGTTTTAATAACATATTTTTCTAATATCTTCTATTTTTCTTACCTACTGTACTCTTTGACTTTTTTCTTTTTTATTACATACTGTAAAGTGCTAAAGTCTCCTATATTAATGATGAATATATCCTTTTCCTCCTTTTAATTCTGTCAAGTTTTGCTTTAAATATTTTGAATTATTTGTTCTTTAACATATTGACCTTTATTACTTTAAAACAGTTCTCTACTAAGCATTATTATTTGGATCACTTCTGAGTTTGTTTCCAATGTTTGCTTTTATTAAATGGTTGATATTTCTATCCTGTCTTATTGCTAGCCCAGAAAGAATAGAGGAGGGACTCAAATTCATGCAACAGAAATAAATGGTGGGTTAAAAATATTTTAAAATCCAGTCAACCTAAAGGAAATTTAATATGAATACATAAATAGAGAAAACCAGAATACTCAAAGTAACCAAGTATTAAAGATGTATTTTTAAAGTTCTCTGCAATAAAAAGGATAGTTATTAGACTTATTAGAAAGACATGGTGTGTTATAAGACAAATTGTTTGTAGTCTCAATAGTCAACACCTTGGCATAATCTACTGTGTTTTAGAACATCAAAATTTTTACACAATAAAACAAAAAATTTTCACCTATAAAAGATGTCAATTTGAATTTCAGAATTCTCAGTAAAAACATTCAATTATTGAAACATCTGCAAACTCACTCAAGGAAAGAAAGACAAAGCAACAATATTGTTTTATATCTGGCTAATCTTTCACACAAAATTGCTATGACAACAGTCCTGAATATATGTGAACAAAGAAAATATTTTTCCTAACCCCTAATCAAGAAGACTAGATAAGATGGATTTCAGCAAGCCAAGAGACAACTACAGAAAGTGTAAAGAAAATATTCTAGTTCTTTTCTGAAGTAATTCTAAGAAAGATAGAAAAATCTGGCAAAGATGGGCACTGTTGGAATCACTATACAAATGTTTAAAACTCCATTTCCATCTTTCACATGAAGTAACTGAAGAAATATGAGAAAATATCTTGTTCTTAAAGAAAGAAGCAGGAATTCCAAGCCGGGAAGTATGGCTCCAGAACCAGTTGTCTCATCAGGTGTACTATAAACATGCTCTAATTTTCATGGGTAGAATGTAGGGCCTGAAAGATTCCTTTCCTGTTTCGATCCATAGACATCAGCTTATCCTAGTTATAAAGTTTTATTAGTCCTTCTTTGGTTGCTGAGTTGCTTTTCATTTTAGTAGTATCTTAGATACATTTTCTTTAATAAATCTTTTACCTTACTACATTACATCTTTTTCAAGGTTCTAATAACTTCCATTTTAGATTTCTGAGCAAATAAAAAAGACCAGATTCAAGGGAGACGTTCCATATGGATGGAGTAAAAGGACGTAGAGTAAGGGGCCTAGAAAGAGGGAGGGTAGTCGTCTCACAGTTCTTTAAGGGCTGGTGTCCATCGGGCCTCCTACTCTTTGGTAGGATGTTGGCCTCCACTCTGAGAGAAGTGGGCTTCCCAGGTTGTAAAGAATCTAGTGGTAAAGAATCTGCCTGCCGGTACCCAAGATGTGAGAGATGCGGGGTCCATCTCTGGGTGGAGAAGATCCCCTGGGGTAGGAAATGGCAACCCACTCCAGTATTCCTGCCTGGAAAATTCCATGGACAGAGGAGCCTGGTGGGCTACAGTCCAGGGAGCTGCAGAGAGTCGAATAAGACTAAGCACAGCACAGCGGAGAGAAGCAAGTAGCTATCAGACAGTTGTCAATAGAGACGTGAAATGATCTGACTAGTATTTTACCAAGATCACTTTGGTCTCTTTAGGGAAAATAGTTTCAGGAAGGCAAACATGGAAGTAAAAAGAACATTTGGAATGCTACCACAATAAATCATTTGAAGGGTGAGGCTGGTTTGATAGAGAAGTCACATTAGAATTGTTAGTATTTCATAATACTTTCTGAAGAAATGGTTATATTTGATCTCTCATGTTTACAAATAATTGTCAATTTGTTGATCACTTTCTCTTATAATGGTTGATTACAGTGTTTTCTTCAAAACCAAATTTCGCATCTATAAAATGTTTCAGTGTTTTTGTATCAGAAGAGCATTTGTAACTTTGTTTTATTTTTTTATTATTATTATTTTTTTACTTAACAATATTGTATTGGTTTTGCCGTACAGCAACATGAATCTGCCACGGGTGTGCATGTGTTCCCAATCCTGAACCTGCCTCCCACTCCCCAACCCACACCATCCCTCCGGGTCATCCCAGTGCACCAGCCCCAAGCATCCTGCACCCTGCATCGAACCTAGACTGGCGATTTGTTTCTTATATGATATTATACTTGTTTCAATGCCATTCTTCCAAATCATCCCACCCTCTCCTTCTCCTACAGAGTCCAAAAGACTGTTCTATATACATCTGTGTCTGTTTTGCTATCTCACATACAGGGTTATCGTTACCACCTTTCTAAATTCCATATATATGCACAGAAATTTATCCTAGCACATTTTCTTAGACACTACTTTTAGTCATTCCTACACTCAACACCAGATTTGACATACCTTCACTAGATTTTTCCACATGATCTTATTTTATTTATTTCTTTTTAATTGGAGGATGATTATAATGTTGTGTTGTCTGTCATAAAACAATGCAAACCAGTCACAACTCTGTGTGTGTGGGTATCTTGGACCTCCACCCCAGCCCTCCATCCCAGCCCTCCTGGTCGTCACAGAATGCCAGGCAGGGCCCCCTGTGTTGTATAGCAGCCTCCTACCAGCTATCCGTTTCACATGTGGTGGTGTACATGTCAGTGCTCCTTTTTCAGTTCATCCCTTACCCTGATTCGTCCATGAGTCTGTTCTCTATGCCTGCATCTCTATTCCTACCCTGCAAGTAAGTATATCAGTACTATTTTTCTAGATTCCATAAATATGCATTAATACACGCTATAGGTTTTTCTGACTTATTTCACTCTGTTTAACGAGTTCATCTCGATTCATCAACATCAGTTCAGTTGACTCATATTTGTTCCTTGTATGGCTGAGTAATATTCCCTTGTGCATGTGTACCACAATTTCTTTATCTATTCATCTGTTGATAGACATCTAGGTTGCTTCCATATCCTGGCTATTGTAAATAGTGCTGTAATGAATATCAGGGTACATGTGTTTTTGAATTACAGTTTTCTCAGGGATATGTCCAGTAGTGGGTTTCCTAGGTCATACGGTATTTTTATTCCTAGTTTTTTTAAGGAATCTCCATACTATTATTGGTATGTACTAACACCTTGGTTAATAGCATCAACATGAGAGTAAAATAGTGTATCTATCACAGAACCCAACATTAAAGATAAAGATAAAACATACTTTCCACATGCTCCAAGTGGCTGATGGTTAATAGAATCATGTGTTAATAATTGAAAACAAAATACTTGTGTATATTCCCTGAAGAAGGAAATGACAACCCACTCCAGTGTTCTTGCCTGGAAAATCCCATGGACAGAAGAGTCTGGTGGGCTGCAGGTCCATGGGGTCGCAAAAGTGTCATATATAACTTAGCAGCTGAACAACAAAATGTATATTTTATACTTCTTTTAGCTTATCTGATTCTTTATAGTTAAAAGATGTCTCTTGTAGACATGTAGTTGAGTCTACTTTGCAATACTTCAATAAAAAGACTTTAGAACAAGGAAAATTATCAGGAATTAAAAGGATATTACATAGTAGAAATGGATAGAACTGAAAGAAGAATTACATGGAGAAGTCTATTATTCTTATTGGGACAATGTAACCCCTCTCTTAGGCTTCCTTGTTTCAACTATATATGTGTATATATATATATTGCTGTTGTTGTTTAGTTGCTGTGTGTGTGTGTCATTTGAGTTACTTTTCGGAAGCAATTCTGTTAAACAGGTTGTATGTAAAAATTTAACAGTTTTTCTCACCAAGTTTTAATTATTAACTAATGTATGCATCCACCAGTATATTTGTTAATTACTGTTTAGAAGCTGTTTAACTCATTTCAATGAAAAAACCAAGACAGGTGATAAAATTTGTGTGCTTATAATTTACTCTATTTTGACCTCTCAGTTTTTGAATTTCTGTTTCCCCATTCTACTGATATACCTTATGGCAAATCTAAAGTAAATGAATAAATGTGAAACCAGAGATGTCTTTGCCTTTCTACTACAATGTGAACATTTGGTTATAGCCTAATCTTTAAGATGGCACTGCAGATGGTGATTGCAACCATGAAATTAAAAGACGCTTACTCCTTGGAAGGAAAGTTATGACCAACCTAGACAGCATACTCAAAAGCAGACACATTACTTTGCAAACAAAGGTCCATCTAGTCAAGGCTATGGTTTTTCCAGTAGTCATGTATGGATGTGAGAGTTGGACGCTGAGCGCTGAAGAATTGATGCTTTTGACCTGTGGTGTTGGAGAAGACTCTTGAGGGTCCCTTGGACTGCGAGGAGATCCAACCAGCCCATACTAAAGGAGATCAGTCCTGGGTATTCATTGGAAGGAATGATGTTGAAGCTGTAACTCCAATACTTTGGCCACCTGATGTGAAGAGCTGACTCATTTGAAAAGACCCTGATGCTGGGAAAGATTGAGGGCAGGAGGAGAAGGGGATAACAGAGGATGAGATGGTTGGATGGCATCACTGACTCAATGGACATGGGTCTGGGTAAACTCTGGGAATTGGTGATGGACAGGGAGGCTTGGCATGCTGCGGTTCATGGGGTCGCAAAGAGTCAAACACGACTGAGCAACTGAACTGAACTGAATCTTTAAGACTTATAGTAGTAACTCCCTGTATATGTGAATAGTTTTTAAACAAAGAGGATATTTTATAAAATTTTTATCACCCTGATAAGTTTTTTGTTTATTTGTTTTAATTAACTGATATCCATACTCTTCAGTTTTCCCTAGATTTTACCTCACTTCCTTTTTCTGTTCCAGGATCCCACTCAGGATGGCACATTGCAGTATGTTGTCATATGTCACTTTCTTCTGAGTTGTGACAATTTCTTAGACTTTACTTGTTTTGGATGGTCTTGGCAGCTGAAGGTACACTGGCCAGATGTTTTATAGAATGTCTCTCAGTTGATGTTTGCTTGATGTCTTCCTCATTATCAAACTACGTTTATGGGTTTCGGGAAGAAGAACATAGAGGTCTCATTTTCATCACCTCCTGTCAAGGGTAAACACTACCAATATAACTCACCACTGACGATGTTGACCTTGATTATCTGACTTAGGTAGACTTATGTTAGGGTTCTCCACTGAGGCATTACTGTCCTGTCCCCCATTACACACTGTACTTTTTGGATAAAAGTCTCTTTGCACAGCCCACACTTAAAAGGATGGAGAGTTATGCTCTACCTCCTTACGTATGAAGTATTATATAAATTTATTCTTGTACCTAAGGAGTTGGGTCTGTTCTCTGCTGTTATTGATTTCAGTTCAGTCGCTCAGTAATGTCTGGCTCTTTGTGACCCCATGGATTGCAGCACGCCAGGCTTCCCTGTCCATCACCACCTTCCGAAGCTTGCTGAAATGCATGTCCATTGAGCCAGTGAGGCCTTCCAACCATCTTATCCTCTGTCATCCCCTTCTCCTCCTGCCTTCAATCTTTCCCAGCATCAATGTCTTTTCCAAGGAGTCAGTTCTTTGCATCAGGTGGCCAAAGATTTGGAGCTTTAGCTTCAGCATCAGTCCTTCCATTGAATATTTAGGGCCGATTTCCTTTAGGATAGACTGCTTGATCTCTTTGCTGTCCAAGGGACTCTTAAGAGTCTTCTTCAACACCACAGTTACTCAGTAATTAATTTTTATCAAAATGGATTCACATTACTTAACGTTTTTTATTAAGCATAATTTCCTATTGATATGAATGCTTTTTGATGGAATTTACTCATAAAGTAGAAAAACTCATATTGATTCATAGTTTCTATACTTGATTGCTGAGAATGGTATGCAAATTATCTCATGCATGCTAAGTTGCTCAGTCATGTCTGACTCTTTGCAGCCCCATGGACTGCATCCCACTAGGCTCTTCTGTCCTTGGAATTTTCCAGGCAAGAATACTGGAGTGGGTTGCCATTTTCTTCTCCAGGGGATCTTCCAGACCCAAGGATCGAATCCTCATTTCTTACATCTCCTGCAATGGCAGGTAGGTTCTTTACCAATGGTACCAATTTCTGGGAAGCAGAAATTATCTCAAAGACCCACATATATTAAAATTTTTTGATCTACTTTATCACTGGACCATTTGTCAACAAAATCAGAACTGCCTCAGTTGAACTTGCTAACATCACTTGGGAGCTCATTGTTGGCTTGGGTCATGTTAGATTTCAAATTCAGAATTTTAATTCTTTTTCTCAAGGTTTTTAATTCTCTATGACTCAAGAAAAAGTCATTTTTCCTGTTTTCTGTCATTTACTATTTACACTGAATGATTCCTCAGGACTTTCTTGATAGTATATTGATAAAGGCTATTTTTTCTTTAATCATCTTTTAATATGAATTCTGAGCATAATGGATTTTATTGCAATTTCTCAGGAATCTCCTCTTCCACTTTGAAAGCTTTTGATCTGATGTTGGCCATTTTTATTCCTTTAATTTTATAACAGTAATTATGAGGTTTAAGTTTTATCTCAGTGATCCCCTCCAGCAGCTATTTCAAGATTGACCTTCTTTGACTTCTTTATGCTTATGAGACCTTTGAAGTCCTTTTCTTTCTAATTCTTTCTGAATATCATTGAACTTTTATGTTAAAAGTGAATTACTTATTGTGATAGTCACCTTGATTTCTCCTTTGAACTTTCAAAACTCTGTTTTTCCAATCTTTTCACTAATAACTTGAATTTATACAATTTTTTATCACTGCTATGATTTAATGGATGCAAACATATTAAATACTGGTTATTTGCACAGTACAAAAGATTACTTTTCCTATTGCATTATTGTCTTCATCAGCATTATAAATCTGTATTGGCCATATTTGATTTATTGCTTTGACAATAGTGTATTGCATGATATTATATACAGCTGTACCTCCAAAAACCAGAAAGGAAATATTTTAACCAGAATACATATTTTATATCATATTTTACTTGACTATACTTATACTTGGAAAAATTAATTTTATATATAAAATATTTTAGAATTCAACATTTTATATAGAGGAATACACTTTTTTAAACTTTGCCTCCCAGATACACCCTATTGTCTGCAAAGAATTAGTTATTCTATTTGTTCCAAATTGTCTTTTCTTTCTGCTATAATAATGGATATATTTTATATTGTACCTTTTGGATTCAAAAATACAAAATAGTGAGAAAGAAAGTAAATACAATTAATTAGCTCATATAATTGCAAATATTCTTGATATGAAATAGTAACAATAAAATAAGTTCTAGATTGTATAGGATAACACTTTGCCAATTTTGGAAATTAAACTCATACTTTTGTTTACCCTCATTGCATTATCTTTTACACATCTGTTACATAAATTTTAATATTTTCCTATTGTCCTCCTCTCCATATATCTATTTCAGTAACTAAAGCAACAAAAAATTCAGCCTCATACACAGCTCTCCAAATTATGATCAAGGAAAGCTAAAGTCCATGGAGCTTTACTCCTGTAGGTTTACTCCAGTTGGTAAAGAATCTGCCTGCAGTGCAGGAGACCTGGGATCGATTCCTGGGTCAGGAAGATCACCTGGAGAAGGGAAACGCTACCCACTCCAGTATTCTGGCATGGAGAATCCCATGGACAGAGGAGCCTGGCAGGGTACAGTCCATGGGATTGCAAGAGTCTGACACAACTTAGTGATTAAACCACCACCATAGTCCATGGAATACTGCTGTTATTTCAAGGGGTAATCTTAAGCATGATAAGGAATATTATGCCATTTTAATGATACGGAAACTTCAACACATTTTTTTTTAATACCTTATTTTTTTAATATGAATTTATTTATTTTAATTGGAAGTTAATTACTTTAAATAAATGTAATTTTATTTTTGCTTATACATCATGTTTAAAGCAAGAAAGTTGCTCTCTAAGAGTGTATTTCCAAGATGCCTTATGTATGGCAAAAACCACTACCATATTGTAAAGTAATTAGCCTCCAATTAAAATAAACAAATCTGATAAAAAAGAAAAAAAAAGAACTCTCATTAATGCAAATGATGGCTAATGGTCACACGAGTGCTGAAGACAGCATTAAAAAGTGATTCAATGATAGAATCATTTTACTTCCGAATTGTATGTACAACAAACATGAAATACTATTTATTGAAATATACTTTATACCAGAAAAAGCAATGCATTATATTTTCCCAAGGATGACCTGAAATAATTTACAGATAACTTACTAAAGTCATGAGATTAATGAGTGACACAATAGAAATTTAAATCCATATATTCTCACAATGAATATATAAATTTAATGATAATTATTATCTTTTTCATTTATTAACTCTATATTCTTGATATGCCAACTGTTTCTTACATATTTTCCTTCACTTGCTGACTTCAAGAAATCTCAGATTCAAGGTCATTACATGCATTTTATAGGTGAAACAATTGGGCCTCAAAGAAGTTGGTAACTTACTATATAATTTGAATGGGAATTTAAACTCTGATTTGCCCAAGTGCAAATTGTGTGCAATCACTTCCCTGGCCAATACCTGAAACCTTCATTCTATTAATAAACTGTGGAGAATTCCATGATAGGTAGTTTTTTCTGCACATTTCAGAGTAGGGGTTTCCCTGCCCAGGCTAAATGGATGGTATGATGAAATAACCTTGAAGGTGCTAAAAGTTTAAGATATAGCAAATGTATAGTGACCTGAACATAATGAAACTCTCCTTGGAAGGGAGATAAACAAAGCAACTGTATATAATTAAACTATGAGAGATGCCTTATAGCACTTAGACACTTACTTAGAAAAGTATCTGAAATCATCTATCTTGATTCCAGTTGTGTAGTAGCATGAGTAACCAGCCACCTTCCAACAAGAAGAAATGTATATAATTGAGTAATTAACTGAAAGACATTGGATAAAGGTAGGGTCAAGGGATTTATGCAATATATCATAATAGATTGCCTTTATCAGTTTAACAGTTAATGCTTTTCAGATGTTTATTTATTTTGTTTGCTTATTTATTTCTTTTTTAGATGTTCATTTGTTTGTCCAGTTTATTTATTTATTTTCTGAATTAGCAGTAGATGGTGAAGTTTTGCCTTATGTTAAGGCAGATATGGCCTAGAAAAAATAAATAAAGCTTTCTCTTGGTTTTCATGATTAAATAGCTCATAAATCAGGTAAGCAAAATCTATAACATATACCTCCATTATTCTATATAACTGACTAATCCTACAGTCTTTCATCGTCCTCTTTCTTAATATGTGCTGTCCGCTCAGTTGTTCAGTCATGTCCGACTCTCTACAGCCCCATGGACTGTAGCCCGCCAGGCTCCTCTGTCCATGGGGATTCTCCAGGCAAGAATACTGCAGGGGGTTGCAATGCCCTCCTTCAGGGGATCTTCCCAACCCAGGAATTGAACCAGAGTCTCCTGAATTGCAGGCAGATTCTTTACGAGCTAAGCTACCGAGGAAGCTCTTTTTTCTTAAGATAATCTCTATCTAAAATGTCCTTCTGCATGAAAACTACTGAGGTAAAGATCCTATCACTTCTAACCACCAAAGTAGTTTCTTCATTCATCCAAATCCATTCTGTTGTGCAGCCAGATTAAACCACAGTAAGACAGTACTTTCTTCATGTCATTCTCTTACATACACACATAGATACAACATCAACACAACCTTGTATTTTGACAAGAAAGGTTGTATTATTTAGCCTTAGTATTCAGGATAACTTTGAAGTTGTTTCTCAAATTTTCCTGAATTTTCTATCTCCTAATCTCCAGTCATTGCAGTCAGTAGGATTTTTTTTTTTTTTTGTATATGCAAAATCCACTTTCACCTCTTAGACTTGCTTCCACTGAGAGTCCATTGCTCTTCACTTACCTGTACCTTACTTATTTTCTGAGGCTTCTACCACCCCCACCTCATCCCCACTCTCACATCCTTTACAGCTGTCTCCCTTCTCTCTCTGCTATTGGCTGTAACTTGAATTTCATATAGAGATATTTAGTTATAATCGAGTTGGACACGACTGAAGCAACTTAGCAGAAGCAGCCGCAGAAGTATGGATTCATGTTATGTTCCTTTAGAAGGAACAGTCACTTTATTTTGTGGTCTAACTGGTTTCTGTTATCTTAAACATCTTTAATTGATTTCCTGGCTGTCGTGTCTGAACACAAACCTATATTAATATAAGAAAGTTCATCTTGAATTACTGTTTGTGGGAAAAATGTTGCCAAGTGCTCTGAATGCCTAAACTCTTCCAGGATTTCCCATATATCCTGGTATCAATGGCGCTTAAAGGAATCAAATATCAGCATTCAAATCATGATGACAGTTGTCAGTCATAACTCTAATATGGTCAATAATTAAAAACTTACATAAAAATTATGCTACCTTGTAAAAACTTCTGTTATATGAATGAGTTACATTTGAGAGTTTCAAGTAATTTATTACAGCTGTTCATGAGAGAAATCATTAGAATTATCAAGTGAATGAGAATATCACCATACAGTATAAATATATATTTATACTACTAAAGGTATCATTGTTTATTTAGCACTATATATTTTTAAATAAATATGGCTAGAAAGAATTTAAGTGTATACCCACTCCCATGGACTTATCTAGGACATGAATCAGGGCAAATAATGAACACGGTTGGCTTTGTTTCCATTACTCTGAATTATAAGCCAGGTGAGAAATTCAGAGTTTCTTTTAATTGAGTCTCAATGAGCTTAAACGCCTACATGAAAAATGTTAAGAACGGTAAAGGGAAACTTTGAATGACTTTTTGATATGCACACAGTTGGCTTTTTTTCCTAGCCACATGAGTAGAGGTTATCTGACCTTAGCTTTTCTAGACAAGTCTCCCTCTAACACCTCTTCTCATCCATTTTATTAGTGTTCACCTTTGGGGATTCTTTTTAAGTTTCTTCACAGAAATGCTTTAGTGATGCCACATGTTCTTCCCTTGAACTGTATGAAAAGCCGGAATCATACAATATTCATGGAGATCCTAACAATGAGAGCTGTGCTGGAAATAAGGGGTAAAGTTCCACAGTTGTGATGTATCTATTTTATATCCATTTGGTGCCAGGTTCCTGATGATTACCTATAAATGGTTTTCTTTGTCACTGTCCTGATGCTCCACATACCTGTTTTCAAAAAGCAGAAATGTAACAGTGAGTGTACTGTGCAATGGTCTGACCTCCTTATTTTAGAATGGACAGTGTATGACTAATAAATAACTCCCACCCTGCTGCTTAAACACAAAAGGGTTTTGTGTTTCAAGGGTACCAGCATTTAATTAGAAGCCATCTATTGTGAGTATTCTCCAGTTACCTGAATCTTATTGCTGTTACTGTTCAAAAGAAAATGGCTTCTAAAATGTTAGAACATTTATTTGGGTCACAATTAAATGTTCAGGAGCAATAGTTCAGAGGGTAAGTGGTGGTTTAGGTTATATAAGATCATATTTTTCATGCCTATAAGAATTTAGTCACTTGAAATTGAGGTTTTTATTTTTAAATGCTTACAAGATAAAGGCTGTTTTTTGGTATTGTTTTTGGTGGTTGGTGGCTTAGTTGCTAAGTTGTGTCTGACTCTTGTGACCCCATGGACTGTAGCCTGCCACGCTCCTTTGTCCATGGGATTCTCCAGGAAAGAATCCTGGAGTGGGTTGCCGTGTCCTTCTCCAGGGTATCTTTCTGACCCAGGAATTGAACCCAGGTCTCCTGCACTGCAGGCAGATTCTTTACCAACTGAGCTGTGAGGGAAGCCTAAAAATCAGGTATGAATTTTGAATTTGATTACTTTTCATGAAGTGAAAGTGAAAGTTGTTCAGTCCTGTCTGAATCTTTGCAACCCCATGGATTATACAGTCAATGGAATTCTCTGGGCCAGAAAACTGGGTGGGTAGTCATTCCCTTCTCCATCTTCCCAACCCAGAGATCAAACCCAGTCTCCCGCATTGCAGACAGATTCTTTACCAACTGAGCTACCAGGGAAGCCTGGTAGTGTTTTTAAGCATTATTTTTTTTGCTGATTTGAGATAAGACATTCTGTGGACTAAAATGTTATTTTTAATAGGCAAAAGTTGAATTTTAAAATTTTATCAAAGCAACAATAGAGACTTTTCAATGGATAAAGACAGTAGTTTTAACTGAAACAAAAGTCCTACTTTTTGTGCTATTGGAGCAATAAAAAAATATAAAAGAAATCTCCGTAGTAAAATCACTCTTATTTATTTGATTTCTAGGATCCATTGAGTTATATAAAATGAACCCTTTACAAATTGTTCTTTGAAATGAGGAAGGTAATTTGGAAATATAAATCACTTGTTTTAAGGTAAGTCACCACTTTAATTCTCCAGGGACATTTTATTCACCATTAATGTCTATACCTTTGATTTTCTTCTATGATTTCTAAAACGTTGTAACCTAACTGAAAGTGGAGTCCCTCAAACAGTAATGAATTTGTTTAGATCACATATTATGACATGCACTCTTTACCTGATGATTCACTCAATATAATCTTAATGGATGTATAAAGTGGAGTCCATGCTGTCCAAACATCTGTGTGTGAAAATGAATAGGCCAAGTATATTGCATTAATTAAGCAGGGGGCCTGGATCTCAGTTGTGCATTGGAAATTCCTGACTCTTGAGTTGAGGCAAGTTACTTAATTTCTGAGAGATTTGTATTTCATTTATTACCTGGTTGTGATAAATAATTAAGTAAGATTATGCCTGGGAAATTGTAAGCAAAATATAAAGTGACTAATAAATGTTTTTATTATTATTATTTTCTGTAGCTAAATGGTTAAGAAAACATGTGTGCTGCAGCACTTCCTATCTCAGGACATGTGATTAGTAGGGAGTTGTTTTCATTTCATTTATTTCCATTATTGCTAAATCCATAGAAGAAGGGGTCTTCAGTCTTGTTCACTGTGGTATCCATAAGGAACACATGCTCAATAAATATTTATCAGATGAGTCAATAATTAGTTAATAAATTTAAAATATCCTCTCAAAGCACTATACATTAAATGTAGACAATGAAATGTACATCAAATGCAGAACAATATTGAATCTTTTAAAACAAACACTGAGCTAAAATTGGAAGCTTTTGCCTGAGCACAATTATTCACAATTAAGAAAAATATATATATTGGCCTATAGAATGAAAAACACAGGAGTAATTTCTGAGGTATATTTGTTTTATAACATGATATAAGAAAAAGAAATGCAAAAAAGCAAAATGGCTGTCTGGGGAGGCCTTACAAATAACTGTGAAAAGAAGAGAAGCAAAAAGCAAAGGAGTAAAGGAAAGATATACCCACTTGAATGCAGAGTTCCAAAGATTAGCAAGGAGAGATAAGAAAGCCTTCCTCAGCGATCAATGCAAAGAAATAGAGGAAAACAATAGAATGGGAAAGACTAGAGATCTCTTCAAGAAAATTAGAGATACCAAGGGAATATTTCATGCAAAGATGGGCTCGATAAAGGACAGAAATAGTATGGACCTAACAGAAGCAGGAGATATTAAGAAGAGGTGGCAAGAAGAACTGTGCAAAAAAGATCTTCATGAACCAGATAATCACAAAGATGTGATCTCTCCCACTCATCTAGACCCAAACATTCTGGAATATGAAGTCAGGTGGGCCTTAAAAGCATCATTATGAACAAAGCTAGTGGAGGTGATGGAATTCCAGTTGAGCTATTTCAAATTCTAAAAGATGATGCTGTGAAAGTGAGCAAATTTGGAAAACTCAGCAGTGGCCACAGGACTGGAAAAGGTCAATTTTCATTCCAATCCCAAAGAAAGGCAATGCCAAAGAATGCTCAAGCTACCACACAATTGCACTCATCTCACATGCTAGTAAAGTAATGCTCAAAATTCTCCAAGCCAGGCTTGAGCAATATGTGGACCGTGAACTTCCAGTTGTTCAAGCTGGTTTTAGAAAAGGCAGAGGAACCAGAGATCAAATTGCCAACATCTGCTAGATCATCAAAAAAGCAACAGAGTTTCAGAAAAAAACATCTATTTCTGTTTTATTCACTAGGTCAAACCTTTGACTGTGTGGATAACAATAAAGTGTGGAAAATTCTGAAACAGATTGGAATACCACACCACCTGACCCACCTCTTGAGAAACCTGTATGCAGGTCAGGAAGCAACAGTTAGAACTGGACATGGAACAACAGACTGGATACAAATAGGAAAAGGAGTACGTCAAGGCTGTATATTGTCTCCCTGCTTATTTAACTTATATGCAGAGTAAGTCATGAGAAACACTGGGCTGGAAGAAGCACAGGCTAGAATCAAGATCGCTGGGAGGAATATCAATAACCTCAGATATGCAGATGACACCACCCTTATGGCAAAAAGTGAAGAAGAACTAAAGAGCATCTTGATGAAAATGAAAGAAGAGAGTGAAAAAGTTGGCTTAAAGCTCAACATTCAGAAATGTAAGATCATGGCATCTGGTCTCATCACTTCATGGCAAATAGATGGGGAAACTGTGGAAACAATGGCTGACTTTATTTTTCTGGGCTGCAAAATCACTGCAGATGGTGATTGCAGCCATGAAATTAAAAGATGCTTACTCCTTAGAAGGAAAGTTATGACCAACCTAGACAGCATATTAAAAAGCAGATACATTACTTTGCCAACAAAGGTCCTTCTAGTCAAGGCTATGGTTTTTCCAGTGGTCATGTATAGATGTGAGAGTTGTACTATAAAGAAAGTTGAGTGCAGAGGAATTGATGCTTTTGATCTGTGGTGTTGGAGATGATTCTTGAGAGACCCTTGGACTGCAAGGATATCCAACCAGTCTATCATAAAAGAGATCAGTCATGGGTGTTCATTGGAGGGATTGATGTTGAAGCTGAAACTCTAGTACTTTGGCCACTTGATGCAGAGAGCTGAATCATTTGAAAAGATCCTACTGCTGGAAAGACTGGGGGCAGGAGGAGAAAGGGACGACAGAGGATGAGAGGTTGGATGGCATCAGTGACACAATGGACATGGGTTTTGGTAAACTCTGGGAGTTGGTGATGGACAGGGAGTCCTGGCATGCTGTGGTTCATGGAGTCACAAAGAGTCGGACACAACTGAGAAACTGAACTGAACTGATAGAATTGGAGACCAGAAAGAGGCAGACTTCCTACCTCAAGTTCCTGTACCCTTCACAGTGCAACTAATTAACCACCATCAGTAAGTTTAATCACTTACTAGGCTATGAGACCAGGTTTGTTCCGAGGCCATTGCCATCCAAGTGGCCTTAAGCTACCTGTAAACTTGAAATCACTACCAATTTGACCATAGCACCTAGTTTTCCCCAGAATTCCTAATTCTTTAAGGATTTGACTACTTGGGGCATAACAATTAAGACAAGAAGTTCATTTGAGGGGCTTTATCTAGACACTGGCATTACATTTCATTTTCCCCCTTTTGAAAATTTGTGGTCTTGTCTCTCCCAGAAGGCTGGTTCATAGCTAACTTTGGATTTGTAATCTAGAATAACTTTCTCATGATAAGGAAGTGAGCATTATTCCCATAGCATGATTAATACCTTTGATAGAACTCATTAGAGTTTTTGGTCTTATACCTATAATCTGGGGCTTCCCAAGTGGCTCAGTGGTAAAGTATCTGCCTGACAATGCAAAAGACGTGGTTTGATCCCTGGGTCAGGAGGATTCTCTGGAGAAGGAAATGGCAACCCACTGTAGCATTCTTGCCTGGGAAATCTCATGCACAGAGGAACATGGCTGACCCCAGTCCATGGAGTCACAAAGAGTTGGGCACAACTTAGTGATTAAACAATAACCTGTAATCTACAATAAATTAATTAGGAAAAATATTTAATGGGTCTAAAAATGAAGATATATAGGTGTAAGAGATGGTCATTAAAAGACTCTATAATTTGGCAACTAATTTCACAGGGGAGCTGAAGTACCTACGAATGTCAAATGTGCTGTTAGGGACTAGCATTCAATAATCTGAAGGAAGGCATTCACTCTTAAAAGTAGAAAAAAGCAGAAACCCCACATTCCTCTGAAATTATCAGATGTGACTTACATACATTTTCATATTTATGATAGCCGTGTCTAATCTGCTGTGTCTGAGGTGTTCTATAAAAGTGGGGAGAGTCAAATGTAGACCATCCTATCTTTGAGGGGAGGCATACCCATTGCTGCAGAGCTTTCCTTTGAAAGAAGGGGAACTTCACTCTGTTTACCAGGTCAATGTAACATAGAAATGAGCCTTTTTCTTCCTCCCAATCCTGTCATTTTCTCCTCTCTGAAAGGGAAGCCATATATTATTTTCCCCACCCAGGGGAGAAGTTATGATGTTAGGATGAGAACCAGACACCCATTAGGCCATGTTAATCAATGAAAAGTTTCCTCTACCCACACACACACACACACATACACAAAGCAAAAACAATATACACAACAACAACAAGAACCTTCTCTGGAAATCTCTGTTCTTCCAGGAAGGGCTGAATTATCCATTAAGCAGTAGTTGCACTGTCTAGGGCATACAGGACTTCTAGTGAAGTGAAGTCACTCAGTCGTGTTCAACTCTTTGCTACCCCATGGACTGTAGCCTACCAGGCTCCTTTGTCCATGGGATTTTCCAAGCAATAGTACTGGAGTAGATTGCCATTTCTTTTTCCAGGGGATCTTTCCGACCCAGGGATCAAACCCAAGTCTACCACATTGTAGACAGACGCTTTACCATCTAAGCCACCGGGGCCCACAAAAAATGTTTTGACTTCTTTTAAAATTGGAAGAAAATAATAAATTTTAAGCTGAAGGAAATATTCTAACACACAGTACAGTACATTTCCTAGAAGAGGAAATGGCAACCTGCTGTAGTACTCTTGCCTGGAAAATTCCATCAACAGAACAGCCTGGTGGGCTACAGTTTATGATTTTGCAAAAGAGTGGGACATGACTGAGCACATGGGCACATAGTATATTTATATTTATATCAGTCATATGTTGCCATAAAGGCAATCTAAATTCCATGGAAGTCATAAGGCAACTCTGATTCCAGGTTTGTGAAGCAGGCAAAGATTTTCCAAATGGCCAAGTGAGCAAATTCCTAATCCCACAAATCCAATGGCAGGTTAGATTCAGGAGTAAGCAGCCGATAATTTCATTTTGGCCTCAAATCCTAGCCATTGGGACTTCCCTAGTGGCTCAGCAGTATAGGATCCACCTGCAATGCAGGGGATGAAGGGGCTATCCCTGGGCTGTGGTGGGTTCAATCCCTGGGTCAGGAAGATCCCTGGGGGGAGGGCATAGCAACCCACACCAATTTTCTTACTGGGAAAATACCACGAAGAGAGGAACCTGGTGGGCTACATTTCATAGGATTGCAAAGAGTCAGAACCCACTCCAGTATTCTGGCCTGGAAAATCCCATGGAGGGAGGAGCCTGGTGGGCTGCAGTCCATGGGGTCGCGAAGAGTCAGACATGACTGAATGACTTCACTTTCCCTTTTCACTTTCATGCATTGGAGAAGGAAATGGTGACCCACTCCAGTGTTCTTGCCTGGAGAATCCCAGGGATGGGGGAGCCTGGTGGGCTGCCGTCTATGGGGTCGCACAGAGTCGGACACGACTGAAGTGACTTAGCAGCAGTAGCAGCAGCAGGAAAGCAAGGAGATCACATCAGTCTTAAAGGAAATCAACCCTGAATACTCTTTAAGAGAACGATGCTGAAGCTGAAGCTCTAATACTCTGGCCTCCTAATGTGAAAAACTGACTCATTGGAGAAGACCTCTGATGCTGGGGAAGATGGGAGGCAGAAGAAGAGGACAATGGAGGATGAGATGGTTGGATGGCATCACCAATTCAATGGACATGAATTTGGGCAAACTCTGGGAGATGGGGAGGGGCACGGAAGCCTTGCGTGCTGCAGTCCATGGGGTTCTGAAGAGATGAACACAGCTTGGTGACTGAACAACAGTGAATAATAATAATGTGATATTATGGTGTCTTCAGTTCTGGCCAGATCAAGGATTACAGTCAGTGTGAACGGATTCTAGATCTAAGTCTACTTTCTTCTAGAAACCAGGGTACTAAAGCCATGGACTGAATCCATGACAAAATGTCCCTCTCTCCCCTACATCATCCCTCACATATACGTGCAAACCTATAATAAGGGATTGGAGTAGAGACACACACTGAGAAGCAGCCAGCTGAAGACCGATGACGAGAAGTCAAAGTCTGCTGGCTAACCAAGAGAGAAATAAAATACTTTTCTTAAAATAGAAAATGGCAGGTGTTCAATAGGGTCATTAAGAGAAGCAGAGTCCTCTTAAAAATTCACCTGATTCAAAAATAAAACAATTAAGAAGGTGAAACCTGATTGCATACAAGATTTTTAAATAATGTTATGCTTCATAATAATGACCCTGCAAAAAATAACATTCTTGCATAGATTCCCGTGTAACAATAACGTAGTATCTAAAGTAAAGGCAGGGAAGACACAGTCTGCACGACACAAGAAGAGAAATCTAGACCAGAGAGACAGTACCCTTAGCCATATCTGGCTAAGTACCTAGAAATGTGAAGTTAGAAATTAATGCGAAAACCATTTAGAAATTAGTGTGAAAAAATTCATGTGAATACTTCCTTGGACCAGTGGTTAAGACTCTTAGCTTCCACTATAGGAGGCACAGATTTGATCCTTCATCAGTGAAGTAAGATCCTGTATGCCTCAGGCCACAGCCAAAAAATAAACAAAAAACCGCTAAAGAATACCTATAGCCTGTGGTATAACTATTATGCCTATTTTACTGCTGTATTAATAGAAGTTTCAATAATTTGATGCTAATCATTGTTGTTTTTTTTTTGTGTGTGTGAAGCCTAAAGCTAATAATATGACAACCTGCAGTTTGAGTCACAGAATTTTGCCAAACACAAAGAAAACATAAAGAAAACAGAAATCTCACTTTAGCAGTCTTTCAAGAATTTTTTTTTTTCAGTAACGTTTTTTTTTACTTTACAATTCTGTATTGGTTTTGCCATACATTGACATGAATCCACCATGGGTGTACATGCGTTCCCAAACATGAACCCCCCTCCCACCCTCCTCCCCACAACATCTCTCTGGGTCATCCCCGTGTACCAGCCCCAAGCATGCCATATCCTGCATCAGACATAGACTGGCAATTCGATTCTTACATGATATTATACATGTTTCAATGACATTCTCCCAAATCATCTCACCCTCTCCCTCTCCCTCTGAGAGAAATAAATGCATATTCTTTTTGTTTGTTCCTTCAGTTCCTGATTAGAAAATGTATCATGCAAACTATTATAAATGACTGTCACAGCACACACACAGATACACATACCGGTTTCATGTAGATTTTAGTCAGAGCATATATCTATACATAGGAGCAGTTGGCCTTTGACCTTTGGAGTCAGTAACTCATTCTTGGATTTATTGTAATTAACTACTGTTGCCCTGCTAAAGTAACAAAACAGAATAAACATTCAACAAAAACTTGGTAAATAGTTGAATATTGAATAACTTCCATTGTCTAATATGATCATTAGAAAAGTTTGTTACTACCTGAAAATTTTGCAAAAAAAACCAAATATCTTGCCTGTGTAACTATACTTTTTTTTTTTTCCAGGTACAATTCTAAATGTAATACTTACAGTATTAACCTGTAAACTACCAACTTTTTGAAATCCAGAGCAATTCTAATAGTTTGTCAGTAATAACCACTTAGATTTTCTAAGTAAATGATATTATCTTCAAATGATGACACATTTTAAAAATTCTTTTTAAAATTCCATATCTCTGATATATGAGTGTAATTCTAGAGGTAACTTTCATATTTATAATCGTGGAAAATTTGTAGATTTTTGTGACAAATGTTAAGCAAGTGAGAGTAGCATGTTTGAGCAAAGAACCAACTTTTCTAGTAAGGTATGTCCAGTTTGGAGCGGGGAGTCAGATATGCATGATTGCAGGTCTGATGTCTTTTTATTTTATTCATCTTGACATGTTGTTTCTACCATTTGTAGTTTTATATTCTTCTTATGAAATATTTTTATTTGTGAACTTTTAATTTTCACTAATAAACTTGAATTTGAGTGTAGAGTCTGTTTTGCTTTCCTGTGCAATCCCAGAAAACTTGATGAGATCAACTTTAATATTGTGGATGTTAAAAGTACTGGATAAGTGTAATTGAGTGCAATTTAGTTGAAATTTAAATGGTTGAGTAGAGGATATGAAGCAGGGCATCATATTAGCTAAGGCCAGACCATTTTCTTAAATCAGGTTCATTTCCAAATCTCCCTCATTATTTTCTTTTCCTGAAGGGCCATTTGCAAGAGGTAAAGAGGGGCTAGTGAACCCTTACCAGTCAAAAGACAAGCTTCAGCATCAGGGAGGATAAGCTACTTATTCACCTGAGCAAGCTTTGTGAACCAACAGCACTCAACCTATCAGCAGTTCTGTAGATTAGAAATACCTCTTTCTGCTAACAAAAAAGGAGACAGGCCACCAGAGCTCCTGGCACAAGCATTCCTATAATTATGACCTTCCTTATTCTGGAAGCTTTTTCAGTTAAGCCTGTGATTTCATATAGTTTATTTTCAAATTCATTTGGTTGCAAAGCCTCACTATATGTGGTGGCTCCAGCAGTGCCTAGGGAATTTAGGGATTGGGAATAATGAGATATTTTCCATGCATGAAGAAAAAAGAGTGCATTTTCAGTTCCAGCAACTATGCATGGTATACTCTATATTCACATTCTGTTCAGACCAAAGTGTCTGTAGAGCAGTGCACTGGGCTGTGCTCTTTTCAGCCTGACAAACAGCAATTTGGTGCAGTTGGAACTTCTTATTAAGCTGTGGCATGTTAGGGAGTCCAGGGCTAATAGAATTCTCCTAAATGATTGGCTGAAGCATTTGTGTTAGCTTAATTGTACATTTGCCCTTTGACTAAAATTAGGGATTAAGTTTCCTCCCTGGGACCTTCATCTTAAGTTAGTAAGAAGTTAGACTGCACATTCTAATTAGATCTTTTCTATTTTATACTGCCATGGGGTTTTTTACCTTGACAACAGCACACAGTTCCATTATGTTCTCTTTTAGAAATGAGTTTCCCTTTCCTACTTTATTTAAGGCTGCCTCTGTCATATTAACAGTAGCTCATTGGTTGGGATTGTACAGTGGATAGAAGGGTAGCTAGCAGTTGAGTTGTGGGCATCCTGCCTAGCACCTTTCACATCCCCCTATTCATTATGTCAGCTTTAACACAGCATGGCTGCGTTCTAACAAAGACAGTCCTCTGGGGATCTCAGTGCTGGTCAGGTGGCTCATCAATGATGTGGCTGTATGCTTGATCCAACCTTGTGTAATATTTCACACTTCTCACTTCTCAGCATCACCTGAAAACATCTTTAATTATAGTATTTGTTGTTTTTTTTTTTTCAAATGCCATTCTTGAACATAAATATCTGTTGCCATAGAATCTAAAAATATATGATTCAACAATATTAAAGGAATCTATCTAACTAAAAAATCTCAAAAAAATGGTCATGGCATTCAAAACCACAGAATATCATGTTCCTCTATAAAATATATTTTTCACTGTGAACAATAGAGTCCTGATTATTGAGGTTTATTTGCAGAAACAGTACTCCTTTCCTCTTTTCTTTTTGTTGTTATTGTTTTTCTGGATCCTTGGTAACCTATTCCCAGAAGAAAAAGGATAAAAGCCTTATTCTGCATTGAGTTATGATCTGCATGTTTACTAGCTCTTACAGTCCTCCAGCTGATCCTTTCCAGTACTTCAGGACTGAGTGGTGAGTCACCTGTACGTGTAACCAAGAAAACGATGCAATATTTTGGAGCTGGCCAAGGTTTCCTGAATAATGATTAGGTAAAATAAGGGGAATCATTGCCTTTTGAAGAAAAGGTCTTTTTAATTTCCAATTTGTAAAATGTGGAGATGAGAAAACTAAGCTCTAAGAGTTTTGCTGACACAGACATTAATGAACCTGTAACAATTTCTTTCCCTAAAGTGAGAATATCACACTAAGTTTTACTTCTCCTAGGAAACAGAAAGGAAACTGGCTGCAATCATAGAAGAAATAGAAAGATTTTGCTTCATTATTAATTAAATTGTACAGCTTTTAACATCTTTTAAATTTGACTTTTTTAAAATGCATGGAAGTAGCCTATGTCTCATCTACTTTCCAGAGGTTTACTATGGCAATTTCTCCTCTGTGGGAAGCAAAGTGAAATGCTTCAGTGCTGCTAAACCCTCTAAGCCTGTTCCCAAATGTAGAGCTTATCTTCCAACCAGGCTATGGAACCATTTGCCTTTTGTATTATAATAATCTATATAGAAATATTTATCTCTTTGAGTTTTAATAACTTGAGTTTATGACTGATATTTGAAACTCTAAAATAGATGCATTTTATGGACTTCAAGCATAGTTATTATATAGCAAGATGAATAGCAAAATCAAACACTTGTCATACATTAAAATCAAACAAGTTGAAAGTACTTTAAATACTCAATACTCATCAGAATGAAAGTTAGGAAGCAGTGGAAATTAAAAGTGCATTCCTTTGAATTGTTATTTGTGATTTTAGGGTAAGTCTCTCATGACTCCCCCACCCCCTTTTATATTAAATGAACTTGCAGTATATTGTAATATATTAGTGGAGGTCTCAAGAATTTCCAGTTGGTAAAATATTCATGCAGTACCACCTAGAAATACAATCTGTTCATACACAGTTTTGTACAAAGCTTTCAAATCTATTCAAGAAACTACCATAGCATGTTGACTCTGACTTACATTGTAAAAGAAAAATAACCCAATATCTTCAATACCTTCAGTAATATGAAGTTTTGGTACTAGTATTTTTCCTTTTCAACTGTCAAATGAATATGAAACCTTATCCAATCTTTGCTAAATAACTACAGTCTCAAATAAATGTAATTATGGTAGGAAAAATGCCATTTAAGATTTTGTATTTTACTTCCAGTGTATTTATAATTACTCAAATAGTATACATACACAATGTCCTATTTTAAAAAATCAGACCTTATCAATAAAATGGAAGCTTTGTTGAGTCCCCTTGCAATCATATTCTCCTCCTTAGAGATAACCACCAACAGAGCCTAGATTTTACATGTCCTGACTTTAGTGTAGTAGTTTAAAAGCACATGTATATCTTTCTTCTTCTTCTTCTTCTTCTTTTTTTTCTTCTTCTTCTTCTTCTTTTTAAGAGTAGTTCAGTATAGAAATCAGGCAGTGTAAGTCTTTCTGGCTTACTTTCCTTTTTCAAAGTTGCTCTGACTATTTAATTTTAATTTCATTTCCACATGAGTTTTTAAATGAGATAAAAATTTTCAACTGCCTGCTGGGGTGTGAATTGAAATTACATTTAATTTATATATCAATTTGGGAATAACCGACATACAAACAATAGTCTTCCAATCAGTAAACACAATATAAATGTCTTTCTTTTTTTTTAAATTTCTTTGTGCATTGGTTTGCAGTTTTCAGTGTTCAGGATATTCTTGTAATTTGTCAGCTTTATATTTAATTATGTTGGGTTTTGATCTTATTGTCAATGACATTGACTGGATTACTCCCTTTAACAATTCTGATAGCAAAGATCTGTTGGTAATGAATTCTTTCAGTTTTTGTACATTTTAAAAGTTTTTATTTTGCCTTAAATTTCAGAATGTATTTTTGTTGAGCACACAGTGAGCTAGTTGACCTATATTTGCCTTTACTACTTTATAGGTATATTTGCTTCATTGTTCATGACAACAAACTTTTGTTGTTGTCATTATTGTGTGTGTGTGTGTGTGTATGCACGGTCACTCAGTCATGTCTGACTTTGCAACCCCATAGACTCACTCAACCCCATAGAGCCCACTAGTCTCCTCTGTCCATGGAATTTGTCAGGCAGGGATACTGGAGTGGGTTGCCATTTCCTCTTCCAGGGAATCTTCTGGACCCAAGTATCAAACTTGGGTCTCTTGTGTCTCCTGAATTGGCAGACAGATTGTTTACCACTGAGCCATCTGAAAAGCCACTTATCATTATTGTAGATGCTATTAAATTTTTTATCACTTGTTTTAGGAAATTTATTTATGATGTGCATTGATGTGATTTTTTTTGTATTTCTTGTTCTTGAGATTCTTTGAGCTTCCTAGAATTTTGAGTTTGTAGCTTTTATCAAATTAAAAAAAAATTATTTATTTAACAAAGCCTATTCTTATCTGAAATTCACATATGAAGTTATTCCACAGTTCACTGATGCTCTTTATCTTTCAATCTTTTTCCTTTGCAATTCATATTGGGTATTTTCAATTTTTATGTGTAAAAGTTCACCAATCTTTTTTTCTATCAAGAGTATAAGATGGCAGAGTAGAGGGACCTGAAATCAACTTCTCCTGTGAGAACTACAAAATTACAATCACAAATTCATTGCTAAACAAGCTTAACCAGGAAAATGTTGGATCCCACCAAAAAAAGATACGCCACATCCAAGGGCAAAAGAGAAGTCCCAGCAAGATGGTAGGAAGGGTGAAATTGCATTTAAACTCAAACCCCACACCCACCAGAGATGCTTGGAAGGCTCAAACAAAACCTTATGTGCACCAAGAGACCCCACAGAGAGGGAACTAGACCTGCATTTGAGTGTTTGAGTGTCTCCTGTGGAGGTAAGGGTCAGCAGTGGCCTGCTGTAGGGACAAGGACTCTGGGTGCAGCAGATGTAAGTGTGGCATAAGTCCTCTTGGAGGAGGTCGCCAATAACCCACCATAGAGCTGCCAGAACTTACACATGATTGGGGAAACACACTCTTGGAGGGCACAAACAAAACCTTTTGCATACCAAGACCTAGAATAAAAAACACGTGAGCCCACAAGAGACTGACCTAGACTTGCCTGTGAGGGTTCAGGAGTCTCTGGTGTAAGCTTGGGTCGGTGGTGGCCTGCTACAGGGTCGGGGAACTGGGTGCAGCAATGTGTGTACTGGACCTTTTGAAGGAGGTTGCCATTATCTTCATTACCTCCACCATAGTTTGGCTTCAGATCAAGCAACAGGGAGGGAACACAGCTCAGCCCATCAACAGAAAATTGGATTAAAAAGTTACTCCTTGGAAGAAAAGTTATGACCAACCTAGATAGTATATTCAAAAGCAGAGACATTATTTTGCCAACTAAGGTCCGTCAGTCAAGGCTATGGTTTTGCCTGTGGTGATGTATGGATGTGAGAGTTGGACTGTGAAGAAGGCTGAGCACTGAAGAATTGATGCTTTTGAACTGTGTTGTTTGAGAAGACTCTTGAGAGTCCCTTGGACTGCAAGGTGAAACAACCAGTCCATTCTGAAGGAGATCAACCCTGGGATTTCTTTGGAAGGAATGATGCTAAAGCTGAAGCTCCAGTACTTTGGCCACCTCATGCAAAGAGTTGACTCATTGGAAAAGACTGATGCTGGGAGGGATTGGGGGCAGGAGGAGAAGGGGACGACAGAGGATGAGATGGCTAGATGGCATCACAGACTTGATGGACGTGAGTCTGGCTGAACTCCGGGAGATGGTGATGGACAGGGAGGCCTGGCGTGCTGTGATTCATGGGGTCGCAAAGAGTCAGACATGACTGAGTGACTGAACTGAACTGAACTGAGCATGGTCTAACCCATCAGAACAAGACCCAGTTTGCTACTAAGTCAGTCTCCCATCAGGAAGCTTCCATAAGCCTCTTATCCTTCTCCATCAGAGGGCAGAAAGAAAGAAACCCACAATCACAAAAAAATTAATCAAACTAATCACATGGACCAGGGGCGGCGGCCGGGAGGAGCAATCACATGTCCAAGGAGCCCTGGCTGCAGGGGTACAGGAGGGCCTAGAGGAGCTATCCCACATTGAAGGTCAGGAAGGGTGGCCATGAGGAGATACCCTTCGTCCAAGGAGCAGCAGCTGCACTTTGCTGGAGCAGCCATGAAGAGATACCCCACGCCCAAGGTAAGAGAAACCCAAGTATGATGGTAGGTGTTGCAAGAGGGCATCAGAGAGCAGACACACTGAAACCATACTCACAGAAAACTAGTCAATCTAATCACACTAGGACCACAGCATTGTCTAACTCAATGAAACTAAGCCATGCCTGCGGGGCAACCCAAGATGGGTGGGTCATAGTGGAGAGGTCTGACAGAATGTGGTCCACTGGAGAAGGAAATGGCAAAACACTTCAGTATTCTTGCCTTGAGAACACCATGAACATTATGAAAAGGCAAAATGATAGGATACTGAAAGAGGAACTCCCCAGGTCAGTAGGTGCCCAACACGCTACTGAGAATCAGTGGAGAAATAACTCCAGAAATAATGAAGGGATGGGGCCAAAGCAAAAACAATACCCAGTTGTGGATGTGACTGGTCATAGAAGCAAGGTCCGATGCTGTAAGAGCAATATTGCATAGGAACCTGGAATGTCAAGTCCATGAATCAAGGCAAATTGGAAGTGGTCAAACAAGAGATGGCAAGGGTGAACATCGACATTCTAGCAATCAGAAAACTAAAATGGACTGGAATGGGTGAATTTAACTCAGATGACCAATATATCTACTACTCCGGGCAGGAATCCCTCAGAAGAAATGGAGTAGCCATCATGGTCAACAAAAGAATCTGAAATGCAGTACTTGGATACAATCTCAAAAACAACAGAATGATCTCTGTTCATTTCCAAGGAAAACCATTCAATATCATGGTAATCCAAGTCTATGCCCCAACCAGTAATGCTGAAGAAGCTGAAGTTGAACGGTTCTATGAAGACTTACAAGACCTTTTTAGAACTAACACCCAAAAAAGATGTCTTTTTCATTATAGGGGACTGGAATGCAAAAGTAGGAAGTCAAGAAACACCTGGAGTAACAGGCAAAGTTGGCCTTGGAATGTGGAATGAAGCAGGGCTAGGACTAATAGAGTTTTTCCAAGAAAATGCACTGGTCATAGCAAACATCCTCTTCCAAAAACACAAGAGAAGACTTTACACATGGACAAAACCAGATGGTCAACACTGAAATCAGATTGATTATATTCTTTGCAGCCAAAGGTGGAGAAGCTCTATACAGTCAACAAAAACAAGACCAGGAGCTGACTGTGGCTCAGATCATGAACTCCTTATAACCAAATTCAGACTCAAATTGAAGAAAGGAGGGAAAACCACTAGACCATTCAAGTATGACCTAAATCAAATCCCTTATGATTATACAGTGGAAGTGAGAAATAGCTTTAAGGGACTAGATCTGATAGATAGAGTGCCTGATGAACTATGGAATGAGGTTTGTAACATTGTACAGGAGACAGGGATCAAGACCATCCCCATGGAAAAGAAATGCAAAAAGGCAAAATGGTTGTCTGGGGAGGCCTAACAAATAGCTGTGAAAAGAAGAGAAGTGAAGAGCAAATGAGAAAAGGAAAGATATAAGCATCTGAATGCAGAGTTCCAAAGAATAGCAAGAAGAGATAAGAAAGCCTTCTTCAGTGATCAATGCAAAGAATTAGAGGAAAGAACAGAATGGGAAAGACTAGAGATCTCTTTAGGAAAATTAGAGATACCAAGGGAACATTTCATGCAAAGATGGGCTCAATAAAGGACAGAAATGGTATGGACCTAACAGAAGCAAAAGATATTAAGAAGAGGTGGCAAGACTACACAGAAGAACTGTACAAAAAAGATCTTCACGACCCAGATAATCACGATGGTGTGATCACTCATCTAGAGCCAGACATCTTGGAATGTGAAGTCAAATGGGCCTTCAAAAGCATCACTTGAACAAAGCAAGTGGAGTTGATGGAATTCCAGTTGTGCTATTTCAAATCCTGAAAGATGATGCTGTGAAAGTGCTGCACTGAATATGCCAGCAAGTTTGGAAAACTCAGCAGTGGCCCCAGGACTGGAAAAGGTCAGTTTTCATTCCAATCTCAAAGAAAGGCCATGCCAAAAATGCTCCAACTACCGCACAGTTGCACTCATCTCACATGCTAGTAAAGTAATGCTTAAAATTCTCCAAGCCAGGCTTTAGCAACACGTGAACCATGAACTTCCTGATGTTCAAGCTGGCTTTAGATAAGGCACAGGAACCAGAGATCAAATTGCCAACATCCGCTGGATCATGGAAAAAGCAACAGAGTTCCAGAAAAACATCTACTTCTGCTTTATTGACTATGCCAGAGCCTTTGACTGTGTGGCTCACAATAAACTGTGGAAAATTTTGAAAGAGATGGGAATACCAGACCACCTGACCTGCTTCTTGAGAAATCTGTATGCAGGTCAGGAAGCAAGAGTTAGAACTGGTCATGGAACAACAGACTGGTTCCAAATAGGAAAAGGAGTACATTAAGGCTGCATATTGTCACTCTGCTTATTTAACTTCTGTGCAGAGTACATCATGAGAAACGCTGGACTGGAAGAAACACAAGCTGGAATCAAGTTTGCCAGGAGAAATATCAATAACCTCAGATATGCAGATGACACCACCCTTATGGCAGAAAATGAAGATAAACTAAAAAGGCTCTTGATGAAATTGAAAGAGGAGAGTGAAAAATTTGGCTTAAAGCTCAACATTCTGCAAACGAAGATCATGGCATCCGGTCCCATCACTTCATGGGAAATAGATGGGGAAACAGTGGAAACAATGTCAGACTTTATTTTTGGGGGGTTCCAAAATCACTGCAGATGGTGACTGCAGCCATGAAATTAAAAGACGCTTACTCCTTGGAAGAAAAGTTATGAGCAACCTAGATAGCATATTCAAAAGCAGAGACATTACTTTGCCGACTAAGGTCCATCTAGTCAAGGCTATGGTTTTTCCTGTGGTCATGTATGGATGTGAGAGTTGGACTATGAAGAAGGCTGAGCGCCGAAGAATTGATGCCTTTAAACTGTGGTGTTGGAGAAGACTTTTGAGAGTCACTTGGACTCAAAGGAGATTCAACCAGTCCATTCTGAAGGAGATCAGCCCTGGGTGTTCTTTGGAAAGAATGATGCTAAAGCTGAAGCTCCAGTACTTTGGCTACCTCATGCGAAGAGTTGACTCATTGGAAAAGACTCGGATGCTGCGAAGGATTGGAGGCAGGAGGAGAAGGAGAAGACAGAGGATGAGATGGCTGGATGGCATCTCTAAGCCAATGGACGTGAGTCTGAGTGAACTCTGGGAGTTGGTGACGGACAGAGAGTCCCGTCGTGCTGCAATTCATGGGGTCGCAAAGTGTCGGACACGACTGAGTGACTGAACTGAATTGAACTGAATCACATGGACCACAGTGTTGTCTAACTCAATGAAACTATGAGCTATGCCTTGTAGTGTCATCCAAGATGGACAAATCATGGTGGAGAGTTACGATAAAAAGCGATGCCCTGGAGAAAGGAATGAAAAACCACCTCAGTATTCTTGCCTTGAGAACACCATGAACAGTATGAAAAGGCAAAAAGATAGGACACTGAAAGATGAACTCCCAGAGGTTGGTAGGTGCCCAAAATGCTACCGGAGAACAGTGGAGAAATAACTCCAGAAAGAATGAAGAGGCAGAGCCAAAGCAAAAACAACACCCAGTTGTGGATGTTACTGGTGATGAAAGTATAGTCTCATGTTGTAAAGAGCAATATTGCATAGCAACCTGGAATGGTACATCCATGAATCAAGGCAAATTCGAAGTAGTCAAACAGGAGGTGGCAAGAGTGAAGATCGACATTTTAGGAATCAGTGAACTAAAATGGACTGGAATGGATGAATTTAACTCAGATGACCATTATATCTACTACTGTGGGGAAGAATCCCTTAGAAGAAATGGAGTAGCCATCATGGTTCATGTCAATATATGGCAAAACCAATACAGTATTGTAAAGTAAAGTTTAAAAAAAAAATTTAAAAAACAAACAACAACAACAAAAGAAGTCTGAAATGCAGTACTCAGTGCAATCTCAAAAACGATGGAATGATCTCTGTTCATTTCCAAGGCAAACCATTCAATATCACAGTAATCTATGTCCCAACCAGTAAAGCTGAAGAAGCTGAATTTATAGAGTTCTATGAAGACCTACAAGACCTTCTAAAACTAATGCCAAAAAAAGATGTTCTTTTCATTATAGGGGATTGGAATGCAAAATTAGGGAGTCAAGAAACACCTGGAGTAACAGACAAGTTTGGCCTTGGAATGTGGAATGAAATAGGGCAAAGGCTAACAGAATTTTTTCAAGAAAATTCACTGTTCATAGCAAACACCCTCTTCCAACAACATAAGCGAAGTCTCGACACATGGACATCACCAGATGGTCACTACTCAAATCAGGTTGATTATATTCTTTGCAGCCAAAGATGGAGAAGCTCTACAGTCTACAAAAACAAGACCAGGAGCTGACTGTGGCTCAGAACATGAACTCCTTATTGCCAAATTCAGACTTAAATTGAAGAAAGTAAGGAAAACCACTAGACTATTCAGGTATAACCTAAATCAAATCCCTTATGATTATACCATGGAAGTCACAAACAAATCAAGGGATTAGATCTGATAGAGTTCCTGAAGGAACTCTATGGAACTCTATGGATAGAGGTTCATGACATTGTACAGGAGACAGGGATCAAGCCCATCCCCAGGAAAAATAAATGCAAAAAGGCAAAATGGTTATCTGAGGTGGTCTTACAAATAGCTAAGGAAAGAAGAGAAGCTAAAAGCAAACAGGAAAAAGGGAAGATATACCCATATGAATGCAGAGTTCCAAATAATAGCAAAGAGAGAAAAGAAAGCATTCCTCAGTGATCAATGGAAAGAGATAGAGGAAAACAATAGAATGGGAAAGACTAGAGATCTCTTCAAGAAAATTCCAGATACCAAGGGAAATTTTCACGAAAAGATGGACCCAATAAAGGACAGAAATTTATGGACCTAACAGAAGCAAAAGAGGCAAACAGACCCAAGAGAAGCAAAATAAGAGGTGTCAAGAATACACAGAATATACAAAAAAGTTTTAATGTCCCAGATAACCAAGATGGGTGATCACTTACGTCAAGCCAGATCCTGGAATGCGAAGTTAAGAGGGTCTTATGGCAACGCACTCCAGTGTTCTTGCCTAGAGAATCCCAGGGACAGGGGAGCCTCATGGGATTCCGTCTTATGGGGTTGCATAGAGTCAGACATGACTGAAGCAACTTAGCATTAGCAGTAGCAGGAAGCACCACTACAAACAAAAGTAATGGTGGTGATGGAATTCCAGTTGAGCTATTTCAAATTATAAAAGGTGATGCTGTGAAAGAGCTGCACTCAATATGCCAGCAAATTTGGAAAACTCAGCAGTGGCCACAAGACTGGAAAAGATCAGTTTTCATTCCGATCCCAAAGAAAGGCAATGCCAAAGAATGTTCAAACTACTACAAGATTGCACTCATCTCACACACTAGGAAAGTAATACTCAAAATTCTCCAACCCAGGCTTCAACAGTTTGTGAACTGAGAAATTCCAGATATTCAAGCTGTATTGAGAGGAGGCAGAGGAACCAGAGATCAAATTGCTAACATCCGTTGGATCATCAAAAAATCAAGAGCGTTCCAGTAAAACATCTGCTTCTGCTTTATTGACTACGCCAAAGCCTTTGACTGTGTGGATCACAATAAACTGTGGAAAATTCTGAAAGAGATAGGAATACTAGACCACCTTACCTGATTCCTGAGAAATCTGTATGCAGATCAAGAAGCAACAGTTAGAGCTGGACATGGAACAACAGACTGGTTCCAAATAGGAAAAAGAGTACGTCAAGACTGTATATTGTCACCCTGCTTATTTAACTTATATGAAGAGTGTATCATGATAAAAGTCAGGCTGGATGAAGCACAAGCTGGAATCAAGATTGCCAGGTGAAATATCAATAACCTCAGATATGTAGATGACATCACCCTTATGGCAGAAAGTGAAGAGGAACTAAAGAGACTCTTGTTGAAAGTGGAAGAGGAGAGTAAAAATGTTGGCTTAAAACTAAACATTCAGAAAAGTAAGATCATGGCATCCCATTCCATCACTTCATGGCAAATAGATGGGGAAACAATGGAAACAGTGAAATATTTTATTTCAGTGGGCTCCAAAATCACTGCAGATGGTGACTACAACCATGAAATAAAAGTCACTTGCCCCTTAGAAGAAAAGCTATGACCAACCTTAGTTAGTCAGCCTTGTCTGAATCTTTGTGACCCCATGGACTGCAGCACACCAGGCCTCCCTGTCCATCACCACTCCCAGAGTTTACCCAAACGCATGTCCAGAGAGTCTGTGATGTCATCCAACCATCTCATCCTCTGTCAGCCCCCTCTCCTCTTCCCTTCAATCTTTCCCAGCATCAGGGTCTTTTTGAATGAGTCAGCTCTTTGCATCAGGTGGCCAAAGTATTGAAGTTTCAGCTTCAACATCAGTCCTTCCAATGAACACTAGGGCTGATCTCCTTTAGGATGGACTGGTTGGCTATCCTTGCAGTCCAAGGGACTCTCAAGAGTCTTCTCCAATACCACAGTTCAAAAGCATCAATTCTTCAGGGCTCAGCTTTCTTTATAGTCCAACTGTCACATCCATATATGACTACTGGAAAAACCATAGCCTTGACTAGACGGACCTCTGTTGGCAAAGTAATGTCTCTGCTTTTGAATATGCTGTCTAGGTTGGTCATGACTTTTCTTCCAAGGAGTAAGTGTCTTTTAATTTCATGGCTGCAGTCACCATCTGCAGTGATTTCGGAGTCCAACAAAATAAATCAGCCACTGTTTCCACTGTTTCTCCATCTATTTTTTATGAAGTGATGGGACCAGATGCCATGATCTTCGTTTTCTGAATGTTGAGCTTCAAGCCAGCTTTTTCACTCTCCTCTTTCACTTTCATCAAGGGACTTTTAGTCCCTCACTTTCTGCCATAAGGTTGGTGTCATCTGCATATCTGAGGTTATTGATATTTCTCCCGGCAATTTTGATTCCATCTTGTGCTTCATCCACCCCAGCGTTTCTCATGATGTACTCTGTATATAAGTTAAATAAGCACGGTAACATTACAGAGCCTTGATGTACTCCTTTTTCTATCTGGAACCAGTCTGTTGTTCCGCGTCCAGTTCTAACTGTTGCTTCCTGACCTGCAGACAGGTTTCTCAAGAGGCAGGTCAGGTGGTATGGTATTCCTATCTCTTTCAGAATTTTCCACAGTTTACTGTGATCCACACAGTCAAAGGCTTTGGCATTGTCAATAAAGCAGAAGTAGTTGTTTTTCTAGAACTCTCTTGATTTTTTGATGATCCAACAGATGCTGGCCATTTGATCTCTGGTTCTTCTGTCTTTTCTAAATCCAGCTTGAACTGTCTCTTCAGGTAATGTTGAAGCCTGGCTTGGAGAATTTTGTGCATTACTTTGCTAGCCTGTGAGATGTTGCAGCTGTGCAGTAATTTGAATATTCTTTGGCATTGCCCTTCTTTGGGATTGGAATGAAAACTGACCTTTTCCTGTTTTGTGGCCACTGCTGAGTTTTCCAGATTTGCTTGCATATTGAGTGCAGCACTTTCACAGCATCAACTTTGAAATAGCTCAGCTGGCATTCTATCTCCTCCACTAGCTTTGTTTGTAATGATGCTTTGTAAAGTCCATTTTACTTCTCATTCCAGGAAGTCTGGCTCTAGGTGAGTGATCACACCATCATGGTTATCTAGGTCCTGAAGATATTTTTTGTATAGAAGATCTTTTATGTCTCATATTTCTTTATAGGACATGAAAATATGTTGTTTAAGATAATCTTCTTTGCATTTGAATTTTTAAGGAGACTCCACATGTTATTTTCTCTTTATGGTTTTCTCTCACATGTTTCAGATGCTGCTGATTTTAATGCTGATTTTTGTAACTGTAAAGTTTCATTTATTTGTGTCCCACAACCTGATGAAAGCATTTACTATTTTTCAAGGCTTTTTTGTAGATTACCTAATATTTTCCATTATAGATCACCATGTTATCTACAAATAAATAACTTCTAAAGTTTATATTTCTTCAACTTTATTTTTATCCTCTTATACCTTTCTTCTTTTACTGCAAGTATATATAGATATTGGATGGTGAAATATTGTACCATTGATTAACAGAGTTTTATTTTCTTAAATCCAGTTTTATCCATATGTTTCAGTTTGAATATTTCCCATTATTTGTCTTCAGTAACACTAGTCTCTTCTGCAGCGTCTCATCTGTTGTCAATTGAATCCAGAGTATTATTCATTTAATAAAATTTAAATCTGTGGTAGCTGCTTTGAATTTTTTCACATGCCTTATATGTCATTCATCATCATATTCATCTTTTCCTCTACATTCTTAAATATGTAGAACCTATTTATAAAAGCTTTTGTACACATATCTTTGTTTGATAACCCTATTGTCTCCATGATTTTGACTCTAATTCTAATAATTGATTTTCTCTTGGTTTGAAAGACATATTTTTTGTTTGTTTGTTTCTTTGCATGCCTGGTAACTTTTGATTGGATAATATGCTTTGTGATTTTACCTTGCTGGCTCCAGATTTTTGTTGTATTCTTTGAATTAGTTTGGACATTGTATGGCATGTCCAGACTAAGTAAAATTTTAACTACTTAGTCGTCAGTTTAATAGTTTCTGGGTTTGCCTTTAAGCCTTTCTCCAGGTACCACAGTCCTGTTCTGCAAGATGTCCAGTGTCTGAAAACTTCTCTTTCATATATTTTGTACAGCTTCTGGTTTTCATTTTAATGTTGGAGAGTAAACCTAGTCTCTGCTATTTCACTATATAATAGAGAGAGGTATAATTCATTTTTGTTTTAAAATGTTAAAAAATGTTCACTTTGTATGCAATGAATATTATTTCATGTGAATGCATATTTGTTTAATCACTTAAAGGATGACTACTTGATTGCATCTGGATACTGAAATTTAATTATTAACTCATAATTGTTTGATCTCTAGGTTACTTATGATTTTCCAGAATTTGAAGGAATTCCATGCTTGACAATGAAGTAGTAATTGTCATGACTTTATGAGTATTTAATTGTTTTTGCATTGTTTAAAATTTTAGTAGCACAATATTTTTTTTTTAATAGAGCTCCTCAGCCACCCCAGGCTCACTAGAACAATTTGATGGAAATAACTATAGCTACTTGTATCCTATTTTCATTTCCTAGAGTTTTCAGATAGCTGTTCAGATACTGTTAAAAGTTGGCATAATTAACACACTGGCTAAGAAGCGGGTTGATTAAATCATTAAATGATTTGATCAAGGAATGTTTAAAATCTTAAGGTATCTAACATCAATTTGGAATATGAGAATAAAGGGAAATATTATGAAATACGTTTCCTATTTTAATTCGGGTTTTATTTGACTAAGCACATGACGCATAGCTGTTAAAGTACAAATTTATTGCCATTTCCTGACACTATTACTTAAGTATTCTTTCTCTTTTTCTGCCTGTAATTTGTGATGTCAGAAGGCAGGAGAGAGCCAAAAAAACATCTTGTAAGGAGAGATTATTCTGAGAATCAAGTCACCTCAGAGGTGAAAGGAGGAGAGTTAATTACCTCCTTGTCTTTTTAATGGCAGCTCTCAGTGACTTCTATATGCATATGTGCCTGTGCGCTCAGTTGCTTCAGTCCTGCCTGACTCTTGCGACCCCTTGGACTGAAGCCCGTCAGGCTTGTCTGTCCATGGAACTTCCAGGCAAGAATACTGGAGCAGGTTGCCATTTTTTCCTTTAGGTGATCTTCCAACCCAAGGATCAAATCTTCATCTCTTCTGTCTTCCACATTGGCAGGCAGGTTCTTACCACTGTGCCACCTGGAAAGCCCCTATGTGCAATTGGTACTTTTTTTTTTTAAGATCTGAACTGGAGTATTTACTTTGGTTTCAGCTTTCGAGATTTCAGATTATATCACATTTCAAACTTATACTTCAAATCTTAGGTATTTCTATAAACATTTCTCAAATATACTGAGATTAATTTTGGAAGAATAAGTACTGGTGTAAATGAAGGACATATTTCTTAGATGTATTATTTTATGCCCTGCAAGTTTAAGCAATTTTTCCAGTATCTTATAGTGAATCAGTAGTAAGACTCTAAACACAATTTAGTAATATGGATTCCGGTGTCCCTATGGCTTGATACAGTTTTATACTACAAAGTTTGTCTCAGATTCTGAAAGGAAAGGGATGACCAAGAAATGAAAATAATATTTTATCAGTCAGTTCAATTCAGTTGTTCAGTCCTGTCCAACTGTGACCCCATGGACTGTAGCATGCCAGGCTTCCCTGTCTGTCACCAACTCCTGGAGCTTGCTCAGACTCTTGTCCATCGAGTTGATAATGCCATCCAACTGTCTCATCCTCTGTCATCCTCTGTCTCATCCTCTCATCTAGTCTATAGTTATTTAAAATGTTGATTCACGTTTTTTTTGCTGTTTAAAATATAGAGAGCACAGTATTGACTTGAACATCACAGTTCGTATTTCTTCTGTCAAGACACCCAAGCAAATGAAGGGGATTTACTAGGAAACTTGCTTAATTGAAGGCTTCAGAAAGATGATTCATGCAAAACTGTTTTCCATTGCTATAAGCAACTCAATTGAATTCATGAAGAAAGAGGAATTTTGATAAATTTAGTTGTCAATAAAGCTAAAGGCTCTGAGATACACAGAAAGATCATCTCAGAAAAAAAAAAATACAAAGAGATCACAGAAACATTATTATTTCAAGGAGTTTAAGATACAAGTCTGTTTATTAACTTAGTTGGAACAGAAGATTATGTATCCAAATGAAGTAACACTTCTGGGGATAATTCTAAACAAATTCAATTTCACTTATCTATGGCTGCCAAACACACTAACCCAAGTCAGTGACATAAAACAATATCAATCACTTATTTTGCTCATAAATTGGGGTGCTGCCTGGAATCAGATGGAGCTGTTCAGTGGTGTTCTCACTCTCTGCCTATACAGTCCCTTTCTGTAGTCTTTTTCTATAGTGACTACATAGTCACTGACCTTCTTATGTCATGACTGAGGCTCCCAGAAGGTACAAGGCATATTCTATTCTAGCTTCAAAAGTCACTTAGAATCACTTTTACAGTGTATTATTTGAGATGGCAGTCATAAAGACTCATTCAGATTCAAAGAAAGGAATGGCTTAAATATCTTGATGGGAATGGGTCAAAGGTATTTACAGACAGAATTTAAGACCAAAAGTTCATGTTGAAATTGTCTGGTGTCATGGTCTTAGAAAATAAACTATTGCTGTAAGCAAACATTCACATTTGCCAGGAATCAGAGAAAAGTCTATAAACTTTTGAAAGTTTTATGTTGTACTTCTGTAGCTAATCTGCCTCTTATCAGCTGAATCACTGAAAGTGTGATTAATGATTCAATAAGACAGAGAGGTTAAAACATGGGAGTCATTTCCCTGAAATTTGTATTTTATATACAATCTCTGTTCTTATGAAAACTTTCTTTAAAATTTTAGGTCATTACGTCATGTGTTTCATAGCATCCCAATTTTACTAACTGACTATAAATATACCAATATTTTAGGCTGTCTTAACCATAGGGATAAGACAGTATGCAATCATTTGAGAGGATAAACATTGCATTTCACATTTTTAGAAAAATTCTTAAGGAGGCGGGAGTACCAAACTACCTTACTTGTCTTCTGAGATACCTTTATGCACTGAAGAAGCAACAAAGCCGGACATGGAACAACTGACTGGTTCAAAATTGGGAAAGGAGTACCACAAGTCTATATATGCTCATCTGCTTATTTAACTTCTGTGCAGGTTACATCATGCGAAATACTGGGCTGGATGAACCAAAAGATGAAATCAAGATTGCCAGGAGAAACGTCAGTAACTTTAGACATGCAGATGATACCCCTCTAATGGCAGAAAGTTCAGAAGAATTAAAGAGCCCCTTGATGAGGTGAAAGAGAAGAGTGAAAAAGCTGGCTTGAAGCTCAACATTTAAAAAACTAAGATGGTGGCATCCAGTCCCATCACTTCATACAATTAGAAGGGGGAAAATGGAAACCGTTACAGATTTTATTTTCTAGGGCTCCAAAATCACCGCAGTGAGTGACGGCAGCTGTGAAAGTAAAAGACGCTTGCCCCTTGGAAGAAAAGCTATGACAAACCTAGACAGCATATTAAAAATCAGAGACATCACTTTGCTGACAAAGGTCCATAGAGTCAAAGCTATGGTTTTTCTAGTAGTCATGTACAGATGTAAGAGCTGAATCATAAAGAAGGCTGAAGACTGAAGAATTGATGCCTTTGAACTGTGGTGCTGGAGAAGTCTTGAGAGTCCATTGGACTGCAAGATCAAACCAGTCAATTCCAAAGGAAATCAAACCTGAATATTCATTATAAGGAATGATGCTGAAGCTGAACCTCCAATACTTTGGCCACCTGATGGTAAGAGCTGACCCATTGGAAAAGGCCCTGATGCTGGGAAAGATTGAGGGCAGGAGGAGAAGAGGGCAACAGAAGATTAGATGATTAGAGAGCATCACCGACTCAATGGACATGAATTCGAGGTAAACTCTGGAAGATACTGGAAGACAGAGGAGCCTGGCATGTGTGGTCCACAGAGTCATGAAGAGTCAGACCTGATTTAGTGACTGAATAACAACAACAACAAAACTTTTATATGCACTAGAAAGCCAAAATATTTCTGTGATTTAGTTTACTGTGATAGTGACTTATTTTTGTGGTCTAAAACTGAATCCACAGTATCTCCCATATGATTCAGTATGATAGATACTGAACCCACCCTATCTGTTGGTATGCCTGTATTTTTCTCTTTTTTTTTTTTCTGTTTGTCTTTCAATTTGAATAACTTCTATTGACCTATTTTCTAGTTGACTGAATGATCCCTCAGATATGTTAAGTCTACAGATGAGTCTGTCCAAGGCATTATCTCTTCGTTACTGTGCTTTTAACTTATAGCATTTTCATTTGATTATTTTTGTTTCCATTTTTCTTTTGAAATTGCCAGTGTAACTCTGCTTATTGTCAATCTTTCCCATTAGATCTTTTAATCTGTTAATTATGGCAATTTTCTATCTCCTATCATTAATTCTGACATCTGTGTTATCTTCTAGTTGGCTTTTGATTATTACTGTATATCTTAAGAGTGTGTTTTCTCATACATTGTTGTATGTCTTAATAGTTTTTTGAAAGCCTGCCATAATGTATACAGCAATAGAAACTCAAGTAAATAGTTTTTAGCCCTTAAATTGGGTATGCATTTCCTTTTAGTACAAGTTTTTTAGTTAATCAACTTGGAATTTTGGCTGGGGTGATGTATTATGACTACAAAATTGGCTAAAATTTCCTGTACAATACTGTGTGTTTAGGATGTTTGCTCAACCCTGAGCCTTGATCTTCTTTTTGCTCTGTGCCTCAGAAAAGCTCATTTTTCATGCTTTCTGGTCCTTCTTTCTTCAGTTTTTACCATTAGTTATTTTTTAGGGCTTGACTCTTGGCTCTGGAGACTTGAGGGACATTCTCTGTTTAAGCTGTGGCATCAGGCAGTCACAGTGTCCTCAGTTTGGGGAAAGTTATCTTCTTATTTTTCTTTTCCTCCCTTAGTTTAGTTCTGAGCCCAGTTCATGGTCTTCTACTTCCTCAGGAGTAGAATCTTTTCTGTGTTTCCTTCTCCTGGTTGTAAACTTTGTCCCCCTCTGTTATAGATTAGGGCTTTTGTTCCACAGTGGGTATAGAGGAGATGGGTCCATCCCGTATAACTGCTGTCACCTTTCTCCACTGCACTACCATGGACACTTTCTTAGGACTGACTCTGATCTTTTCCATGAATGCCCAGTGAGATTTGTTATAAGTGACTTCAACAGGGTGGAGTCCTCTGATACCTTCAATCTCAGGGGCATCACTGTGTTCCGTGAGTCCCAACACAGGTTTCAACAGTGAGCAGTTACTCACATAGACCTGCTGCTGCGAGTACCCATTTGCATCTGTACCACATGAATCAGTGCTCACCGCTTTTCTTGTGGCAGGTTGCTGTCTCTTACTAGATTTTGGGGCACTGGTTTTTCTGTGAACTTAGTTTTATAATAGGTTCAAAACAAGTCACAATTGAATGTTTATTTTTGTTCTTTTTTATTTTAAGTACAGGAGTATAGCCAGGACATGAAGAGACGTCTCACTTTTTCAGCATTCTATGATTTTTTTTTACAATACAATATACTGCATTTATTTATTTAAAATAACATTGATATATATTTTAAATACGTATCTAGTACAAGTGCATTTGCTTAATTTTTCATATAAATTAAATATAATGTATATATTCATTAACTCTGTAATAAGAAAAAGTATAAAGGGATGAACACAACTAATCTTTAGAAGAAAAGGGTGAAAATAGAAAATTCTCATTGAAGTTTGACAAACTAGTGTATGTGTAGAAATAACAGGGTCAGATAAAATATGTATGCTTAGGTTATTTCCACATTCTGTTCAAATTATTTTATATGATGACATCTCCTAGGTCTTCTAATAAAGAAACTGGGGAATGGGAGAGAGACATTAAATGAGACAGGTGGAGGAAAAGGGGAAGGTTTGTGTTGAGAGGAAATAATATAAGTTGTGGAAAGTAAAGAATGAGAATAAAGATGCTTAGTGGTTACAGAGTGTAAGGGAGCAATAGAAGAGTGGAAAGGAAATTTTCACAATTGTGGATTATTTTTTTTAAAGGAGAAAGAAAGAAAACATTATTTCTGTGTAAGTATATTCTGTCTGCCAGACTGATTTTATTCCTTTGACTGCAGAGACTAGCCAGCAGAGGCTGCAGGGTTTAATTTGGGAGTTAAGTGCTTATATGTAAATCCATCAAATGTTTAGGGCTCTTTTATAAAGTGTTAATTAGACCAGTAATTTCATCTTTTTACTGTTTTGATTTAATAAATTTTTATGTGATAAAATCTATTAATTTTATGATGAGAAAATCAATAAGAGCTCAAAGCCCGGTGGAGTATAGGACATTATGAAGCAATAAGAAATCAAATACATATTGGAGTGGGAGTGGTCTGCCGCCACTCTCCATCAGAGAAGAAATTTATTTAAGCCTCCGTTTCCACATAAATCAAATAAGAACACTACACTGGATTCCCTGTTTTTCAAAACTGTACCTTGTGAAGCACTGAGACAGGATGCTGATGAGAGGTCAGCTGGAAGATACTCAGGGCTGCTTCCTTGTTTGTTGATTTCTTTTGTTTGTTTGTTTTAAGGTTCCTGTTAATTTTAAGGTAATACTGTTGAACTAAAAGAATTCTAAATTAATTAATACAAAGGGCATACATACTTTGATATACTTTATTAGTTTATATGGTTGCTATAGCAAAGTACCACAAATGAAGTGCATTGAAACAACAGAAATTTATTCTCTCTGGAGGCCAGAGTATGGAGTTAAGGAGTCTGCAGCCTGTGATTCCTCTGAAGTTTCCAAGGAAGAATCCCTTTTTGCCTTTTCCTAGTTTCTAGTGTTTGCCAGTAAACCTTGGCATTCTTGGCTTGTAGATTGTTGCTGTTACTCGTCACTAAGTCGTGTCTGACTCTGAGACCTCGTGGACTGTAGCACGCCAGGATTTCTCACCCTTCTCTGTGTCCCAGAGTTTGCTCAAACTCATGTCCATTGTGTCGGTGATGCTATCGAACCATCTCATCCTCTGCCACCTCCTTCTGCTTTTGCTTTCAATCTTTCCTAGAATCGGGGTCTTTTCCAATGAGTCAGCTCTTGCCAAAAGCCCAAAGTATTGGAGCTTCAGCATGAGTCCTTATGATGAATATTCAGGGTTGATTTCCTTTAGAATTGACTAACTGATCTCCTTGCTGTCCAAGGGACTCACAAGAGTCTTTTCCAACACCACAGTTTGAAAGCATCAATGCTTAGGTGCTTAGCCTTCTTTATGGTCCAACTTTAATATCCAAGTATGACTACTGGAAGAAACATTTGTTGTTTTTCAATCACCCAGTTGTGTCTGACTCTCTGCAATGCCATGAACTGCAGCACGCAAGACTTCCCTGCCCCTCACCATCTCGTGGAATTTGCCCAAGTTCGTGTCCATTGAATCAGTGATGCCATTTAACCATCTCATCCTCTGTTGCCCTCTTCTCCTTCTGCGTTCAATCTTTCTGAGCATTAGAGTATTTTCAAATGAGCCAGCTCTTCTCATCAGATGGCCAAAGTATTGGAGCTTCAGCTTCAGTATCAGTCCTTCCAATGAATATTCAGGACTGATTTCCTTTAGGATGGACTGGTGTGATCTTCTTGCTTTCCAGGAGACTCTCAAGACTCTTCTCCAGCACCACAGTTCAAAAGTATGAATTTCTTCGGTGCTCTGCCTTTTTTATTTTCTAGCTCTCATATCTCTACATGACTACTGGAAAGACCATAGTCTTGATTATATGGACTTCTGTCAGTAAAGTGATATCTGTTATTTTTAACACACTGTCTCAGTTTGTCAAAACTTTCCTGCCAAGAAGCAATTTTCTAATTTCATGGCTGCAGTAACCATCTGCAATGAGTTTAGAGCCCAAGAAGAGGAAATCTGTCATTGCTTCCACCTTGTCCCTTTCTATTTGCCATGAAGTGATAGCACTGGATGCCGTGATCTTAGTTGTCGTTGTTTTAATATTGCATTTTAAGAAGGCTTTTTCACTCTCCTCCTTCACTCTCAACATGAGGCTTTGCAGTTTCTCTTCACTTTCTGCCATTAGAGTGGTATCATCCATATATCTGAGATTGTTGATATTTCCCCCAGCAATCTTGAGCCCAGCTTGTAACTCATCCAGCCTGGCATTTTACGTGATCTGTTCTGCATACAAGTTAAATAAGCAGCGTGACAATTACAGCTATGTCATACCCCTTTCCCAATCCTTAAATAATCTGCTGTTCTAGAACAATCAAGTTGTGTTTCTTTTTGACCAGCATACAGGTTTCTCAGAAGACAAGAAAGGTGATCTGGTTTTCCCATCTCTTCAAGAATTTTGAGGAACTCCTCATGTGTTTTCCACAGTGGCTGCCCTATTTAACATTCCTACCAAATTGTGCCAGGATTCCAATTTCTTTATGCATAAAGCAACACTTGTTTTTTTGTTTGTTGCTTTTGTAAAAAAGTCATCCTGATGGATATGAACTGTTATCTCACTGCAGCTTTAATTTGCATTTCCACTTTCCACGTGGCATAGTTAGTAAAGAACCCACCCACCAATGAAGGAGACATAAGGGACATGGGTTCGATCCCTGGCTTGGGAAGATCTCCCAGAGGAGGAAATGACAACCCACTCCAGTATTCTTGCCTGAAGAATCCCAAGGACAGGGTAGCCTAGTGGGCTGCAATCCATGGGATTGCAAAGAGTCGGCCCAACTAAAGTGACTTAACACAACACACAGTGATTAGCAACTCTTCATGTGCTTACTTATTTGTATATCTTCTTTGAAGAATTGTCCATTAAAATTTTCTCATTTTTTAAATTAGATTGTCTTTTTTGTTGTTTAGTTAGCTAAACAGACTGAATGTTTGTGCCTCATCTGCAACAACATACGTTGAAACATAATCCTATATATGATGGTATTTGGAGATAAGGCTTTGGGAGATGGTTAGGTCATAAGAGGAGAGCCCTCATCAATGCAATTACTGCCTTAAAGAAGAAACCCGAGAGTTCCAGTGCCCTCTCATCTACATGAGCACACAGAAAAGACATTTATAACATCAGAAAGTGGAACCTCACCAGAGATTAAATTTACCAGACTGTTGATCTTGACTTTTGAAGCCTTCAAAATTATGAGAAATAAATGTCCTTTAAGTCACCCAATCTATGGTATTTATATTATAGAAAACTTGATAGACCGAGAAGAGTTATAGGAGTTCAACAGTTCTAAAGAAGTATTCTGGATATAAGCCTTTCTCAGATGTAGGATATGCAAATATTTTTTCCTATTCTGTAGTTTGTTTTCTAATTTTCTTGACAATGCCTTTAGGTACACAAAATATTTTATTTTTTTTAATTTATTTCTTTTCTTTCTAAGTCTTTAAGTTTGTGAAGTGCAGTTTATCTGGTATTTTCCTTTGCTGCTCAGGCTCTTAGTATCATAGATAAGAATCAATTGTCAAGCCAATGACAGGAGAATCTACCCATATGGTTTCCTCTAAAATTTTTATCTTTTTACCTGTTATATCAACATTTCACTTCAGTTCATTTGCTCAGTTGTGTCCAACTCTTTGTCACCCCAGGGACTGCAGCATCTCAGGCTTCCCTGCTCAAACTTATGTCCATCGAGCTGGTGATGCCATCCAAACATCACATCCTCTATCATCCTCTACTCCTCCCGCCTTTGATCTTTCTCAGCTTCAGGGTCTTTTCCAGTGAGTCAGCTCTTTGCATTAGGTAGCCAAAATTTTGGAGTTTCAGTTTCAGCATCAGTCCTTCCAATGAATATTCAGGACTGATTTCCTTTAGGATTAACTGGTTGGATCTCCTTGCAGTCCAAGGGACACTCAAGAGTCTTCTCCAACACCACAGTTCAAAAGCATCAGTTCTTCAGCATTCAGATTTCTTTATAGTCCAACTCTCACAGCCATACATGACTACTGGAAAAACCATAGCTTTCACTAGATGGACCTTTGTTGGCAAAGTAATGTCTCTGTTTTTAACATGCTGTCTTGGTTGGCAGAGCACCGAAGAATAGCAAGGAGAGACAAGAGAGCCTTCCTCAGTGACCAGTACAAAGAAATAGAGGAAAACAGTAGAATAGGAAAGACTAGAGATCTCGTCAAGAAAATTAGAGATATCAAGGGAACATTTCATGCAAAGATGGGCTAAATAAAGAACAGAAATGGTATGGGCCTAACAGAAGTAGAAGATATTAAGAAGAGGTGGTAAGAATACACAGAAAAATTGTACAAAAAAGATCTTCACGAACCAGATAATTATGATGTGTGATCATTCACCTAGAGCCAGACATCCTGGAATGTGAAGTCAAGTGCAACCCAATGGACTGTATAGTCCATGGAATTCTCCAGGCCAGAATATTGGAGTGGGCAACCTTTCCCTTCTCTAGGGGCTCTTCCCAACCCAGCGAAGGGTTATAGATATTTCTCCCAGCAATCTTGATTCCAGCTTGTGCCTCTTACAGCCCAGCATTTCTCATGATGTACTCTGCATAGAAGTTAAATAAGCAGGGTGACAGTATACAGCCTTGATGTACTCCTTTCCCAATTTTTAAGCAGTCCATTGTTCCATGTCCAGTTCTAACTGTTGCTTCTTGACCTGCATACAGATTTCTCAGGAGGCAGGTGAGGTGGTCTGGTATTCCCATCTCTTGAATAATTTTCCACAGTTTGCTATGATCCACCCAGTCAAAGACTTTGGCATACTAAATAAAGCAAAAGCAGGTGTTTTATTGGAACTCTCTTCTTTTTCTATGATCCAGTGGATGTTGGCAATTTGATCTTTGGTTTCTCTGCCTTTTCTAAATCCAGCTTGAACATCTGAAATTTCTCATTTCATGTACTGTTGAAGCCTAGCTTGGACAATTTTGAGCATTACTTTGCTAGCATGTGAGATGAGTGAAATCATGAAGTAGTTTGAACATTCTTTGGCATTGCCTTTCTTTGGGACTGGAATGAAAACTGACCTTTTTACAGTCCTGTGACCACTGTTGCAACAAAGGTCTATTTAGTCAAAACTATGGTTTTTCCAGTAGTGTGAGAATCAGTGAACCAGTGAAGTTGCTCAGTCGTGTCCAACTCTTTGTGACCCCATGGACTGTAGCCTACCAGGCTCCTCCATCCATGGAATTTTCCAAGCAAGAGTACTGGAATGGGTTACCATTTCCTTTTCCAGGGGATCTCCCCGACCCAGGGATCAAACCTAGGTCTCCTGTATAACAGGCAGACGCTTTACCATCTGAACCACCAGGAAAGCATGGATATTAGAATTGGACTGTAGAGAAAGCTTAGCACTGAAGAATTGATGTTTTTTAACTGTGGTGTTAGATAAGACTCTTGAGAGTCCCTTGGACAGCGAGATCAAACCAGTTAATCCTAAATGAAATCAGTCCTGAATGTTCATTGAAAGGACTGATGTTGAGGCTGAAACTCCAACATTTTGGCCAACATATGCAAATAACTGACTCTTTGAAAAACACCCTGATGCTGGGAAGGATTGAAGGCAGGAGGAGAAGGGGGTGACAGAGGATGAGATAGTTGGGTGGCATCAGCAACTCGATGGACATGAGTTTGAGCAAGCTCCGGGAATTGGTGATGGACAGGGAAACCTGGCGTGCTCCAGTCCATGGGGTCGCAGAGTCAGACATGACTGAGTGACTGAACTGAACTAACTGACCACTGTTGTGTTTTCCAAATTTGCTGGCATATCGAGTGCAGCACTCTCACAGCATCATCTTTCAGTATTTGAAATAGCTTAACTGGAATTCCATCACCTCCACTAGCTCTGTTTGTAGTGAGGCTGCCTAAGGCCATCTTGATTCCCCATTCCCGGTTTTCTGGCTCTAGGTGAGTGATCACACCATCATTGTTATCTGCATCGTTACTAGTTTTTGTACAGTTCTTCTGTGTAGACTTGCCTCATCTTTTAATATCTTCTGCTTCTGTTAGCTCCATAGCATTCTGTTCTTTATTGTGCCTGTCTTTGCATGAAATATTCCTTCTGTACCTCCAATTTTCTTGAATATATCTCTAGTCCTTCCCATTCTTTTGTTTTCCCCTATTTCTTTGCCTTGATCTCTGAGGAAGGCTCTCTTATCTCTCTTTGTTATGCTTGGAACTCTGCATTCCAATGGGTATATATTTCCTTTTCTCCTTTGCCTTTTGCTTCTCTTCTTTTCTGAGCTACTTGTAAGGCCTCCTCAGATAACCATTTTGCCTTTGTGCATGTCTTTTTCTTGGGGATGATTTTGATCACCGCCTCCTGTACAATGTCACGAACCTCAATTTATAGTTCTTCAGAGACTCTATCAGATCTAATCAGATAAATATCAATATTTAGGTCCTTCATTAATTTTCAGATAGGTGGTCTAGCTTCTATTTTTTGCCTGTGGAAATCTAGTTTTCCAGCATGCTCTCCTCTGGGAAAGTTTTCTTTGCCCAATAAATAGACTTGGAAGATTGTCACACATCAATTGACCATAGATGTATGGATTTAATTCTGGGCCCTCAGTTCTAATCTATCAGCTTATACAATCATCTTCATGCCAGTAACACACTGTTTTGATTACAGTAACTTTGTAATAAATATTAAAATTGGAATGTATGAGTCCTCAAACTTTGTTCTTGTTTTTCAAGATTATTTTGGCTATACAGGGCTCCTTGCAATTTCTTATAAATCTGAGTATAGCTCAATAGAAAATACCTTTTCTATTTCTGCAAAAAAGCTGTTGAAGTTTTGCTAGGGTATGTGTTTAACCAGTAGCTTATTTTGAGTGGTTCAGTCAGTTCAGTCGTGTCTGACTCTGCACTCCCATGGACTGCAGCACACCAGGCTTCCCTGTCCATCACCAACTCATGGAGATTGCTCAAACCTATATCCATTGAGTTGGTGATGCCTTCCAACCATCTCAACCTCTGTTGTCCCCTTCTCTTCCTGCCTTCAGTGTTTCGCAGCATCAGGGTCTTTTCTAATGAATCAGCTGTTCCCTTCAGGTCGTGGAAGTATGGAGCTTCAGCTTCAGCATTAATATCTTAATGAAATTAAGATTCCTATCAATGAACATGGGATATCTTTTCATTTATTTTGGTTTTCTTTAACATTTTTTTCAGCCATGCTTTGTATTTTTTATTGTACAAGTTTTTTCATTTCCTTGGTTAAATTAATTCCTGAGTATTTTTGAATTGTATTTTATAAATGCTATTGTAAACGTAAGTGCTTTTATAATTTAGTCTTCAAATTGTCATCGCTGCTTTATAAAAACACAACTGACATTTGTGTGCTGATCTTTACCATGAAACTTCACTAAATTTGGTTATAAGCTCAAGCACCTTCCTTTTGTATGCTTTGTAATTGTCTGTATGTAGATTATGTTATCTGTGAATACAGATAATTTACTTTTCTAATTTTTTATTTTTCTTGTCTACTGCTCAGATGAGAATTCCTAGTGTAATGTCAAACACCAATGGTGAAAGCAGCGTCTTGTTCTTATTCCTGATATCTGGAAAAAAAATTCAGTCTTTCTCCATTGAGGATAATGTTAAGTATGAATTTTTCATGAATGCTTATTATCATGTTCAGGAATTTCCTTTATAGTCCAAGTTTTCTGAGTTTTTTGTCATAAAATATTATATTTTATCAAATATTCTATTCTACATCAATTAAGATGATAATTTTTTTCTTTGTTCTATTTATATGATGTATCACATATGTTGATATTCTTATATTGAGCTACCCTTGTTTTCCTGTGATAAATCTCACTTGATCATGATGTATGATCTTTTTAATTGCTTTGGATTTGATTTGCTAATATTTTGATGATAATTTTTCAGCTATATCCATAAGCGATATTATCCTGTGACTTCTTTTTCTTGTGACTTTTTAGTTTTGTTTTATTGTCAGGATTGCTAACCTGATAGAATGAGTTTCAAAGTGTCTTCATTGACACATTGGTTGTTTAAGAATACATTGTTTAGTATCTACATATGTGTGTATTTTCTGGTTTCCTTTTGTTTTTGATTTTTAGTTTCACTCCATTGTAATCAGAGAAAATTCTATTGTGATCATACATATGTGATATACCATATCCACAGCAAAACAACTATTAAGTTTAAAAAGTGTGAAAATTATTATTATTATTTCTTTTGTGTGTGTGAAAACAGTTACAATCTGCTCTCATAAATACTTGCAGGTGTGTAATACAATATTGTTGACTATACTCACCATGCATATTAAATCCCCCAAACTTACTTATTCTGTAACTGTAAGTATGTGCTCTTGGAGCAACAACTTCCCATTTCCCCACCTCCCAGCCCCTGGTAACCACCGTTATACTCTCCATTAACTCTGAATTTGGCTTTTTATAATCTGTATGTAAGTGATATCATGTAATACTTATATCTTCTGTTCCATTAACCTGTCGTTAGCTCCATTAACCTGTTGTTAGTCCATTAATCTGTGGAGCAATGCATGTTACTTTTTCAGTCTGAGTTCGGAGTTCTACAAAACAGAGACAAACACTGCCTGTCATTCGTTCAGGTATCCCTCCAGATGAATCAGAACAGACTTATACAATAACTTGCGAATGGGGTCTGCTCTTCTTTCTCTGGAACTGGAGACCAAGAACCCACACTAGAACCATGGGCTGCTGCTCCTTTAAGATCGCTGCTGCACCAGGTCTTGGTGTGGTAAAAGCAGTAAAAACACCCTTTAACTATTTTCCAGAGTTTTGACAAAGCTTGTTTTGACAGTTTACATTTGTTTTTCAATGTTTCTGTGAATGGATGAGAGCTCAGAGCTGCCTACCCCTTCGTTTTGCTGACATCACTCTGAGGTATCACAAAATGTATTCTTTAAAAGACATTTTTCATCTCTCCCACGACTACTTAAAAGCTCTGGGTGAAGTTCCATGACAAGTGAATCCATCTGGCACTACTATATGCATTAGGGACACTGGAGGCTTGATGGTCAGAGGAGTGAAAACCTTACATGTTCTCCATACCATCTGGGGTAGCTTCTGGAAGAAACAAGAATTTAGCAGAGCCTCGAAGGTTAAGTAGGATTTACGTAGATGATAGAGCAAGTGGGGAGCATTCTGATTTAGATGAAGTGTTGTGTTGGCAATATGTATAGAATTCTATAGACAGAGGACTGACTAGTGTCCCTGGAGCAGAAATTTATTTATGGGAAAACAAGTAAAAAATTAAATTAATTTAATGCATGTATAACCTGTGCTTCAGCAACATGACTTTAAAACTCCAGGCGTTTACAAAGACTTTGTTTCACCGATATCTCCTGAACTGGAGGATAAAATAATATCAAATGGGATTCAGGAAGTCAGAAAAGTTATAGACTAGAATTCATGTGATTTAATGATTTTATGCTTCTATGATTTCCCTTCTTCTATATAATAACTAGTGCTGCTATTATCTTCAGTCTTATTACAGTTTGTATGCCATTTGCCTTTCAATTCTTCATCTTCCCTTACAATTTAAAAAATAAAATGTATTTTACTCATAAATATATGAAATTTTAAAAGAAAAATGGTATTTTTATTTTATAAATGTCAAATTATGAATTTTAGAAATAGTAATTATGTATTTTTCCATAGATGTAAAGTGTCACTTTCAATAAGACAATCTCTACATGAAAATACAGAATGACCTAAAAGATAATATAAGAGAAGCTGATAACATGCAAATATAAAGACTGGAAAGAAATATTCAGAGGTATATAATGATCTGAAAATTGGAACTTAAGGCCAAAGAATGTTCATGTCTTGCATAATTGCTGTATATTTTATGTGTATGTTCCTTTAACAAACAGTTAATGTGAATTAGAATTTTATGTAAAACTTGGGCCTAGAATTGATAACTCCCAGCTGACAATTCCATTTTAGCAGATTTATATCAAGGACAGAAATGGATCTAGGGCAGAAGAGTTTATAACTAACATGGCAATTATCTTTTTACTTGATTTATCAAAATGCCTTGTTTGCAATCTGTATTAGCTTTTTAGGGCTGTTGTAACAAAAATTTACTGCAGACTGGGTGGCAGAAATACTGATAACAGAAGCTTACTTTCTTGCAATTCTGGAAGCTAGAAGTCTGAGATCAAGCGGTCAGCAGTGCTGAGTTCTTCGAAGACCATTCTTCCTTGTGTTGAGGTGGCTCTCTTCTCCCTGAGTCTTCACATGGTCTTCCCTCTGTACACATGTGTGTGCTAAGTTTCTAGTCTTATTAGGACACCAGTGATATTGGATTAGGTCCACTTCATGACCTCATTTTAACCTTATCGATTCTTTGTTGTTTTCTTGTCACCAAGTTGTACTCGACTCTTTTGCAACCCATGGACTGTGGCCCACCAGGTCCTCTGTCCATGGCATTTCACAGGCAAGAATAGTGTAATGGGTTACCATTTCCTTCTCCAGGGGGTCTTCCCAACCTAGGGACTGAACCTGTGTCTTCTGCATTGGTAAGTGGATTCTTTAACACTGAGCCACCAGTGAAGCCTTATCATCTCTTTTACGTGCATAATCTGGTGGTTTTCCCTGCTTTCTTTAATTTAAGCCTGAATTTTGCATTAAGGAGTTCATGATCTGAGCCACAGTTAGTTACCAGAATCGAGCAAGTGTGACATAAATCAAATCCCTTATGATTATACAGTGGAAGTGACAAATAGATTCAAGAGATTAGATCTGATAGATAGAGTGCCTGATGAACTATGGAATGAGGTTCCTGACATTGTACAGGAGACAGGGGTCAAGACCATCCCCATGGAAAAGAAATGCAAAAAAGCAAAATGGCTGTCTGGGGAGGCCTTACAAGTAGCTGTGAAAAGAAGAGAGGTAAAAAGAAAAGGAGAAAAGGAAAGATATAAGCATCTGAATGCAGAGTTCCAAAGAATAGCAAGAAGAGATAAGAAACCCTTCTTCAGCGATCAATGCAAAGAAATAGAGGAAAACAACAGAATGGGAAAGACTATCTTCAAGAAAATCAGAGATACCAAGGGAACATTTCATGCAAAGATGGGCTTGATAAAGGAGAGAAATGGTATGGACCTAACAGAAGCAGAAGATATTAAGAAGAGGTGGCAAGAATAAACGGAAGAACTGTACAAAAAAGATCTTCACGACCCAGATAGTCATGATGATGTGATCACTAATCTAGAGCCAGACATCCTGGAATGTGTAGTCAAGTGGGCCTTAGAAAGCACCACTACAAACAAAGCTAGTGAAGGTGATGGAATTCCAGTTGAGCTGTTTCAAATCCTGAAAGATGATGCTGTGAAAGTGCTGCACTCAATATGCCAGCAAATTTGGAAAACTCAGCAGTGGCCACAGGACTGGAAAAGGTCAGTTTTCATTCCAATCCCAAAGAAAGGCAATGCCAGAGAATGCTCAAACTACCACACAATTGCACTCATCTCACACACTAGTAAAGTAATGCTCACATTTCTCCAAGCCAGGCTTCAGCAATAGGTGAACCGTGAACTCCCTGATGTTCCAGCTGGTTTTGGAAAAGGCAGAGGAACCAGAGATCAAATTGCCAATGTCTTCTGGGTCATCAAAAAGCAAGAGAGCTCCAGAAAAACATCTACTTCTGCTTTATTGACTATGCCAATGTCTTTTGAGTGTGTGGATCACAAAAAAAACTGTGAAAAATTCTTCAAGAGATGGGAATATCAGACCACCTGGCCTGTCTCTTGAGAAATCTGTATGCAGAGCAGGAAGCAACAGTTAGCACCTGACATTGAACAATAGACTGTTTCCTAACTGGGAAAGGAGTACATCAAGGCTGTATATTGTCACGCTGCTTATTTAACTTTTATGTAGAGTACATTATGGGAAATGCAGGGCTGGATAAAGCACAAGCTGGAATCATAAATATCAATAAATTCAGATATGCAGATGATACCACACTTATCAGAAAACAAAAAACTAAAGAGCTTCTTGATGAAAGTGACAGAGGATAGTGAAAAAGCTGGCTTAGAATTCAACTTCAAAAAACTAAGATCATGGCATGTGGCCCCATTACTTCATGGCGAATAGATGGGGAAACAATGGAAACAGTGACAGACTTTATTTTGGGGGGTTCCAAAAAATGGTGACTGAAGCCATGAAATTAAAAGATGTGTACTCCTTGGAAGAAAAGCTATGACCAACCTAAACAGCATATTAAAAAGCAGAGACATTACTTTGCTGACAAAGGTCCATTTAGTCAAAGCTATGGTTTTACCAGTAGTCATGTATGGATTGGACAGTTGGTCCATAAAGAAAGCTGAACGCTGAAGAATTGATGGTTTTGAAGAATCTTAAGAGTCTGTTGGACTGCATGGAGATCAAACCAGTCAATCTTAAAAGAAATCAGTCCTGAATATTCACTGGGAGAACTGATGCTGAAGCTGAAACTCCAATACTTTGGCCACCTGATGTGAAGAACTGATTCACTGGAAAAGACCCTGATGCTGGGAAAGACTGAAGGCAGGAGGAGAAGGGGATGACAGAGGATGAGATGGTTGGATGGCGTCACCAACACGATGGACGTGAGTTTAAGCAAGCTCTGGGAGTTGGTGATGGACAGAGAAGTCTGACATGCTTTAATCCATGGGGTGGCAAACAGTTGGACATGACTGAGCTACTGAACTGAACTGAACTGAACTGTTATCTATAAATATAGTCACAATTGAATTTTGGGGGAATCCAATTCAGCCCATAATATGACCTTTCTGTCAAACACACAGTTTTTACTTCCTATAGTAATAGCTGTGAAAAACATGATTCATGGGACATAATTTCTTCCAAATGTATGCAGTTATTTTGGTTAAGTTCAGAATTGTCCCTTGGATCTCTAGATATCACTGAGAAGTCAGAATGATTCTGGTATATATGATAGAATGAGTTCAAGAAATATTAATACAATATGTTTGGATTAATGTGTGTGTGTTAGCCACTCAGTCATGTCTGATTCAATGCAACTCCATGGACTGTAGCCCACTAGGCTCCTCTGTTCATGGAATTCTCAAGGCAGTAATACTAGAGTGGCCTCTCCAGGGGATCTTCCTTACCCAGGGATTGAAACCAGGTCTCCTGCATTGCAGGCAGTTTCTTTACTGTCTGAACCACCTAGTTATTATAAAAGTTGGTCACTATTTTGAGCTATGCTTATGTATCTCTCACTTTGGGAAAAAGTGTCACTTTAGTCCACTGACTTAATTCTGTTTAAAGAGAGTATGAATAACATATTAATTTTGAGTTATGGTAGGTTATTAATAATATACAACTCAGGGGTAGAACAGTCAGATAAATTGTGATGCATTCAGCAATGAAAGAAATTTCAGTTCACCTGTTGAGTAGGCTCCAGTATCTTTGTATTACTATTCCCCATAAACAGTCATTTTAAAATTACTTAGAATGTACAAATAATGATTTAACATAATTGGCTAATTGACTATTTAAATTGGCCTGGTCTCATATTAATTATTTTTCTTGATAAATGATTTAAGTAAGATAAAGTATTACTCATTCATTCATTTTCAAAATGTCTTCTGGATAGAAAAAAATACAACATATCTTTGAAAATATATTTTTCTTGTTGCCATTTTTGAATTGTTAGAAAATCAAAATGTTGCTAAACCTCTAATTAAGAAACATTTGTTATATTTAGAGAGTTTAAATTTGAATTTCTCAAAATCTAAGTAAATATATTAAAAAATCTCCATTTATCTGTGATTTTCTTCGTCTCTGAACAGTTCCATTAATGTTCTCACCCTTAGAAAGAGAAATATTTTTTATAGAATTTGTGAAATCAGTTCTTTTCTTTTCCTTCTATATTTATGTATTCTGAAATAATCAGTATTTTCTGCTAATTTTGACATTTTCAACATAATAAAATTCACCCTTTTGTTAGAGGTTTTAAGTATATATCTCATTTTAATATTTTCTTTTACTAGACTATATATTTATAGTCTATTCAAATACATTCTAGTTTTTTATTTGGGGAAACATTTGTTTATATAATGCATATACATATGCATATAGGCATATATGTGTGCACATATATATGGATACATATGGGCTTCCGAGGCGGCACAGGTGGTAAAGAACTGCCGACAATGAAGAAGAAGTAGGAGATGTGGGTTTGATCCCTGGGCCAGAAGGATCCCCTGGAGGAGGAGGGCATGGCTTCGCACTCCAGTGTTTATGCCTGGAGAATCCCATGGACAGAGGCGCCTAGAGGGCTACAGTCCACGGGGTCGCGGAGAGTCACACACGCCCACTGCACAGGACTAAAGTGACCTCACATGCATGCATGTGTACATATGTAAACATTGCAGCGTTTCTTCTCATGAGGTTATTATTTTTTAAAAAAATCGGCATGGGATTGAAGATTTGAAATTGAGGTAAGAAGCAGCCTAAAGTGGAGGTTGTTTCAGTAAAGCCTTAAGTGAAATATAGAGAATAATAAAAATTAAATAAGACCTTTAGAATTACACTCCTGAGTTTTCTAGGAGAAAAAAGTTGAGAAATAGTTAAAGAGGATTGGAAAGATAGGAAAAACATGCCATAAAATTAGATCTATAATGAACATTTGGGTAGTTGATACAATCAGAAAGTAAAAGATGCTTCTGGTAAAAAGCTGTTAGTGTGGTGTTTAATATTACCCACTCCTGTCCCATTTTCATGGATATTCCCCCCACCACCATTTTGATTGTATTCTTTTGATTGTATTCAAAGTTTCCAACTAAAGGATTACTTTCCCAGACTCCTTTTTGCTACAATTGTCTACGTAACCAACTTCTAGCCAGTAAGGCATATGAAAAAGTGGCAAGTAGAATTCTTACCTTCCTTATTAATTAACAAGATGACAACGGGTGCCCATACCTGCCTTCCTTCTTCCTGTCTTAAAAAGAGACACGGTGCTTGAAACTAGAGCAAGGGCTTTGCACCTGAGAGGTGTAAAGCATCAGAAAGTTATCCCACTAAGGCTGGTAGATTGGCCACTTGGAAGAAGAATAAAATTCTTGGGTCCTGGTAGCACTTTTGAAGCTGAATAAAAACCAGCAGCTCTCTTACTTTAAAAGATTTTTGGCCATGTAAAGACAAACACTTGTTTGTTTAAGCCACTGTCAATCAGGTTCTTCTGCTTCGTATAATATAATGTGTTCCTCATTGTGCATGTTATTAAGAATGAAGCAAAAAAAAAAAAAAAAAAAGAACATGGTGTGTTTCTCTTACGTAAGTAGGATGTTGCAGCTAAGCACAGGTTCATGCGCCTGTGATTACCTTGGCCTTTCCTCCAAGACTGCAAGGTGTCTCCTAGAGCTCGAGGAACTGTACAATCACAGCTGGCCAGAGAAGTAAACACAGAGAAGGATGCTAGTGCGCCTTACATTTTTTCTAAGAAAAGTGAAAGATTTTCCTGATGGCTCCTTCTCTCACTGTTCTCACTGGGCAAAACCATGCCTCCAATTCACCTTTTCTATAGGGAAAGTGAGAAATCAGTGTTATTACTATGATTGGCTTGCATTTTGCCAATTAAACTGAATCAAGATTCTATTTCCAAGCACTAAGGAGAGATGGCTATTGTTAAGATAAAATGTCTGCCAAAAATATTTAACAAAGCAAAGGAAATCGTAACTTACTTTTGTGTGCTTTCTTTGTACATTTGACAAATAAGAAATAAACAGCTGTCAAGTCTACGCTAATGTACTAAAATAAACGTTGTAAACAAAATGGATCAGAGGAAAGAAAGGGGAGACAAAATAATTCTTAAGCACTTCAATAAAATATTTAAAAAATGGAGAACAAATTATAAATACAGTGAATTGCATATAGGCTCATTTAAGTGTTCTTTTCAAAAATATAGTAACTGAAATTTCTTTTCAAACTGACAGTCGAAGGATAGAGGACAAGAGTTCAAATATTTACTATTTAATATTTTTATTACTTCATATTATATATTAATAGTAATTGCTAATTTGCTAGTAAAAAGTCACTATGTAAATAATTGATATATCAAGCATATTGATTAAGAAAAAATATTAAGATAAATAATATTTTCTAAATTGTTAGGATTCTGAGCTCTAATATCATAAATTTTGTTCAGTAAAATAATAGCACAGAAAATACAAACAAATGACAGCTTTAATCCAGGGAGCAGGATTTTTTCTTTCAAAAAATTAATTATTTGGAGGGGTAAGAATATTCTGACTCAACATTACAAACATAGTATAATACAAATGTAATTTTGGAATAACATAATTATTATTTCTGTATGTTTAGGAACAAGAAGATAAAAAAATGTTATTAAATGAAAGACTATTTCTTATTACAATTTAGTATTTTATAGCCAAAAATACTATGAAAGATATTACAGTTTAATGAGGTTATGTTCTATACCAAAGTTCTAGAATTTAGGTTTTGTATTTGGTATAATTTGTGAATTACTGGACTCTGTTTTAACAAAGAGGTTTTGTTTTTGTTTTTTTTTATCGATATAAGCTTTATTTTTTTTAATAGTGTTTACACATACAAAGCACACTGAAGAATCTATCATAAGAATGATATAGGTTTCTAAGTCAGGTTTTTAAAAAATGATGTCTTCTAAATTGCAATGAAACAGCTTCATTCATATTATCTAATTGGGAAATGTTTAGCAAATATTTTTAGAGTCATAAAAATGACTATATTTTTTATACAAGTAACTCCAACCCTAAAAATTATTCCAAGAGTAAAATAAAGTGATGTAAGTTTTATGGAAGATGATATTTCATTTATTAAAAAATCAGAAATATCTAGAATGTTAAATACGATGTTTATGCAACTCAGTCTACTATAAATTAATAGCAAAATATGTTATGAATAAAACACTAATTAATAACATAAGGGCATACTTGGTGAATAATTTTTACAGCATTTTAAATGAAAAATTGTAGCAACCTTATTCATTAATAATGTATGAAGATAGTAGAGACTTTATTTTCAACATGCATTTTGAAATAATAACAAGAAAAATCAACATTAAAAATCAGTTTTAAAACCCACAGCATCATATTATTTATCACCTAAATATCTGTTCAGGAAAAGATGATGTTTGAGGACAATTTTATTACTTATCCAGTGTAATTAATTTGCACTGGTGGAACCAACATGCTAACATAACAGAATCTTGCACTGTAAGTATTTTCCTGCTGTAAAGAATCCAAATCATAGGCCTAGCCTTCCCTATCAGTTTTCCCTTCATACACTTCCCCAAAAAAGAAAACTATAGGCCAATATCACTGATGAGCATAGATGCAAAAATCCTTAACAAAATTCTAGCAATCAGAATACAACAACACATTAAAAAGATCATACACCATGACCAAATGGGCTTTATCCCAGGGATGCAAGTATTCTTCAATATCTGCAAATCAATCAATGTAATATACCATATTAACAAACTGAAAAATAAAAGCCATATGATCATCTCAATAGATGCAGAGAAAGCCTTTGACAAAATTCAACATCCATTTATATAAAAACTCTCCAGAAAGCAGGAATAAAAGGAACATACCTCAACATAATAAAAGTTATATATGACAAACCCACAGCAAACATTGTCCTCAATGGTGAAAAATTAAAAGCATTTCCCCTAAAGTCAGGACCAAGACAAGGGTACCCACTTTCACCACTACTATTCAACATAGTTTTGGAAGTTTTGGTCACAGCAATCAGAGCAGAAAAAGAAATAAAAGGAATCCAAACTGGAAAAGAAGAAGTAAAACTCTCACTGTTGTTGTTTTTTTTAACCTTACAATTCCTAGAAGACATTAAGTGAGCATAAGAATCCGTGGATTAAGAAAGGGTTTCGAATAAAAGAAAATTTTGAATTTTACATACTCGATCTTTCTAAAGAATTTGAGAAAATTTGAGTTATCTCCCTTTGAGTTCAGTTCAGTCGCTCAGTCGTGCCTGACTCTTTGTGATGCCATGGACTGCAGCACACCAGGATTATCTGTACATCATCAACTCCCAGAGTTTATGAAAACTCATGCCCATAGAGTCAGTGATGCCATCCAACCATCTCATCCTCTGTCATCCCCTTCGCCTCCTGCCCTCAATCTTTTCCAGAATCAGGGTCTTTTCAAATGAATCAGTTATTCGCATCAGGTGGCCAAAGTATTGGAGTTTCAGCTACAGCATCAGTCCCTACAATGAATATTCAGGTCTGATTTCCTTTAGGATGGACTGATTGGATCTCCTTGCAATCCAAGGGACTCTAAAGAGTCTTTACCAACACCACAGCTCAAAAGCATCAATTCTTCGGCACTCAGCTTTCTCTATAGTCCAAATCTCACACCCATACATGACTACTGGAAAAACTATAGCTTTGACTAGACGGGCCTTTGTTTGCAAAGTAATGCCTCTACTTTTTTATATGCTGTCTGGGTTGGTCATAACTTTTCTTCCAAGGAGCAAGTGTCTTTTAATTTCATGGCTGCAATCACCATCTGCAATGATTTTGGAGCCCAGTAAAATAAAGTCTCTCACTATTTCCATTGTTTCCCCATCTATATGCCATGAAGATATGGGACCAGATGCCATGATCTTAGTTTTCTGAATGCTGATTTTTAAGCCAACTGTTTCATTCTCCTCTTTCCCTTTCATCAAGAGGCTCCTTAGTTCTTCTTTGCTTTCTGCCAGAAGTGGGGTTTCATCTGTATATCTGAGGTTATTGATATTTCTCCTGGCAATCTTGATTCCAGCTTGTACTTCATCGAGCCCAGCGTTTCTCATGATGTACTCTGCATATAAGTTAAATAAGCAGAGTGACAATATACAGCCTTGACATACTCCTTTCCCGATTTGGAACCAATCTGTTGTTCCATTCCAGTTCTAACTGTTGCTTCTTGACCTGCATACAGATATCTGACAGTAGGAGGGTCAGATTTTCTGGAATTCCCATATTTTGAAGATTTTTCCACAGTTTGTTGTAATCCACACAGTCAAAGGCCTTGCCATACTCAATAAAGAAGTAGATGTTTTTCTGGAACTCTCTCACTTTTTCGATGATCCAACAGATGTAGGCAATCTGATCTCTGCCTTTTGTAAATCCAATTTGAACATCTGGAATTTCTCAGTTCAGGTACTGTTGAAACCTGGCTTGAAGAATTTTGAGCATTACTTTGCTAGCGTGTGAGATGAGTGCAACTGTGCGGTAGTTTGAGCATTCTTTGGCATTCTGAGAATGCCTTTCATTGGAATGAAAACTGACCTTTTCCAATCCTGTAGCCACTGCTGTGTTTTCCAAATTTGCTGGCATATTGAGTGCAGTACTTTCACAGCATCATCTTTGAGGATTTGAAATAGCTCAGCTGGAATTCCATCACCTCCACTAGCTTTGTTCGGAGTGATCCTTCCTAAGGCCCACTTGACTTCACATTCCAGGATGTCTGGCTCTAGGTGAGTGATAACACCATCATGATTATCGTCCATGAAGATCTTTTTTTGTGTAATTCTTCTGTGTATTCTTGCCATCTCTTCTGAAAATCTGCTTCTGTCAGGTCCATACCATTTCTGTCCTTTATCGATCCCATCTTTGCATGAAATGTTCCCTTGGTATCTCTAATTTTCTTGAAGAGATCTCTAGTGTTTCCCATTCTATTGTTTTCCTTTATTTCTTTGCATTGATCGCTGAGGAAGTCTCTCTTATCTGTCCTTGCTATTCTTTGGAACTCTACATTCAGATGCTTATATCTTTCTTTTTCTCCTTTGCCTTTAGGTTCTCTTCTTATCACAAATATTTGTAAGCCCTCCTCAGACAACCATTTTGCTTTTTTTCATTTCTTTTTCTTGGGTCGGGTCTAGATCACAGCCTCCTGTACAGTGTCACGAACCTCTATCCATAGTTCTTCAGGCACTCTGTCTACCAGATCTAATCCCTTGAATAAGCTCTTTGATTCATCATAATAAAATATTTGAGGAATCATTTATGGTAAATTGTAAGAGTTCTTATCTTTGTATCTAAAATATAATCAATATCTAAGAATATAGTCAATAAGGAATTTTAAGAACAGTGATTTTCCATAGTCCATGGATTAAATTAAGACAGTTAACCATCACACAAGTAATATACTATAAAATGGAGGATTTTAGAGTTGCAAGGTACTGCAAAAATTACTGAAACATCTTAAATTTATAGTGTGAAATCTAGTCTTTTAGATTAAATAATTTATCCAAATCCTTAAAGCTATTAATAAAATCCAGGTCAGAAGCTAGCTATGCTGAATATATAAAGGCAAAAGTTCATCTTGTATTTTTTAAGTTTTGGTAACTACCTGGCATTTTCTTTTTCTATAATATCTATACAACATGTGAACTTTGAAAGATATCTGCTAGTTACTTTAACACAGAAGGTCTACTGTGATTTCAGGGGATATATTTTAACACAATTTATGTATACACAGACACACACATTCTTAACAATTCAGAATAAAAAGTTAGGAAAGTATTGTTTTGAAATAATATTAAATTTTCAATAGATGTTAATTCTCCACATTCTAATGTTATTTTTTATTCTGCTATGTAACTAGAATAAACTTTATTATCTAGACCCTAGCAGAGGGTATATTTCTTAGTCTATTTGGGACCATCATAACAAAATGCCACGGAAATTTACGTCTTTCTCTTCTGGAGGCTGAGGAATCCACGATCTTGGCACTAGCATGGTATTGTCTAGTAAGGGCTTTTTTCCTGGTTCATGGGAGAGTCCTTCTCAGTGTGTCCTCACATGTGGGAAAGGGCCAGAGATCTCCATGTGGTCTCCTTTGTAAGAACATTATCCCATATATGAATAATACCCCTCCTAATCCCATTATCTTCTGGGGTTAAGGCTTCAGTGTATGAATTTGGGTGAAGAAACAAACATTCAGACTATACAGTTTGTTTACATGTCAGAGGATTTCAATAGTCTGGATTGCATGGATATATTTCACTAAGTAGGACGTTTTGATTTCCATTTTTATACATACTCTGTTGTAACCTTCAATTTGATTCTTGTGAGATGTATGTGTGTGTATTTCAGGAATCAGAAGTGGTGACTGATATAATGAAATGATTGATTGTCCGGAGGAGTGTATTTTCTCACAGGAACTTAACCTACCATTGCATTTTCATCATTCCAACAAAATCAACTATTCTACTAGACCATGAAGTTTATATATTCCTATCAGTGTAAGCAAAGTATTTATGCTTTAACACATTTTTGTTGTTTTTTACTTCTTAATTATAGGTAGATTTTATTTTCTTTTAATTTTCTAAAGCTGTTGTAAATTTATCTAAATCCCCCTGCCAACAGATATGTTAATAATGCTTCCATTCTTAGTCCATTTAACAAATTAGGACTATTAATTTATTTAGGTAACAGTTACTAGATAATCCAAACCTCAATTATAGAGGAGAATATTATCAATTTATTAGTAATCCAAATTGCAGCTAAATATGCTGCCATTTACTTAGCAAACATGATAAAAATTAGCTTGAGAGAAGACTCATTTTAATTAAAGTTGACTAGCTAAAATGGAATTATTCATGCATGTTTATTTCTCAAACAAAAGTTTCTGATGACATACCATTTGTAGCTCATTTTTTAGAGGCTTTATTCATCTTTAATATCTATAAATGTATTCTGTTTAGCTATGAGTCAAAAAAAAAAAAAAACACAAAAAACTATGTCTACTATACCAGTGGTCACTGGTCTGTAATATTTAAGATATTGTTGTATTAGAGAAACTACAGAGGATAATGAACAGAAAGAGGCTAATATTTAGAAGATGATACATTAAAAATAACAGTTATTTACAGCTGTCTTAAGCAAAATATGAACATAAAATTATCTCAAATTCTAGTTCAGTCATTATGAAGTCAGAATTATTTATTTGGCCAACTCTAAATAAGTATAAACATAAGCACACATAAAAAGGTATGAAATCCAAATATAATACTATGACAAGCATGAATTTTCTGAGGCAAGTAGATAAACTAAGATCCTTATCTTAGTAAGTTTTAACATAATAATTTATAAAATTGTAATAATTTATGTTTAATGATTTTTATTCTTAATGACTATGTCCTGAAAGTTGTTCTGAAGCACATAATGGATAGTAGTATGGAAAAGTAGAATTATTCTATACTGTTCCAAAGGCAGGTATTAAAATAAACATTACTGAATGATGATCAGATTCTGATTCAAGTGAAGGAGAACATTTACTTATTACAGAAGCTAAAAATTTTATGAAAAAAAGTCATAGCTCTGAAATTTAAACAAACCATAGGAGTCATATTCTAGCACACATAAACCAATTAATTGTTTATATGAATTTATCATATAATTAAAAATTATTCATGTATTTTCAGAAGCATAGTGTATAAGTTTTGAATAGGCTATAATAAAGCCTATTCAAAAAATCTTATTCATGAAGATTGAGCATGGGATGGGAAGGGAGGTGGGAGGGGGTTTCAGGATGGGGAATGCATGTACACTCATGGCAGATTCAAGTCAATGTATGGCAGAACAAATATAATATTGTAAAGTAAAGTAAATAAGTTAATTTTTAAAAAATGGCTGAGCAAATTAGGTGCAACAAAAGGCCACAGTATGAGAAATGCAAATAAACTTCCAGGCCGTATTAATTAACAGATGTACAATAAAAGTAATGGTTATGCTGAATTAGGTTTAGATAAAGCAATATATTGGGGCTTCCCTGGTAGCTCAACTGGTAAAGAATCTTCCTGCAATACAGGAGACCACAGTTCGATTCCTGGGTCAGGAAGATCCCCTGGAGAAGGGATAGACTACCCACTTCAGTATTCATGGGCTTCCCTGGTGGCTCAGACAATAAAGAATCCGCCTGCATTGCAGGAGACCTGAATTTGATCCCTGGGTTGGGAAGATCTCCTGGAGGAGGGCATGGCAACCCACTCCAGTACTCTTGCCTGGAGAGTTCAGTTGACAAGAGGAGCCTGGCAGACAACAGTCCATGGGGCCGCAAAGAGTCAGAGCCGGCTGAGTGACTAAGCACACGCAGCACATGTATAGCACACTAAGAAGAAACACTGATAAACTAGTATGTTCAAGGTTAGAATAGTCAGGGTGGTGAGGGACTAGAAAAAGTATCTTGAGAAGTCATTATGTTAATTGAAGAAGATTATGTTAGAAAAGAGAATGTTACGAAATATTTGCCAGGGTTAATATTTGGGAAATGTGGAGATGTAGAGACAAAGAATAGTTGTTGGGCTTGGGAACAAGTAACAATTTAGACTATAAATCTGCACATAGGAGAATCACCAAACTCACAGTTCCCTGAAAGATATAGTTAAAGGCCAGACACACATTCCTAAGTTGTTTTTACAAGAAGCAGATGCTCCTCCGGATGAAAACTCCTGACCCCAAGAACATAGACCCTAGACTAGTTGAAACCAGAAGACTGAGTATACTGGAAACCTCACCTTGGTGCCAACCAATCCAAGACTCGGCCATGAGCTCGTCACACCCTGCTCCTTGAACAGTATAAAACTCCTTGCTATGCTCACAGGGTGAGTCACACAGTCCTGAGGGCATAAGCCCCTTTATCTGGTAAAGCAATAAAAGCTACAGTTTCTACTTCACCCAAATCTCTCTCTCTCCACATTTCTATTCAGCCCTAGTGATCAGAGGCCAAGTTTCAGCAACAGTAATGCTCAGAAGATTATTGGGATTAATATGATTTGGAAACAAAATTGAATCTGCTTTGGTGGGTAAGGTATATGAGTTTTAATACAAGTATAGAGATTCATGAAACCAACATCACTGTCCTCAGGTCACAGAATCATTATATTACCCCTGGCAACAAACATTATAGCCTTGTCTTTTCCAGAATATCATATTAGTAGAATTGTATAGTATGTAACTTTTCGATACTAGCATATTGCTTTTGAAAATCATTCAAGATGTTATCTGTAGGAATCATTTGTTCCTTTCAAGTTCTAAGAAGCATTCCATTATGTGATATTCTACTGTTTGTTTATCCATTCACCCTTCAGTGACATATGGATCATTCCCAATCTTTGGTAATTACAAATAGAGCTGCTATTAATAATTGTGTACAGGTGTTTGTATAAACAAAAGTTTTCATTGAGATAGGACAAATAGCTGGAAGTAGGACTGTTGTGTGGTGTAGTAGCTATAAGTTTAACTTGTTAAGAAAGTTCCAGTCTCTTTTACTGAGTGCTTGTACCATTTTGCATTCTTACCAGCAACATAGGGGCTCATTTGTTCAGTATCCTTGTCAGCATTTTGTCAGCATTTTTCATTTTAGCTCTTCTAGTAGTTGTATAGTGATATCTCTTCTTGGCTTTAATTTGCATTTACTTAAGGGATAATTGTCTTGAACATGGTTCCCTATGCTTATTTGCCATCTGTATATTTTCTTTGATGAAGTGTTGTCTCAAGTCAGGTTAACTTCTTTTCCATTGGCACCGGGTGTACTTTTATCCTACATTTGAGGCTTTGTTACATGTGACAGGAATATATCATCATTCGTACACCTCTGCATGGCCAGGAAGCTCACAGAGCTACTCACTTCATAAACTTAGATGGCTACCTCTAGGAATCTGACTAGGGAATGGGCCTTAGCATTCAAATCATCTTCTGAGTCAGCATCTGGGTCTTTCAGTGCACATCTGTATGACTCACTCCAATTATTTCTCTAAATTCTCAGAGACTGTCTGTATAGTCCATAGAAGTATATTTTCTAGTTCTTCAAATATGTAGAACTCACTTGTCTCAGTCTACTGCAAGGCCTTGCTGTTCTTTGGAACTCTGCATTCGAGTGGGTTATCTTTCCTTTTCTACTTTGCTTTTCACTTCTCTTCTTTTCACAGCTATTTTTAAGGCCTCCTCCGATAACCATTTCCCCTTTTCACATTTCTTTTTCTTGGGGATGGTCTTGATCGCTGCCTCCTGTACAATGTCATGAACCTCCATCCATAGTTCTTCAGGCACTCTATCAGATCTAACCCTATGAATCTTTTTACAACTTCCACTGTATAATCCTAAGGGATTTGATTTAGGTCATACTTGAATGGTCTCTTTGGGGTTGGAATGAAAACTGACCTTTTCGAGTCCTGTGGCCACTACTGAGTTTTCCAAATTTGTTGGCATATTGAGTGAAGCACTTTCACAGCATCATCTTTCAGGATTTGAAATAGCTCAACTGGAATTTCATCACCTCCACTAGCTTTGTTCGTAGAGATGCTTTCTAAGGCCCACTTGACTTCACATTCCAGGATGTCTGGTTCTAGATGAGTGATCACACCATCATGATTATCTGGGTCGTGAAGATTCTTTTTGTACAGTTCTTCTGTGTATTCTGGCCACCTCTTCTTAATATCTTCTGCTTCTCTTAGGTCCAGGCGATTTCTGTCCTTTATTGAGCCCATCTTTGCATGAAATGTTCTCTTGGTATCTCTCATTTTCTTGAAGAGATCTCTAGTCTTTCCTGTTCTGTTGTTTTCCTCTATTTCTTTGCATTGATCATTGAAGAAGGCTTTCTTATCTCTTCTCGCTATTCTTTGGAACTCTGCATTCAGATGCTTATATCTTTCCTTTTCTCCTTTGCTTTTCACCTTTCTTCCTTTCACAGCTATTTGTAAGTCCTCCCCAGACAGCCATTTTGCTTTTTTGCATTTCTTTTCCATGGGGATGGTCTTGATCCCTGTCTCCTGTACAATGTCATGAACCTCATTCCATAGTTCATCAGGCACTCTATCTATCAGATCTAGGCCCTTAAATCTATTTCTCACTTCCACTGTATAATCACAAGGGATTTTATTTAGGTCATACCCAAATGGTCTAGCGGTTTTCCCTACTTTCTTCAATTTGAGTCTGAATTTGGTTATAAGGAGTTCATGATCTGAGCCACAGTCAGCTCCTGGTCTTGTTTTTGTTGACGGTATACAGCTTCTCCATCTTTGGCTGCAAAGAATATAATCAATCTGAATTCAGTGTTGACCATCTGGTGATGTCCATGTGTAGAGTCTTCTCTTGTGTTGTTGGAAGAGGGTGTTTGCTATGACCAGTGCATTTTCTTGGCAAAACTGTTAGTCTTTGCCCTGCTTCATTCCGCATTCCAAGGCCAACTTTGCCTGTTATTCCAGGTGTTTCTTGACTTCCTACTTTTGCATTCCAGCCCCCTAGAATCAGAAAGACATCTTTTTTGGGTGTTAGTTCTAAGAGGTCTTGTAGGTCTTCACAGAACCGTTCAACTTCAGCTTCTTCGGCGATACTGGTTGGGACATAGACTAGGATTACCGTGATAATGAATGGTTTGCCTTGGAGATGAACAGAGATCATTCTATCATTTTTGAGGTTGCATCCAAGTACTGCATTTCGGACTTTTTAGTTGACCACGATGGCTACTCCATTTCTTCTGAGGGATTCCTGCCCGCAGTAGTAGATATAATGGTCATCTGAGTTAAATTCACCCGTTCCAGTCCATTTTAGTTCACTGAATCATTCCAATCCCAAAGAAAGGCAATGGCAAAGAATGCTCAAACTACCACACAATTGCACTCATCTCACATCCTAGTAAAGTAGTGCTCAAAATTCTCCAAGCCAGGCTTCAGCAATACGTGAACCATGAACTTCCTGATGTTCAAGCTGGTTTCAGAAAAGGTAGAGGAATCAGAGATCAAATTGCCAACATTCGCTGGATCCTGGAAAAAGCAAGAGAGTTCCAGAAAAACATCTATTTCTGCTTTATTGACTATGCCAAAGCCTTTGACTGGGTGGATCACAATAAACTGTGGAAAATTCTGAAAGAGATGGGAATACCAGACCACCTGACCTGCCTCTTGAGAAATCTGTATGCAGGTCAGGAAGCAACAGTTAGAACTGGACATGGAACAACAGACTGGTTCCAAATAGGAAAGGGAGTGCGTCAAGGCTGTATATTGTCATCCTGCTTATTTAACTTCTATGCAGAGTACATCATGAGAAACACTGGACTGGAAGAAACACAAGCTGGAATCAAGATTGCCGAGAGAAATATCAATAACCTCAGATATGCAGATGACACCACCCTTATGGCAGAAAGTGAAGAGGAACTAAAAAGCCTCTTGATGAAAGTGAAAGAGGAGAGTGAAAAAGTTGGCTTAAAGCTCAAAATTCAGAAAACAAAGATCATGGCATCCGGTCCCATCACTTCATGGGAAATAGATGGAGAAACAGTGGAAACAGTGTCAGACTTTATTTTTTGGGGCTCCAAAATCACTGCAGATGGTGACTGCAGCCATGAAATTAAAAGACACTTACTCCTTGGAAGAAAAGTTATGAGCAATCTAGGTAGCATATTCAAAAGCAGAGACATTACTTTGCTGACTAAGGTCCATCTAGTCAAGGCTATGGTTTTTCCAGTAGTCATGTATGGATGTGAGAGTTGGACTGTGAAGAAAGCTGAGCGCCGAAGAATCGATGCTTTTGAAGTGTGGTGTTGGAGAAGACTCTTGAGAGTCTCTTGGACTGCAAGGAGATCCAACCCATCCATTCTGAAGGAGATCAGCCCTGGGATTTCTTTGGAAGGAATGATGCTAAAGCTGAAACTCCAGTACTTGGCCACCTCATGCGAAGAGTTGACTCATTGGAAAAGACTCTGATGCTGGGAGGGATTGGGAGCAGGAGGAGAAGGGGACGATCCAGGATGAGATGGCTGGATGGCATCACTCAGAGGTGAGTCTCAGTGAACTCCGGGAGTTGGTGATGGACAGGGAGGCCTGGCGTGCTGCGATTCATGGGGTCGCAAAGAGTCGAACACGACTGAGCAACTGAACTGAACTGAACTGAATGGTCTAGTGGTTTTCCCTACTTTCTTCAATTTAAGTCTGAATTTGGCAATAAGGAGTTCATGATCTGAGCCATAGTCAGCTCTGCGTCTTGTTTTTGCTGACTGTGTAGAGCTTCTCCATCTTTGGCTGCAAAGAATATAATCAATCTGATTTCAGTATTGACCATCTAGTCATGTCCATGTGTAGAGTCTTCTCTTGTGTTGTTGGAAGAGGGTGTTTGCTATGACCAGTGGATTCTCTTGGCAAAACTCAATTAGCCTTTGCCCTGCTTCATTCTGTACTCCAAGGCCAAATTTGCCTGTTACTCCAGGTATTTCTTGACTTCCTACTTTTGCCTTCCAGGCCCTGAAAGTGAAAAGGACATCTTTTTTGGGTCTTAGTTCTGGAAGGTCTTAATAGGTCTTCATAGAACCATTCAACTTCAGCTTCTTCAGCTTTACTTGTCGGGGCATAGACTTGGATTACTGTGATACTGAATGGATTGACTTGGAAATGAACAGAGATCTTTCTGTCATTTTTGGTGTTGGAGAAGACGCTTGAGAGTGTCTTGGACTACAAGGAGCTCCAATCAGTCTATGTTACAGGAAATCAGTCCTGAATATTCCTTGGAAGGATTGACGCTGAAGCTGAAACTCCAATACTCTGGCCCCTTAATGTGAAGAACTGACTCATTTGAAAAGACCCTGATGTTGGAAAAAATTGAAGGTGGAAGGAGAAGGGGATGACTGCTGGGAGCCAGGGTGAGGAACTCCGCCCATGGCAAAGGTCATGAGAAAGGAGGCTTTGGCATACGCAAAGATGGGATCGAGCCTCAGGAAACCCCCTGTTCCCGAGCATCTACCCCCAAAACCAGAGTCTACCCACTTTACTGTTTCATGCTCTCACCTACACCTCTGACTTTATGGGGGGCTGTTCCCCACCGGTTCTCTCAGAGAAGGAGTAAACTTGCAGCTCCAGTCAATAAAAATTCCTGGGCATGACAAGGGTGTCTCAGGTCAAACCTCTCTGCTGGCAGACTAGCTTGTGTGACAGGATTATCCACACTCCTGCCACTATGCACATGATTGTTTACTACCTCTCAACCATAAATAGCACAGAGAATTTGGAGTATTTTGAAAATCTTAATTAGCATAAGGCCTTTCTCATTGTTGAGTCAATGATTTCTGCCAGGCCTCCATGTCCTTGGGCACCTGGGAATATATTAATGTATTTGGAATATAGAAAAGGAAATATAGTAGGTTTTGATGTTAGCAATACTAGACTATTTGAGTTAATGAATTTTCTGTTTTGTTATAAATCACTGTACTTTGTTATAAATCACTGTGTCCTTGCTATGTAAAAATGTAACTTTATCACTATCTTAAGACTAAATAGATCTTAAGGGGAACATTGGTGAAGGGTTTTCATTTGTTGGGCTGATGTTTGCTGCTAAATCTCCATATTCCCTGCCCTTATAATGAATATAACTAGCATATAGGAGAAATAAGTATTAACCTTTAAGATTAATCATGTTAACATTAGGTTAAATAAATTCTTTTCTTAGTTGTAACCCACTACAACCTCACCCTATAGGAATGCAACTTTATCTGCTCCCTTCAGAAGGTGGCGCCTGGTTTAAGAAAAAACACCCTTGGAAAAAAATAAGTTTTCTGGTTAACTGACCATTATCAGAAAGAAAGGGTCGTAAAATGTAAGCAGGCCTCATGGCCAGAAGATGATGTAAAACTCCTAAGACCTTTTTTTAAAATACATTTATGTGAAGCACCTGATTTTGATAAAGGTCAGGACTGCTGACCCCCACGTGACTTTAAAATTTCCATTTGTCTCTATGTGTAACAAAAGGTATATAAGCAAACCTAAAAAATAAAGAAATCAGATCAGTTTCTGGAAAGACTGATTCCCCCGTGTCATTTCTTTCTTGCTCCCCATTTTTCTGGCTGACTTCCCATCTGGAGCGTGGGTGCTCACCACGTCTACTTACTTGCCCTGGTTTCTAAGATCCGTGAGAGAGGGAGCCCAAGGTGGGGCACCCTCCAATATTCAAACAGGCGCTGGTGGCCCAACGTAGATGGTGCAGACTCCTTGTCTTGGAGTTTTATTGGTATCCCATGTAAACCAAGTTATTCAGCCTCTTTTTCTCCACTAATTTTCCTACTACACTATTTCTTTCTAATCTCCCTCTATATCTTTAATTAAGCAATTAATTCCTAGGACACTGACTCCATCCCCACTTCGAATTACCCTGGATCCACCAGGGCTGGACCCCGGCAGATGACAGAGGATGAGATAATTGGATGGCATCACCAACACAATGGACATGAGTCTGAGTTAACGCCAGGAGTTGGTGATGGATAGGGAGGCCTGGTGTGCTGCAGTCCATGGTGTTGCAAAGAGTCAGACATGACTGAACTGAACTGAACTGCAAGGCCATTGGTGAAGGCCCAAAAGTCAAAAATATCCAAACCCCCCTAAGGTGGTGTTATTAAGCATTCCTCCACATTGTTTAGCTATAGGCCCATTGGGTAGACTTTCTTTTAACTTTTTCCATCATGGTGTATCATTCTATTTTCAAATAATGTCATACTCAATTCTGAAATTCTCAGCAGTGAATTTAGGGGGTTGGGGGAAGGTAGGGAAAAAGTATCATAGAGTTTAGACCTACTACAACAACAAAGCAGGAAAGTCCTAGAAATCTCAATTTTGGGCGCCATGAAAAAGGAATTAATGTGCTACTTTATATTACTTTGTTTCCCTCTGCTGTATGCTATAAAGCACATCATTTCCACCTCATCAGTGGCCTCTATTGGGTTTCTCTATTCAAATATTTCTCTACAGTACTTGCAGCATGATACCTATCCTTGGCTTTCAGATGACCTGATGTCTTTGTAAAATGAAGCCCTTTGGACTAAAACTCAATAACAAGTAGTAGTTTTGTTTTGAGTAGTTGTTAAGGCAGCATTGATTTCCCAACCCCAGAAGTCTCTTCCAAGTAATGGCTTTCTTGTGTTCCTAGCAACTTAATTCTACATGCTATAGTCTAAGTATCTGGGAAGCAAATTAGGCCATTAGACCCTTGTAAATCTCTGGATACTAATTTTTGCTTAGTGCAGCATTAAAAAATAAAAAAAAAAACTGATAAATAGGTAAAAAGAGTCAGCCATTCTCTTAAGCATGGAATTTGATTTCATCAAAATCAATGTCCCATGTGTTTCAGGGCATCTTCTTTTGTAATAAAAAATTATAAACTATTTATTTTCTTAGTGTGAAAGATATTCACGGTTTCCCTGGCCCACTTAATTACTAGTCAAGGCTGCCTAGATTTATAAGCCAAAATATTTTTCATTAGGTAGGTGACTATACTCTTTTTTAATATATTTTTTAAAAATTATTTTTAATTGGAAGATAATTGCTTTACAATGTTGTGTTGGCTTCTGCCATACAATGATATGAATCAGCCACAAGGATATATCTGTCCTCTCCCTCTTGAACCTTCGTGCCAACCCACCCTTATCCAGTCCATCTAGGTTGTCACAGAGCACCAGGCTGAGCTCCCTGTGCTATACAGCAAGTTCCCACCAGCTACCTATTTTACACATGGCGATATATGCCTCTCAGTGCTACACTGTCAGTTTGCCCCACCCTTTTCTTCTCCTGCTGCATCCCTGAGATGCTTCTCTACCTCTCTGTCTCTGTTCCTGCCCTGAATATAGGTTCATCGGTCATTTTTCTAGATTTCATATGTATGCATTAATATACAGTATTTGTTTCTCTTTCTGACTTACTTCATACAGATGGCTAACAAACACATGAAAGGATGTTCAACATCACTCATTATTCAGTTTAGTTCAGTCATGCAGTCGTGTCCAACTCTTTGTGATCCTATGAACTGCAGCACACCAGGCCTCCCTGTCCATCACCAACTCCCGGAGTTCACTCAAACTCACGTCCATCGAGTCGGTGATGCCATCCAGCCATCTCATCCCTTGTCACCCACTTTCCCTCCTGCCCCCAATCCCTCCCAGCATCAGAGTCTTTTCCAATGAGTCAACTGTTCGAATAAGGTGGCCAAGGTACTGAACTTTCCAGCTTTAGCATCATTCCTTCCAAAGAACACCCAGGGCTGATCTCCTTTAGAATGGACTGGTTGGATCTCCTTGCAGTTCAAGGGACTCTTAAGAGTCTTCTCCAACACCACAATTCAAAAGCATCAATTCTTCAGCGCTCAGCTTTCTTCACAGTCCAACTCTCGCATCCATACATGACCACTGGAAAAACCATAACCTTGACTAGATGGACATTTGTTGGCAAAATAATGTCTCTGCTTTTCAATATGCTATCTAGGTTGGTCATAACTTTTCTTCCAAGGAGTAAGCATCTTTTAATTTCATGGCTGCAATCTCCATCTGCAGTGATTTTATTAGAGAAATGCAAATCAAAATTACAATGAGGTCACTTCACACTGCTCAGAATGGCCATCATCAAAAAATCTACAAACAATAAATGCTGGGGAGGATGTGGAGAAAACGGTCTGTTGGTGGGATGTAAACTGATATAGCCACTATGGAGAACAATACGAAGATTCATTTAAAAACTAGGAATAAAACTACCATATGACCCAGCAATCTCACTACCCTGATATTTCTTTTTTTGAGGAGACAGTTATGATGATACTATCAATCAATGCACTAGTTTACCTTCAGTTGCTATCAAGTCCAAATTCTGCCATAATAGATTTTGTTGGTATGCCTGTGAACTTAAATATTCCTGTGGCAAACAACACATATATGTTGAATGATTCCATGAATATCAATGTGTGAAAATTCAAATGTGCCTATCAAGTACCAAGGTGAATCAAAAAGATGACATCAACCAAAGCTATTAAGGCCTAAGTGTCCTGAACTGTTCTTAGGTAAAAATCAGTTACAAATTTTATATAAATATATATATATTTTTAAAACACTATGATTGAGATAATCTAAATAAAAAAACAATCGAGCTAGAAAATTTCTTTTCAAAAAACCAAAATTTATGACCTACTTCGAGATGACAAAATCATATTTTAGTTATTTTGATATAAAATCTGCTATAAATTATAGTTTTAGAAACTATATTGAAATTAACTTAATTCTTAAAAATTTTGATGAATCCTAATGTCTCAAGTTCAGTTCAGTTGCTCAGTCGTGTCTGTTTGAGACACCATGGACTACAGCACTCCAGTCTTCCCTGTCCATCACCGACTCCCAGAACTTGCTCATATTCATGTCCATCAAGTTGGTGATGCCATCCAAGCATCTCATCTTCTGTCATCCCCTTCTCCTCCTGCCTTCAATCTTTCCCAACATCAGGGTCTTTTCCAATGAGTCAGTTGTTTGCATCAGGTGGCCAAAGTATTGGAGTTTCAGCCTCAGCATCCTTTCTTCCAGTGAATATTTAGGACTGATTTCATTTAAGATTGACTGGTTGGATCTCTGCAGTCAAAGGGACTCTCAAGAATCTTCTCCAGCACCACAGCTCAAAAGCATCAATTCTTCGACACTCAGCTTTCTTTATAGTCCAACTCTCACATCCATACATGATTACTGGAAAACCCATAGCTTTGACTATGTGGACCTTTGTCAGTAATATCTCTGCTTTTTAATATGCTATCTAGGTTGGCCATAGCTTTTCTTCCAAGGAGCAAGCATCTTTTTATTTCAGGGCCACAGTCACCATCTGCAGTGATTTTGGAGCCCAAGAATACAAAGTCTGTCACTGTTTCCAGTGTTTCCCCATCTATTTACCATGAAGTGATGGGACCATATGCCATGATCTTAGTTTTTTGAATGTTGAGGTTGCCATGCCTTCCTCCAGGGGATCTTCCTGACCCAGGGATCAAACCCCTGTCTCTTACATCTGTCTTTAGTGGCAAGTGTGTTCTTTACCACTAGCGCCACCAGGGGAGCCATAATGTCTCTAAATAGTGGCTAATTGTTTTATCTATTCAGTTGACTTTTGGTAATACTGACTCTGCATAACTATTTGTCTAGGCAAGGTCACAGTTGATCTACATGATGGTACTCCTAATTGCCAATATTTGCCCTCTTCTTTGGCTCATCAACATTTGAGACAGTTTATTACAGCTATTCCTGGAAGCATTTCCTTCACTTTAGCTTTAAATTCATGATACTCTTTTTGTTTTCTTCTCCTATAACCGCTCCAATCCCTTTGTAAAATTTCTCTCCTGAGTTATTCTAATAAACTTCTAAGTTGCCTTTATTCTCCATCCCTGAAATCTATGTGCAATGCAGCAGTCAAAGCAAATCTACTAAAATATGGCAGATTCTGATATTTCATGTCTAAAAACCCTTTGGCGGCTTCCCATCTCTCTAAAAGTAAAAGCCAATTTCCTTAAAATGATCTGTAAGCAAGTATGTCTTCTAAGTTCTTGTTATTATTTATTTGACTTCATCTCCTATAATTCTCTCCCCTCTTCATTCTGATCAAACCATGGTGGCCAACTTCCTGGTCTACCAACAAGCCAGGCAAGCTCCTACCTCAGGGCTTTACACTTGCTGTTTTCCTTGAGTATAATTTTCTTTCCACAGATGTTAACATGGTTTATTCTCATTCTTCTTCTATATTGTCACTAAACTGTCATCTCTTCGAAAAAGCCTGCTCTAGGTAACACATTGTTCTCCTATGCTTGATTATCTCCAACTTCCTTCCCCATATCATTTTATTGTTTTGCATTAGCTACTTTAAATTTTTATTCATTTTGCTTATTCATCTGTCTGATCAGTTTTCTATCTAATTTAACAACAGTTTATGTTATGCAAGAATAAAGATTTTCTTTACATGACTACTAGTAGATTACTACTGCGTAGACAATGAGTAATTGTTATATAATATACACATTAGTTAGATGATTCAATTATTTGCTTTTTCAGACATGATATATATGCCATAATTTGTGTGGAAGTGTGCTGTCATGGAGAAATTAATGGTCAGTGAGGGTAAAAGACTTGCACATTATTCCTACTTATCTGTAGCATATTTACTAGTCAAAATAATGGTAATTTTAATGATACTTACAGTTATAAGTACACTATACAGTACATTTCAAAGAGCTCTTAAATCTGTGACATGATTAAAGCACCAACATTTTTTTTTATAAATAACACCCTTCAACACACAGAAAAACTTTATTCCACATATTTTGCTGCACTTTTTAAAGACTGCCTTCCCCTTCTGAAAACATTAAAAGATATTATTTGTTTAACAGTGAGGATTTACTCCATTCTAATTTTGATATTTTCTTTGCTTGTCTATTTTCTTAGTTTATTTGCTACATTAGTTAATGTTTATAAATATAGCCAACAATTAAGAACATAAGTTTGTTATAGTGATAATCATGGAACTGCAAGTGAAGCAATAAAGAAAATATCATATTAACTAGGCACACTGATTAGGAATATTAGCAGAAAAAAAAAAATGGAACATAGTAGCTCCTGTAAAATTTTAAGATGTGTCAGGAGGTAAGGTCCAAGACTTCCATATGGTTGTTCTGCAGTAATTAAAGGATTATTAAACTTCCTTTATATTGCACAGAATGGTTTTAGATAAATATTTGCTTACAAATCAAGCAATTTTAATTATACCAGTTATATCCAATATTGTAAATAACTCAAACGTATGGATGTTTAGCTCATGTTTTCTATTTAATAAATGACAAAGAAACCACACATACTTGATAATAATGTTGTGCACTGCAATATTTCTTATAGCACATGGTACTCTACATAAATTTGTGCATTGGAGCCTCAGAGAATCCCTTTAGATTGCATAAGGCAGATATAATAATTCCTGTCTTTAAAACGGGATGCTAAGACTTCAATACCTTAAGCAGTACAATTCTGCATGGTATATAGCTGGATAAATATTCTAATCTGCCTAATTCTGTTTAACATATTCTTGATTGCATTATATTTGGACTAACAACAAGCTTCCACGTGTTCCACAATTGCTAATAGCACTGGCAGTTTTTGCTTTTTTGTTGTTTTTCTTTAGAAAACACCACCTCTATATACTTGCTATTTTGCCATTGTGTCCATTTCTTATTAAGGATAGTTTTGTTTTACTCTATTTCTGAATTTTATCTACAGTACAGCATTATGATAATGATTTAACATTTCTGAAAGTTCATAGTCTTTCAAAAAATTCTTCATTACTTTATGTTTTCAAAGTACAAGAGAGATAAACTTTTGGTCTGGTACATATAAGTGACTGAAAGGAAAGTGCTAATTATTAATGAGCTTGGATTTTCCCTTTTGCTCAGAATTAAATGTCATAAGCCATTTAAATAATAATGTTATGAAAGATACAGTTAATGAAGTTATATTTGCATTTCTCCTTGGACATTAAGGATTATGCTTGCTGTAAATTTCTCATTTTAATGCCCAGATAAAAATCTTTTTATTATCATTTTGCTATCCAATACTAGCACTCCCTGAGACACTCCCAACACTAAATTAGTTTAACAGGCTCAGGAATTGAAGGAAAAAATACCATAAAAATAGAGAAAGTGTCTATTTTGCTCGCTGTTGATTTTATATTCTCTAAACCAGTACATGGTACATGGGATGAACTATATAAATTTTGACTAATGAATAAATACCAGCTATATGTTAATAGAGTGGCTTAACTTAGCTTCCCAAGTGGCAGTGATGGTAAAGAACCCCCATGCCAGTGCAGGAGAAGTTAAGAGATGTGGTTTCGATCATCCCTGGGAGGAGAGCATAGCAACTCACTCTAGTATTCTTGCCTGGAGAAAACTACGGACAGAGAAACTTGGCAGGCTACAGTCCAAAGGATCACGAAAAGTTAGACACAACTGAAGAAACTTAGCATGCTAAGAGAGATAGTAAGATGGGAAGAGAGTTGTTGTTACTGTTTAGTCACTAAGTTGTGTCCGACTCTTTTGCAACCCCATGAACTGTAGCCTGCCAGGCCCTTTTGTCTATGGGATTCCCCAGACAATAATGCTGGAGTGGGTTGCCATTTCTTTTTCTAGGGGATCTTCTAGACCCAGAGATTGATTGTGGATTCTTTACTTCTGAGCCACCAGGGAAGGCCCTAAGAGAGCTGAGGGAAGATGAATAAATATCAGTCAAAATCAGAAAAACCTAAAACAAAAAATGTATGTAATAATGCACAGATCGTAGGGCTGAATGTGGAACATTATTACAAGTGTCTTTTTTAAGAAATAAATAGTTTTGATGCATTTTATGTATTATATAGAGGACAAAAGGAGAATACCAGGCAATGCATGGTCTTAGAACTTTAGTTAAAGTAAGGAAAATCACTATATACAGCCAGAAGAATTTGGAAGTGTTAACATTTAATGTCAGAGGCTGTTTTCTCCAACTGCACCAGAATTGTGACTAAAGTCCAAGGTTAGAGAAAAAGTGCCTAGAAACCAAATTTTGGATATTCTCTAATAAGTGACTTGACCATTTTTGTAGCAAGCTGCTTTAAAAGGTGCTAGAACCAGTCCCATCATCATCATGGTACTCATTCCCTAAAGAGTACTGTGGAATGGCTGGAAGAAAGGAGGCCAGATCTTGGAAGGAGCTGTCAGTTTGGATAGGACTGAGATAGGCATGGAGACAAGTTCTGGTAGGATCTTCTACATCAAGAAAACTGCCTAGTAGAGTCCCACATTGGGCTTTCCCAAGTACTCACAGAAACATGCCCAAGTGAAAATGTATGCAGAATTTGCCTTTGCCGGGTTTTGGAGAGATAAGAAAGCCTTCCTCAGTGATCAATGCGAAGAAGTAGAGGAAGACAACAGAATGGGAAAGACTAGAGATCTCTTCAAGAAAATTAGACATACCAAGGAAACATTTCATGCAAAGATGGGCTCAATAAAGGACAGAAATGGTATAGACCTAACAGAAGCAGAAGATATTAAGAAGAGGTGGCAAGAAAACACAGAAGAACTGTACAAAAAAGATCTTCACGACCCAGATAATCACGATGGTGTGATCACTCACCTGGAGCCAAACATCCTGGAATGTGAAGTCAAGTGGGCCTTAGGAACCATCATTATGAACAAAGCTAATGGAGGTGATGGAATTCCAGTTGAGCTATTTCAAATCCTGGAAGATGATGCTGTGAAAGTGCTGCACTCAATATGTCAGCAAATATGGAAAACTCAGCAGAGGCCACAGGACTGGAAAAGGTCAGTTTTCATTCCAATCCCAAAGAAAGGGAACGCCAAAGAATGCTCAAACTACCGCACAATTGCACTCATCTGACACACTAGCAAAGTGATGCTCAAAATTCTCCAAGCCAGGCTTCAGCAATATGTGAACTGCGAACTTCCAGATGTGCAAGCTGGTTTTAGAAAAGGCAGAGGAACCAGAGATCAAATTGCCAACATCCACTAGATCACTGAAAAAGCAAGAGAGTTCCAGAAAAACATCTATTTCTGATTTATTGACTATGCCAAACCTTTGACTGTGTGGATCACAATAAACTGTGGAAAATTCTGAAAGAGATGGGCATACCAGACCACCTGATGACCTGCCTCTTGAGAAACCTGTATGCAGGTCAGGAAGCAACAATTAGAACTGGACATGGAAAAACAGACTGGTTCCAAATAGGAAAAGGAATACGTCAAGTCTGCATATTGTCACCCTGCTTATTTAACTTATATGCGGAGTACATCATGAGAAATGCTGTGCTGAAGGAAGCACAAGCTGGAATCAAGATTGCCGGGAGAAATATCAATAACCTCAGATATGCAGATGACACCACCCTTATGGCAGAAAGTGAAGAAGAACTAAAGAGCCTCTTGATGAAAGTGAAAGAGGAGAATGAAAAAGTTGGCTTAAAGCTCAACCTTCAGAAAACTAAGATCATGGCATCCAGTTCCATCACTTCATGGCAAATAGATGAGGAATCAGTGGAAACATTGTCAGACTTTATTTTTCTGGGCTCCAAAATCACAGCAGATGGTGACTGCAGCCATGAAATTAAAAGACACTTACTCCTTGGAAGGAAAGTTATGACCTAGATAGCATATTCAAAAGCAGAGACATTACTTTGCCAACAATGGTCCGTCTAGTTAAGGCTATGGTTTTTCCAGTGGTCATGTATGGATGTGAGAGTTGGACTATAAAGAAAGCTGAGTGCCAAAGAATTGATGCCTTTGAATTGTGGTGTTGGAGGACTCTTGAGCATCCCTTGAACTGCAAGGAGATCAAAGCAGTCCATCCTAAAGGAAATCAGTCCTGCCTATTCATTGGAAGGACTGAAGCTGAAGCTGAAACTCCAATACTTTGGCCACCTGATGCGAAGAGCTGACTCATTTGAAAAGACTCTGATGCTGGGAAAGATGGAGGGCAGGAGGGAAAGGGGATGACAGAGGATGAGATGGTTGGATGGCATCACCGACTCGATGGACATGGGTTTGTTGGACTCCAGGAGTTGGTGATGGACAGGGAGGCCTGGTGTACTGCGGTTCATGCGGTCACAAAGAGTCAGACATGACTGAGTGACTGAACTGAACTGAACTGAAAGCCATTCAGTGTTAGCCAGAAAATAGCAAGAGTCTCAGAGGATTAACAACTTGCCAAGTTCAAGATTGAAGGCAAGAGGAGAAGGGGATGACAGAGGATGAGATGTCTGGATGGCTTCACTGACTCAGTTGACATGAGTTTCAGTAAACTCCTGGAATTGGTGATAGACAGGGAGGCCTGTTGTGCTGCAGAGTCCACGACAACTGAGACTGAACTGGACTGAACTGAAGTTCAAGTAACAGCACCTTCTCACCTTTCCTTTCCCCCTTCCTCCTCTCTCAACATCTGTGGATCTAATGCCTTAAAGACAGCTGATTAGAGACATTCAAAATACTAACCATGTCTCGATTCCAGTCCACTTCCTGTCTCCTGAGTTCTAATTGCATTTGAGGAGCAAAGAGATCACTAAAAATGGATGCAGTTGAGTTCTAAATAATAGAGTAAGATCCTCCTAATAATCTAAAAAGTATGGCGTTTAGACAAAATTGCAGTCAAAGCATTCATGGGAATTTAAAAGACATCATTGAGTTTCATGTGTAACTTTACAAGACTTCTCAGGAAACTGGACAGATGTTTCTCCATTATTTGACCCAAGATTAACAGGTAAATGGAACCTGGGCTCTGCATAAAATAATTTGTGTTTAAATGTTTCTTTTTCTCACAACAAATAGGTAAGCAGAACATAGAGGATACGCGGATTGAGAAAGGGATCTGAGACATTCCTTCTGTAAAACTATTCTTCAGTGTTTCTGCATTTTTATCTATGATAAAATATACAATAATAGAAGCAGAGAACTCTCTGGTACCTGAGTTTTCTCACATGTTTTCAGTGCCTGTGTTTTTGTTTCCCTACTTAATTATATTGGTGCCAAGTTAAAATTCTTTACTATTGTAAGCAAATAAAAACAAAAGTTGCTTTAATGTTTAAATGAAATAATGCCTTGGCCTCTAGTGAATGTCAAAGGATGTCACTATGTGCCAAATTTAAAGGTTTTTCAATGCATCTTCACTTACACGTTTTTTACATTCATCTTCACATAAAGTACTACAATCATATCTTTAAGTTGTTTCACATGTTTCTGTTTTGTAATTTTTGGCAAAACATAAACTATACCCATTATTTTCAATTGACTTTTTAAAAAAGTGACAACACTGTACACGTGACATTTTTTTGTGTACACGTACCAGGAATCCATAATATACATATGCATCTGTAGGTATACACAGCCTGCGTGTTTATAATGCAAATAAATTTAAAAATATGTTTCACAGAGGGTTTCCAGGTGGCTGTAGTGGTAAAGCAGGCGCCTGCCAATGCAGGAGAGATAAGAGATGCAGGCTCAATCTCTGAGTCAGGAAGATTCCCTGGAGAAGGAAATGGCAATCCACTCCAGTATTCTTACCTGGAGAATTCCATAGACAGAGCAACCTAGCGGGCTACAATCCATAGAGTCACAAAGAGTCAGACATGACTGAAGTGACTTAGCATGCATGCGCACAGGCAGTGTCTCACAGAAGGAATTTCTATAATTTGATCATCTTATCTCCCTTTGTGATCATGTGGACTCCGTGTGATACTGATGAGTAAATGTAGGCTCATCAGTTGTGACAAACGTAGAATGTACCACTTTGGTGGGGTGTGGAGGCAGGACGTATGCTGTGGTCTGAATGTTTCCCAAAATTCCTATGTTGAAATCATCACCCACATGGTGAAGTGTCTAGAGGTGGGGCCTTTAGAAGGTGAGTCGGTCCAGAGGCTTGGCCAATGGGGCTCTGCCTGTGAAATTAAATTCCTCATTAAAGAGACCCTAGACTAGCTAGCTAGTCTCTTCTACCATGCGATGCTGCAGTGACGAGATGGCCCTGTACTGGAGGACGCAGACTCTCAGCAGACACTGGGGAGGACCAGTGTCATCCAATGGATTTCCCAGCCTCCAAAACTGTGAGAAATAAATTTCTGCTATTTTCAAATCACCCAGGTTATTATATTTGTTTATAGCCATCTGTTTGTTCATTTATTTCTTTCCACCAAAGTGTTTGGCAGACTAGCAACAAAATTTATTTCCATTTTCTTTTTGACCACTGACTAATTTGCAATTGTATTGTTCTTAAATTTCCAAGCATATGATCATACTCTAGAAATATTTTTTGAATCTATATATTAATTCCTTTGTTCTCAGAGAATATGTTCTGCATAGATTTTCATCCATTTACTTTCAAAAAGACTTGTTTTTTTGTTTAGACTATAGTATATTATGGTAAAAGTCGCTTGTGTATCTATATAATGATTTTCTACTACTGATAAATTTTCTGTTAACTATATAGCCATTGTGCCAGTTCTGCCCATGCTATTGTTCAAATCTCTTATATCCTTACTGAATTTTTTCTGAATTTTCATTATCAGTTTTTGAGAACAGTGTCTTAAAATAGTCTCTTATTTTTGAGGAATGTATAGTTCTCATTTTAGTGTCATCATTTTTTTCTTTTGTATTTTATGAGTGTATTTTTTGTTCCACTTAATTGTACATTTAAATTCAGGAAGCAGGACTGTTTTCATATTATGAAAATCTCCTCTTTTTCTCAAATAGTACTTTTTTCATTCAAATCTGTTCCATCTGATACTATAATACTTTAAGAATTGCATATTATATTTTTTGAACATATTTTTACTTTCAATATTTTTTGTATAACTGTGTAAGATGATGGAGAAGGCAATGGCACCCCACTCCAGTACTGATGCCTGGAAAATCCCATGGGCAGAGGAGCCTGGTAGGCTGCAGTCCATGGGGTCGCTAAGAGTCAGACATGACTGAGCGACTTCACTTTCTCTTTTCACCTTCATGCATTGGAGAAGGAAATGGCAACTCACTCCAGTGTTCTTGCCTGGAGAATCCCAGGGACGGGGAACCTGGTGGGCTGCCGTCTATGGGGTCGCACAGAGTCGGACACGACTGAAGCGACTTAGCAGCAGCAGCAGCAGTGTAAGATGAATCTCTTAGAAGAACTGTATAGTAAGCTCTGCCTTATTTTCAATCAACTGTGGCCATCTTTGTCTTTTAAATGAGGTTTTTATATTCTTATATCTTACATAATTATTGATACAGTACGTTTGAATCAGCAGTGTGCTGCTAAATGTTCAACAATCACCTTTCAGAAACATATGTATACATGTATAATCTATATATTTATATATAATTTATGTTGTAGACTTTATTGATATATAATATATGTAGAAGATGATTTTAAGTAACACTAAATTTTAATACTAAGCTATACAAAGCAATAAATTCCACAAACCCAATTTTTTCTTATTAAATGCCATCATTGCTGCTGCTGCTGCTGCTAAGTTGCTTCAGTCGTGTCCGACTCCGTGCGACCCCAGAGACGGCAGCCCACCAGGCTCCGCCATCCCTGGGATTCTCCAGGCAAGAATACTGGAGTGGGTTGCCATTTCCTTCTCCAATGTGTAAAAGGGAAAAGTGAAAGTGAAGTCACTAAGTTGTGTCTGACTCTTAGCGAACCCATGGACTGCAGCCTACCAGGCTCCTCCATCCATGGGATTTTCCAGGCAAGAGGACTGGAGTGGGGTGCCATTGCCTTTTCCATCATTGCTTTTTACCAAACTATTGTATCTAGAGCTAAATTATAATTGCAAATGATGAACAAGTGTATTTCTAATAATAATGTCTATTGATATTTTTAAGACAAAAGTGTAAGGAAAAGCATATGTCCCAACTTCACTCTTCAGTCTGTGATAGAAACAGCTTCTTTACTGAATTAAACAGTAGTTTGTTTTTTTTTTTTTTTTTAATGTTGGAAGAACATTTTGTTAAAGTTTTGTGCTGTTTACAAGGCACTAGTTACAGACAGGATACATTTTTAAGTTTAATTTTGTTATTGTCACTTTTGAAATTCTGGACATCAAAGACAATGAACCAAGCCTTAATTTGTACCATTTGTCACTTTTTGTGATATAAATATGACATAACTGACCATGTTGCAAAGAAAAGTGTAGTTGTAGATCATTTAATAGAACATTTCCACCAAACATACAATAGGTATAAATCAACTCAAAGTTACAATTAATATTAAAACACAGTAAAAATAATCCAGAATTGTGGAGTCTAAGTTAGGTAAGACTCTCCTAATGATGTGGAAGTGTCAGTGTGCTCTCCTTGACATTTTTCTGTTTTTATAATGTAAAAGAGAGATAGATTACTGACCTTTTCTTAATGTGACATTTTTTCGTACATGCCCTACCATGTTGCATATCATAAGGAAAATACTGTAAAATTTGAATTTGGGAGTAAGAACTGTATTATACGTCCAGTCAGACAAAAGAAATTTCCCATGAAATCAGTGCAGTGTGGTCTGTCACAGGACATCACGAGCTCCTTAAAAACAGACCTACTATAACTGTATTTTCTCCTCCCTTATTTTTTTAAAGATACAATCTTGTTCTGCTAAAATGGCATTAAAGTGTGAGAGATACAACAGAGACATTTATTTTTTTAGGACCAAGTACATTCGTAAGATTGTTTTAGTCTACAAAATAGCTTATTAGCCAATTGTCAGTTGAGCCTCTGTGATTAGATATTTAATTTTATGATGATTACCTTCCTTTCCTAATAAACAAAATAATTAGAGAAAAGAGTGAAGTCACAATCCATTTAATACTCATAAAACCTTCCTGCTGATACAGGTTTAGAACTGGGCAACTGTAGTAGCTATAATCTTGCTTTTAGAGTAATTTCAGTTTAAATGTGATCTCAGAGCAGAACAACCCTAGTAATTAACCACCTTGCTTTTAGAAAACCTTTTTATCAGTATGTCTTTGAAGCATAACTAAAAGGAAATAAAATAATGTTCAGCATACTTTTTTTTTCCCCTGAAGTGGTTTGTCCCAATTAATTTGCTGAATACAGGACATCCAATGAACCAGAGTGTTCATCTTATTTTAAGGCACTAAAAACATAGCTTTGTTTGGTGAACTTTATATTCCTTTCAGCCAAAAGAAAATTATTGTTATCAACTGTGTTCATAAAGCTTGTGCTTTTTTGAGTGTTTTATGGAAGATTTTATGATATTTTACTCTTTTAGCAACCCACTCCAGAGTTCTTGCCTGGAGAATTTTAGGGACGGGGGAGCCTGGTGGGCTGCCGTCTCTGGGGTTGCACACAGTCGGACATGACTGAAGCTACTTAGCAGCAACTTAGCAGCCTTGAAAATGAGGCTAATGTGACATTCCCATTTTATTCAGTGCTTCAAAATATATTTCTTTGTGTTTCCTCTGAAAACAACTAAAGATTATGTTTTGGTCACCACTTGTATGACAGTGAATGAATAGGCCATGCTAGATAAGACAAAGCGAATGCTCCATCTCTCCGCGTCTGCACCTGGACTGCTTGGGCTATTCCAGAGACAGTGCTGCTCCTGCCCTCCAAGCACTCTAGGTCAGGCATTCTATCTAAGGCTACCGTTCTCAATCAAGATTCCCAGAGTTAATGACTTTGACTTCAAATGAGTTAACAAAATATACTATGGTGAGGATTAAAGGGATTATTTTAAGACTTTTTTTTTTTTTAAATTATAGATCAGGAGATATTCCCTTTGCTATCATATACATTCATAAGTATTTTTAAGACAAGTCAATAAATAAAATGGTGGAATCCCCTACAGAGAAGAAATGTGTAATAAAGTAGCATAATTCAGTAAAATTAATACGTATTATTAATTGCCTTTCAAAATGTCATTTTGTTTTCTCATACTGAGCATCATTTTCTGAGAATATCCTTTGTTGAAATGTTACATAGGAAATGACAAAATACCAACAATTCATCAGATAAAATAAAAACTTTCAAAATGTTGAAAATGTTTTTACTTCAAAGGACTCTGTTTATAGTAATATTTAATTTCTTAATTTTATCAGATAGTAACTGAGTATCAGATCTGACCTGCACAGGTATTTTAGCTCTCTGCTGATCACTCAAACAGTTATAGAAATCTGAGCAGTGATTCAAAAAATTCTGTGACTTTCCACCTATAGCACTGATTTAGGATAGTCAAACAGATTTTTTTCACTGCTGCCTCCTCAGTCAGTAAGGTAACTCATCTCCATCTTTTATATGCTAGGGTATTGATGATAATGATAACCAGATAAAATTCTTTTTCTTCTTTTTAGGATTTGAGATGTAGGCATCCTCTGCGCTCTAACAGAGATATTACAAAGTATGCTTGCTAGCCAGTCTCTTTGAGTCATGGTTGACAATTTCAGGTATGCAAAGACAGAGTAAGCATTGCCACTGGGAAAATGAACAATTTCTTGACCCATAAAAGAGTTATGCAAGAGCTTTGTGACTGAGAGAACCAAATGCATAATCCATGGAACTTATAAAAATCTCTGTCTCAGAAACAGACTCACAGACCTAGAGAATCAACTTACGGATGCCAGGGTGAAGGATTGGGGGAAGGGATAGTTAGGGAGTGTGGGATGGACATGTACACACTGCTGTATTTTGAATGTATAACCAACAAGGACTTACTGTATCGCACATGGAATTCTGCTCAATGTTATGTGGCAGCCTGAATGGGCAGCGAGTTTGGGGGAGAATGGATACAAGAATATGTATATGTGTGGCTGTGTGCCTTTGCTGTCCACCTGAACATTGTTAATCGGCTCAGCTATAACCCTATCTATACGTGGCAACCCACACCAGTATTCTTGCCTGGAAAATCCCATGGACAGAGGAGCCTGGTAGGCTACAGTCCGTGGGGTTGCAAAGAGTCGGACACTACGGAGCGACTTCACTTTCACTATACCCTTATACAAAATAAAAACTTTTTTCTTTTAATCTTGTTTCTTAACTCACAAATTCTTTCTCCTTCCAAGTATCTATGACTTTTTCTGTCCAGTACCTAGAAAATCTTTGTTCCAGACTGGGTTCTCACAGACAACTCCGAGCTTTCATCTCACCCCTTGAACTTCATCTGCTTTCATACATTCTGTATGCTAATAATTTCTAGCTCTTCCTTTGATCACTCAACTTTTCTCTATAGAATACACCAGCACTTTCTGTTATTTCTCTTCCTCTCATTTTTCTACCAAGCCTCCATCACAGAAGGCCCAAACCCTGTTAGCAGATTTCAAAACAGAAGCAGTTGAGTAGAAAGTTTTAGAAGATAGGAAAAAAGAAAATGCATTTGTTAATATATGTTTCTTACGAAGGGCATTTTGGGAGTGGGTAGGGTGTGTGTTGGTTTTATGAAATGGAGTTGTAAATAAAAAAATAGAAAGTGAAACACTCAGTCATGTCTGGCTCTGCAACCCCATGGACTGTATAGTCCATGGGATTCTCCAGGCCAGAATACTGGAGTGGGTAGTCTTTCCCTTCTCCAGGGGATTTTCCCAACCCAGGGATCAACCCAGGTCTCCCACATCGCCAGTGGATTCTTTACCAGCTGAGCCACAAGGGAAGCCCAAGAATACTGGAGGGCTTAGCCTATTTATCCCTTCTCCAGCGGCTCTTCCCGACCCTGGAATCGAACCAGGGTCTCCTTCACTGCAGGCAGATCTTTACCAACTGAGCTATCAGGGAAGATAGAAGAAGGCTACCAATCTGGGGGATCATAGTAGAAATGATTAATTTTCATACTGCCAAGGAAAAGAGTGCCTTGGTTAGTGTCCTTTCATCATTATGCAAAATCAAAATTTGGCTTCTAATTTCTGTGAACATATACTGGACTTTGGAAACCTTGTTCTCAGTAAAACAAAACATGTAAAACAGTTAATCAGTTACTTTTTGACCTGATAGCACCTGATAGCAACATACCAGAAGGGGGAAAACAAGATTTGAGGCCAAAAGACTTGGTTTTCACTGGGGCTTTTTTCCCTTGTTAGCTGTGTAGACTCAAACTTCTATTAAATGCTCAAGCATTTTTCTTACATATAATGAGATTTCTCATTAACCCTGTAGAGTCACTGTGAGAATTAGACATACTGTGTATTAAGTACCTAACAGAGTGTCTGACAGTTTGTACTTGATGGCTGCTACTGCTAAGTCACTTCCGTCGTGTCCGACTCTGTGCAACCCCATGGACTGCAGCCAGCCAGGTTCCTCCATCCATGGGATTTTCCAGGCAAGAGTACTGGAGTGGGTTGCCACTGCCTTCTCCTGTAACCGAGTCATGATGCCCAGCCGGTCTCCCTCCCGTGCGGGCGGTGCCGCCTCTTTCTGGGCTTGGGCAGGGGCGGGCAGGCGCCGGCACCTAAGGAGGCGGGATGCATGTTGAGGGAGCTCACTGATTTAAAACGACGGAGGCTGCCTATGCTCCCCCTGCCCTCCCTGCTGTCAGTCTCCTTGGCCCGCTGCTCCGTGTTCTCCTTCTCTTCTTCGATCAGCCGGATCTCTTTGTTGATGGCGTCCAGCTCCTCCTGCAGCATCACATCAGAGTCTCGGCATCACCCTGCCCGCTGGGCGACAGCTGAGTGGCTGAGCTGAAGAGGGTGACCCTGTCGCCCTTGCTGTCACACGCCCTCGTCACTCTCGAACGCTTGGGCCACGTTGGCCAGCACGCTGGCTTGCTGCGTGCGCTCCCAGTCTTGCTCCTTCAGGGTCTGCACCTTCTCGTCCAGGGCCTTGTGGTGCTCAAACAGCAATTTCAGTGCCCTGAGCACCTCCACCTCGCTGGTCTTGCCGGCTGGGGACCGCACCTGCCGCTTGCCTGCCGTCATCCGGAGGGAAAGCCCGTACCGGGAAACCAGGCACTCCAAGGACTCCGGCAACAGCCTGGTGGTGTTTCTTTCTGCCTTCAGCACTTGATGGACGACACTAAAATTTCTTTATGTATTTAGTTTTTTGATTAGTTAAATATCTACTTAAGTGTATATGTAATGTTGTTTATGTAATCAGTAATTAATAATGGAAAATGTGACTGATATAAGACATGGATACAATAGTAGAGAATACATTTGTTTATCTTTATTACCTTTACAATGTTTTGCCTTTTGTTACTGGAAGAAATCCCAAATGTCTAATGGAAACCTGAAAAGAAAAAAAATTAAAGGAAAAAGTGAGCTTGTTAGAAATGACTAATCAAACACACAATAACTGCCACTGTTATAGCTCTAAACGCGTTGGTAAAAGCTGACACAAGACTCCTTAAATTATGAATGTGATCAAGCCAATGATCATTATGAGAACATTAATTAATGCTGCCACTTTGGGCCACATGACTCAGCTTTGTCTAATAAGTTTGATAGGTCAAAAGCTCTCAAATGAGATAACCAGAAATTCCTGAGCATTCAAAGTCAGTGATGCAGTTCAATATAAAATTAAACTCCATATTTACACACATGTTTTTATTAGACATGCATTTTCTCAAATTATGGAACATATTGAAAAACTTGAATGAAACTATATACGTTATTTGTTAAAGAATACCTTCATGAATTTTTGTGGTAAAAATGCTGTTTTCTGAGCCTGAGTAACCAACCAGATTTTCCTGACCAGAATTATCCCTATGGTTTTAGATTAGCAGGATGCTGTTGTTCAGTTCTTATCTTTCAGTGTCACGATCATTGAATACAATAAAAAATAAACACATTTTTTAAGATGTTTCTCCAGTTAGTTGGGTAAATATTAAACCTATACCTTGAAACAGTTGAAAATATTGAAAATACAAAGATGTTACTGGTTTTAAGTGAAATTCAGAGAGAGAAGACAGCATGAACTTTTTCCAAAATATATTTTCATTTGGGGGAATATATTTGTATTGCCTCACATGGTCTGCATTTCTATCCCACATTAGTTTATGATTAACCTTATGACTAAATATACTTTTAAAAGTATGGTTTGAATAAGTTATCTGGAAAAATAGCTTTATTTGGCAAATGAGTTAAAAGCTTCAGTTAAAGAATAAATAAGGTTCATCTCCTTCAGTTAAACACCCTCCACTAGCTGAAGCCCAGGGTCTAAAACTATATGTGAGCATTAGTAGGTGCTCAGTTAATAATTTTTTTATACAGAGTGAAGTAAGCCAGAAAGAAAAACACCAATACAGTATACTAACACATCTATATGGAATTTAGAAAGATGGTAACAATAACCCTGTATGCGAGACAGCCAAAGAGACACAGATGTATAGAACAGTCTTTTGGACTCTGTGGGAGAGGGTGGGATGATTTGGGAGAATGGCATTGAAACATGTATAATATCATATATGAAACGAACTGCCAGTCCAGGTTTGATGCAGGATACAGGATGCTTGGGGCTGGTGCACTAGGAAGACCCAGAGGGATGGTACAGGGAGGGAGGAGGGAGGGGGATTAAGGATGGGGAACATGTGTACACCCGTGGTGGATTCATGTTGATGTATGACAAAACATACAATATTTTAGAGTAATTAGCCTCCAATTAAAATAAATAAATTTATATTTAAAAAATAATGACTTTTTAAATGTTACTATTCTCTATTTTTATTGAAATATAGTTGAGTTGTAATGTTCCGCTAATTTTGCAAACTATTACATTTAGAATATGGGGAAGGAAATGGCAACCCACTGTGGTATTCTTACCTAGAAAATCCCATGGACAGAGGAGCCTGGTGGGCTACAGTCCATGGGGATGCCAAACATGACTTAGCAACTAAACCACCACATTTAGAATAAATTTTATTAACTTTTAATTATCTTTCAAAATGTAGCATTATCTCTCACTTTAAGCATCTTTTTGAACAATATCTATGTTCAAATATTAAGGAAATTTTAAAAAGTAATAACCCATCAAATATAAACTCTCAAATGTTGAAGATTTTTTTTTAACCCCAAAGTACACTGACCATAGGAACATTTACTTCCTTAATATTAACAGTTTGTATGATACGTAATCACATTCTATATAACGTTATTTAGAACAAGAAAATATAGGGAAGATATTTGTAAGTAACTTTGGGGTCACTACACTGTCAAATCATAATTAAGTTGATCCAGTTTAGAAATAAAAGAAAATGTGTCTTTGAATTGGTAGTCTTGTAAAGTCTTAAAGGGAGTTCTTTAAGTATACACACACTATTTCTTTCTTCAAATCACCTGGTGTCATATTCTGTCTGCAAAAAGCAAAAGGGTAAAATGTGTACTTAGGGTGACCCCAAGGAATGATCCTAGCATATCATCCAAAATCAGTGCCCTCACAAATGTGTAAATTTGGGATTCAGCTTCTCAATTTCTACAAAATAGCCTGTTGTTATCACTTGAATTGAATTGAATCTATAAATCAATTTGAAGAAATTGACATATGGAGAATGTTCTTTCAAACCATTAACATATTTTTGTTCTAAATTTCTCTCAGTAACGTTGTTTACATTTTGGTAAATCTGGCTAAGAATATCACTTTCCATGACTGCTGTCAAGGTAAAAATAATTTTTTTAATTTTATATTTCAATTGTATATTGCTAATAATACAAAGATATTAATGTTTTTTTAAGTTTTGACCTCAAACTCTATAAACCTTAAAGATTTCCTGTGAACTATTATGTTGAATGAAAACAAATTAATATTTTCCAAGTTTTTTTTTTTTTTCTTTTTCTCACTGTACTAAGATCTCTATAATGTTGGATAGGGAACTGAAGAGTTGATATCCTTGATTAATGCCTAACTTCAATTGATTTAAATGTGTTCAATAATTTACCAATTATTGAATAAGTTAGCTATAGTATCTTTTAAATGTCCATCTTTAGATTGAGGAAACTTCCTTCTAATTCAAATCTGTTAAGACTTCATTTCTTCTTTTCATAAGTGAATGTTGGATTTTTCCATTGCCTTTTCTGTCTCTAATGAGACAAGTCTTGTATTTTTTCCCTAATGCTGTTCAATTATATAATTGAAATTCAAAAATTTTCAAGCTTGCATTTCTGAGAAAAACACACTTGTTCATAATATATTTTCTTTTTTTTTTGCATATAACTGAGAGAAAGTTGCTAATCATCTTTTGATTTTGGGAGAGTGGAGGAGGATTTGAATCTTTGCAGCCTGCCATCTGATTATTAGAAAAGAAAACATCTGAAGGACTTCACGAATGAAGTTTATGGCATAAAGATAAGTATTTGGAAAAATGGTATAAGATTCTAATTTATTTCAGTGAAAGAAATTAAATAGTGGGCATTAACAGGGGAGGGGCAAAATGTTGATTTAAAGAAAGGTATTGTTGTCCCTGAGGGAAGATACTATTTTACCAAAACAACTCATTAACCTGCAACTTGGAAAAGCTAGAATCCCAGTTAAATTTTAGAATCTACTTATGGAAAATATGAAACAGTAATGACAACAAGACAGATGCTTCTCCTTCAGTGTAAAACTCGGGAGGCACCTTCTGCTAGGTTCCTCTGTATCAACAGAAAGCTAGCAATACATCCCTGGATCAGTGTGAGATAGAAAGGGTCTGAGATATCTCACAGGTTGCTTATGACCTAGAGTACTATAGAAGACCATCTAAAGCTTTCTGCTAAAGAAGTATGGAAGCATCTGTGAGAGGACCAGGGGATCTAAGAAGGGTCCTTTCTGGGATTGGCAGGAGGCACAGTGACCTTCATGGACACAAAAGGCTTCATAGAAATGTCAGTCAAAGCCAGCAGTGAAAGAATATGATGATTGTCTGTTACCCTTCTCTGTTCAAATTACCCAGCACTTCAAGTGCAAGGAAATAAAAAGGAAGAATAGGAAATATGTCATTCACTGAAAAAAAATTCAGAATTCACTGATTTATTTGCACTGATAAGATTAAGTTTCTGCCACTAAATTAACTAGCACATTAAGGTCAACATTATATTTAACTATGAAAAAAATGAAGCTATACATATTTTCTGGAATGACAAATGCCTACAAGTGATAATTAGTTGAATTCTTTGTATTTTTATTTAAGTATACGTTTTTTGATCAAGAAAATTATTTTGTTTAACTTGTATTTTGGATTCATCTATATGTGTTTTCTTACTTTGTCACCAAGATTAATACAACTAGCTATTTTTTTTTCTATTAAGTCTTTAAATATGATTGCTGTTCTTTGCTAGTATTAAAACATAGGGTCTCAGACTGGGGCATTATTCTTTAATAATTTTCATGACAGCTAAAGCAGAGGTTGGCTTACTTCAGTCATTACTAACAAGGATCCCAGCCTATTTTTAGATGTTTTAAAAATATTTGGAGTACTAATTCATATTCTCTGCAAAAAGATGCTGTATTTGAACCTATGTGGAAATGATTTTTAAAAAAAAAATTTTGTCATGCTTTCTACATACTTAGGGGCTTCCCAGATGCCTCAGTGGTAACGAATTTGCCAGCAATGCAGGAGATATGGGTTTGATCCCTGGGTTGAGCGGATCCACTGGAGAAGGAAATGGCAACCCACTCCAGTATTCAGGCCTGGAAAGTCTCATAAGCAGAGAAGCCTGGTGGACTACAGTTCATGGTGTCTTAAGAGTCAGACATGACTGAGCATGCATGCACCACATACTTAAGTGTAATTTTTTCTTCCAAAATATTGTACATCTGTATTTTCTCAAATTGTTATAAGTAATTTCATTTTTAAAGTCAGCTTGGCTTCCCTGGTGGCTCAGATGTAGAGACTCTGCCTACAATGCAGGAGACCCAGGTTCGATCCCTGGGTTAAGAAGATCCCCTGGAGAAGGAAATGGCAACCCACTCCAGTATTCTTGCTTGGGCAATCCCATAAACATAGGAGCCAGGCGGGCTACAGTCCTTAGGATCACAAAGAGTCAGACACAACTGAGCAACTAACTCTTTGCAATATTTTCACTTAATCTCAATCTTTGTTTCAATGTTAGCTTAACAAACATGCTCTTTTACTTTCAGATAAAATTAATAATTTAATGGCTACTGTGGAACAGAGTCAATAAAATTATAAAGACAGCCAGGATATATACCAAAAAGAAAGAATTGTTCATTTTTAAAATAATGCAATAGAGATAAAAGCTAAAAATATATATATATATATTTCCAAAAATCTTTGTCTTTATATGTCATTTAGAAAATCAAATAGAGTAAAAGGTAGTTACCCATGGACTTATTCACCTGGATAAATTATTTCAGAAATGCATAAAGAGAAGAATCCTATTCCATTATTTCCATTATCCCATAATATTATTAAGACATAAGTGCTTAAAAATATGAATGAAACAAAAATAAATTATTTTAACTAACTAACATCAGAGATGGTGCTGGACTGGCCCAGAATACGTTAACTGTTGAGTCCCTCTTGCTAAACGTTCTGAGCTCGTTAGCAGGAAAGCAAGTGCAGAGACGCCTCCAATGCACCGTCTCATGCACTGTATGCGGTGCACTAGAGAGTGCGCTGTCTCCTTGATTATCTCAGCAAGCACGCTGAGTCCTTGGACAGTGAGTTACCAGAGTAATCCTTGATTTCAGGTTTTGTTCTACTTTTTAGTTACAAGCTGCTGTGAAGCACTAGACAGCTCAAAATACCAAGTCTATAACCTTCAGGAATAATATTTGGAAACTTCAGTGACTTTAAGAAAGTGTAGGTGATAGAGATGAAATAAAACTATGTAAGAAGCATCGAGTCAGTCTTCTAGTAGAAAACTAAAAAGGAACAGGAAAGGTTAGTTAATACTGGGAATTGTTCCATAGACTTTATAAATATGTTTATAGCAGTGTTTCAGTTCAGTTCAGTTCAGTCGCTCAGTTGTGTCCGATTCTTTGCGACCCCATGAATTGCAGCACGCCAGGCCTCCCTGTCCATCACCAGCTCACGGAGTTCACTCAGACTCACGTCCATCGAGTCCGTAATGCCATCCAGCCATCTCATCCCCGGTCATCCCCTTCTCCTGCCTCCAATCCCTCCCAGCATCAGAGTCTTTTCCAATGAGTCAACTCTTTGTATGAGGTGGCCAAAGTACTGGAGTTTCAGCTTTAGCATCATTCTTTCCAAAGAAATCCCAGGGTTGATCTCCTTTAGAATGGACTGGTTGGATCTCCTTGCAGTCCAAGGGACCCGCAAGAGTCTTCTCCAAGACCACAGTTCAAACACATCAATTCTTCGGCGCTCAGCCGTCTTCACAGTCCAACTCTCACATCCATACATGACCACAGGAAAAACCATAGTCTTGACTAGACAGACCTTAGTCGGCAAAGTAATGTCTCTGCTTTTGAATATATAATCTAAGTTGGTCATAACTTTTCTTCCAAGGAGTAAGCGTCTTTTAATTTCATGGCTGCAGTCACCATCTACAGTGATTTTGGAGCCCCCAAAAATAAAGTCTGACACTGTTTCCACTGTTTCCCCATCCATTTCCCATGAAGTGATGGGACTGGATGCCATGATCTTTGTTTTCTGAATGTTGAGCTTTAAGCCAACTTTTTCACTCTCCTCTTTCACTTTCGTCAAGAGGCTTTTTAGCTCCTCTTAACTTTCTGCCATAAGGGTGGAGTCATCTGCATATCTGAGGTTACTGATATTTCTCCTGGCAATCTTGATTCCTGCTTGTGCTTCTTCCAGCCCAGCGTTTCTCATGATGTACTCTGCATAGAAGTTAAACAAGCAGGGTGACAATATACAGCCTTGACGTACTCCTTTTCCTATTTGGAACCAGTCTGTTGTTCCATGTCCAGTTCTAACTGTTGCTTCCTGACCTGCATACAGACTTCTCAAGAGGCAGGTTAGGTGGTCTGGTATTCCCATCTCTTTCAGAATTTTCCACAGTTTATTGTGATCCACACAGTCAAAGGCTCTGGCATAGTCAATAAAGCGGAAATAGATGTTTTTCTGGAACTCTTTGCCTTTTTTGATGATCCCGTGGAGGTTGGCAATTTGATCTCTGGTTCCTCTGCCTTTTCTAAAACCAGCTGGAACATCAGGGAGTTCACGGTTCAGGTATTGCTGAAGCCTGGCTTGGAGAATTGTGAGCATTACTTTACTAGCATGTGAGCTGAGTGCAATTGTGCGGTAGTTTGAGCATTCTTTTGCATTGCCTTTCTTTGGAATTGGAATGAAAACTGACCTTTTCCATCCTGTGGCCACTGCTGAGTTTTTCAAACTTGCTGGCATATTGAGTGCAGCACTTTCACACCATCATCTTTCAGGATTTGAAACAGCTCAACTGGAATTCCATCACCTCCACTAGCTTTGTTTGTAGTGATGCTTTCTAAAGCCCACTTGACTTCACATTCCAAGATGTCTGGCTCTAGATGAGTGATCACATCATCGTGATTATCTGGGTTATGAAGATCCTTTTTGTACAGTTCTTCCATGTATTCTTGCCACCTCTTCTTAATATCTTCTGCTTCTGTTAGGTCCAGACCATTTCTGTCCTTTATTGAGCCCATCTTTGCATGAAATGTTCTCTTTGTATCTCTAATTTTCCTAGAGAGATCTCTAGTCTTTCCCATTCTGTTGTTTTCCTCTATTTCTTTGCATTGATCACTGAAGAAGGCTTTCTTATCTCGTCTTGCTATTCTTTGGAACTCTGCATTCAGATGCTTATATCTTTCCTTTTCTCCTTTGCTTTTCACCACTCTTCTTTTCACAGCTATTTGTAAGGCCTCCCCAGACAGCCATTTTGCTTTTTTGCATTTCTTTTCCATGGGGATGGTCTTGATCCCTGTCTCCTGTACAGTGTCACAAACCTCCATCCATAGTTCATCAGGCACTCTATCTATCAGATCTAGGCCCTTAAATATATTTCTCACTTTCACTGTATAATCATAAAGGATTTGATTTAGGTCATACCTGAATGGTCTAGCAGTTTTCCCTACTTTCTTCATTTTGAGTCTGAATTTGGTAATAAGGTGTTCATGATCTGAGCCACAGTCAGCTCCTGGTCTTGTTTTTATTGACTGTTTAGAGCTTCTCCATCTTCGGCTGCATAGAACATAATCAGTCTCATTTTGGTGTTGACCATCGGGTGAGGTCCATGTGTAGAGTCTTCTCTTGTGTTGTTGGAAGAGGGTGTTTGCTATGACCAGTGCATTTTCTTGGCAAAATTCTATTAGTCTTTGCCCTGCTTCATTCTGCATTCCAAGGCCAAATTTGCCTGTTACTCCAGGTGTTTCTTGACTTCCTACTTTTGCATTCCAGTCCCCTATAATGAAAAGGGCATCTTTTTTTGGGTGTTAGTTCTAAAAGATCTTGTAGGTCTTCATAAAACTGTTCAACTTCAGCTTCTTCAGTGTTACTGGTTGGGGAATAGACTTGGATAACTGTGCTATTGAATGGTTTTCCTTGGAGACAAGCAGAGATCATTCTGTTGTTTTTGAGATTGCATCCAAGTACTGCATTTCGGACTCTTTTGTTGACCATGATAGCTACTCCATTTCTTCTGAGGGATTCCTGCCCGCAGTAGTAGATGTAATCGTCATCTGAGTTAAATTCACCCATCCTAGTCCATTTTAGTTCGCTGATTCCTAGAATGTCAACTTTCACCCTTGCCATCTCTTGTGTGACCACTTTCAATTTGCCTTGATTCACGGCCTTGATATTTCAGGTTCCTATGCAATATTGCTCTTTACAGCACTGGATCTTGCTTCTATTACAAGTCACATCCACAGCCGGGTATTGTTTTTGCTTTGGCTCCATCCCTTCATTCTTTCTGGAGTTATTTCTCCACTGATCTCCAGTAGCATATTGGGCACCTAATGACCAGGGGAGTTCCTCTTTTGGTATCCTATCATTTTGCCTTTTCCTACTGTTCATGGGATTCTCAAGGCAAGAATACTGAAGTGGCTTAGCCATTCCCTTCTCCAGTGGACCACATTCTGTCAGGAAATAAAGCCTATAGGAAATGATGACAGTTTATATATGTTCAGTTCAGTTCAGTTGCTCAGTTATGTCCGACTCTTTGAGACCCCATGAATTGCTGCACGCCAGGCCTTCCTGTCCATCACCATCTCCTGGAGTTCAATCAAACTCACGTCCATCGAGTCAGTGATGTCATCCAGCCATCTCATCCTCTGTCATCCTCTTCTCCTCCTGCCCTCAATCCCTCCCATCATCAGAGTCTTTTCCAATGAGTCAACTCTTCGCATGAGGTGGCCAAAGTACTGGAGTTTCAGCTTTAGCATCATTCCTTCCAAAGAACACCCAGGGCTGATCTCCTTTAGAATGGACTGGTTGGAACTCCTTGCAGTTTCAAGTAATTTGTTCATTCTTTGTGAAGGTAAAACAAAAGTCATTTGCCTGGGAAATCCCATCAACAGAGGAGCCTGGCAGACTGCAGTCTATGGAGTCGCTGAGTCAGACATGACAGAGGAGTCGTGGCAAGTCGGGGGCCAGTGAAGGTGCTGTTCCGGTCCGCTTGGGCAGTGATAATGAAAAAGCACAGGCTCAGGCCCCGAGTGAAGGCCCGGGGCCTTTCACTGTCTGCTGGGCCCACTTGCAGGTTCACAGACCGGTCTTAAACCGTTTATGACAATGAATAAATTGTTCAAGAAGTTTAGAAGATTACATTAACAGATAAAGTGTAAATATTTACTGATACATATGTTTATATTGAAAAGCTGTATTTCTTCAAGTGTCTTTTAATTTATAACTTTTAGATTTATACATTTAGATTTATAAACAAATTTATAATTTATAATTTTATTTTTTAATTTATAATTTTATAAAATTAATTTTATATCCTGCTTTCAGTGATATTTTACTGTATTGCCTACCTTTTGTTACATTTAATACATTATATTTTTCAAATTGATGGTAACTGGTAATTCATTCATATTAATTTTTGTCAGGTGTGCATTTGAAAATTATTTAAAAAGAAAAAATTGCAACACAAAGCAATATGAACAAAATCTTTACATTTGATTCATGAGATTTTAAGGAAATGAATTCATAGAATAAATTCCTATATCTAAGAATACAATAGATAATACTAATTATTTAAAAGCAAGGTCTCTGTAGCTTACTCTGCAATTTATTAACCTATTGTCAGGAACAGACTAATCCTTTGATATTAATTCATGAAACTTAATTTGAATAATTCACTTGGTAATTTATTCATAAAACAGAAAGATAATAATGATGAGCTCTGCTTAGTGTTTTTAATATGACATTCATATTTTGATGCACTTAAAAAGTAACTATGAAAATGGATAAATATTCACATTTTTGATCTCTAATACAGACATTTTCAAATCATTTTAAAACTTTAGAAGAATAGTGACTATATTCTACATAGATTAAGATAAAGTAAAAGTAAAATTATATGGAACTAAAAAAGGACTCCAGTGCTGTGACTGAACAACAAACAAAGGACTCAGAATTTCCCCTGAGATATGAAGCAAAATTGTAATGAAAATAAAAACCATTAGACTTTTACGAAAAGCTGAAAGTTTATATTAGGGTGATGGAGCTAATAAAAGGACTCCAGTGCTCTAACTGAACCACAACAAAAAGAGGATTTAGAATTCCCCAAGATATGAAGCAAAACTATAATGAAAATAAAAACTATCAGACTTTTAAGAAAAGTTGAAAGTTTACATTACGGTGACCTGGTCAATTATAAAAGTAAGTGAAAAGTGATGTGAATCATAAAATAGGTAAAGATTATTCATGGTCAGCACAGACATGAAAATATTTCAAACTCAACAATAGGATGATGGGATAGACAACTCTCTTTTGCTTGTGTTAATTCAATATCTACAAACAAATCTAGCAATATGATTTATTATATAAGTTTTCAAAAATTAAAAGGTACTAGTTAATTATAAAGATACTGAGGTATCTTCAGTCTCTATTATTCTGATAAGACTCTATGAAGACTTTCTATTGATTACTTTACAGTTGGCAGTGGACTCACTCTGTATGAGACTATTTTTAGCCGTCTTCAAAAGCAACCCAGACCTTGGCAGGATAAATCTCCCCAAAGTGACTTCTTTTGCTTTGGTCCTTGTCTATGGTGTATGCTCTACTCCTTTTGAGCCACACATCTTATTACTCAGCCAAGTAAATGCTAAGGAAGTTCAGAAATCAGGCCTTCGACAGACTGAGCAGTCCACCTTCAAGGAGATTTTTGACAGTCAGCAAACTAAAACCAGCTGACACAGCTGACCCACTCTCTGTTTTTGTAAATAATGTGTTATTAGAATACAATCGCATTCTTTTGTTTGCATGTGGTCTACAGCTTCTTTTATGCTATACCAGCAGTTTGAATAGCACAAACCTATATGGCTTGCAAAGCATAGAAAGTGTATTATCTGGCCCTTTACAGAAAGGGGGCTTCTTTGGTAGCTCAGACTGTAAAGCGTCTGCCTGCAATGCGGGAGAAACCGGCTCCATCCCTGGATTGGGAAGATCCCCTGGAGAAGGAAATGGTAACCCACTCCAGTATTCTCACCTGGGAAATCCCATGGACTGAGGCACCTCGTAGGCTACAGTCCGTGGGGTCGCAGAAGAGTCGGACACGTCTGAGCGACTTCACTTTCACTTTTTATAGAAAAAGTGTGTTCTGACCTTTTCTGTATAGCACTGAGATAAACTAATTATTAATCCACTAAAACACGGGTTAATTTCAAAAACAATGTTGACTAAGAGGAGCTACACACACACACAAAGTAGTCTGGCATTCTGTGAGATTTTATCTAAAGTTTAGTAAAGAGACAAATAAAGGCTCATCTTTGGTGAGGATGGGTTGACTAGTAGGCATGCGGAAACACTGCTTGTGCAATGGGAATCTTGCTTTTGTTGGCAGTTACAGAGGCATGTTTACTTTGTAACAATGTATTGGGCTATACACATGTGATTTTTGTACTTTTAAATATGTATGGGATACTTCAGTGGAAAAAAAATGAAAAGAGAAAGGAAGTAAATTTTCATAGGAAGAAAGCTTGATTCTACTCGCTCAGCCATACTCACATGTGAAAATTAGTTATCAAGGATACCTTGTATAAGAATCGACAACATTATGGACTTGAAGGTGGTTTTCCATGTCAAGTGCATGAGGGTGGTTTGGGCTGATAATTAGTGTGAATGCTCCATGCCTCCGGTCCCATTACAGAAAGAGGGACAGGGGTTAGGGTAATTATGAAGTAATTTTTAACAAGAAATATCCTCAGCTATATGTGGAAAATCTAAAGATGAAGACTAGTGCTATAATTAAGAAACATTAAGGTCATCTTTCTTGCAATTCATGACATGTGTTACCAGACAAGCACAGAACCTAGGCTTCAGAGAAAAATCTCTCAGGCAAACAGGAATGGAAAATCTGCAATCAAGCATTTATTCACAGGAGGAGTGACTAGACAGGGTATGGACTGGAAATAGCCTGTGATCTTAGAGAACACAATAAAAGGGAGAATGTATAAGTAGGTTCTGGAACCAATGAGAAAAAGACAAAATGTTACATACAGAACATACTGGATGAACTGAGAAAAACAGTTTTCCAAAGCAAATATTCCTCAATTGAGGTCATTAAAAAATTGCCATAGTTTGGGACAGAAAGTGGAGCCAAGAATATCAGTGCAAAAAAGTGAAAAGTCTTCTATAGTACACTTGTGACTTCTCCTCGGAACCAAATTGGCTAAGGGTACTCAACAGGCTTTAACAGTAATTTGCTTCAATCACTGCTATTAGTCAGTGTCCTGCATGGTAAGAGCAAAGTATTTCTGAATACGTATTTTAGCTTTGGAAAGGTATGTTCATGCTAATACTCTGATTCATGTAACTGTGGCAGCAGTTTCTAAATAAGAGATGCAGACAACTAGGAGGAGAAAACTACACATCCACATGATAAAGTCAGAAATATTTATAGCCCAATCATAGTTTAAGAAATCATGAAAATATCTATGTACAAAAATATTTAATTATCTCTTACTAAATTATAAGTAATAATTTATTTGACAAATACATTCTACTGTGTTCCAATTTTTATAGAAAAAGCTGCAGGAAAATACTTTCTGCACAAAAATGCCTGAATAAAGGCACAGACACGTAGCACACTGTAGTAGTTCTTAAGGCTTTTCTGTCATCATACAAAACCCAAGGGCTGATATGTAAAAGACTAACAATTCAAAATGTTGGTGAGGATATAGAGCAAATGGAATCCTTATGTGTTGCAGCTGGGAATGTAAATTGTCATTTTCTTTTAAATATACATTTACACTATATTTTGCAATTAGTGTTTGTGAAAATATATGCTCTTAAGAGTATATTCATAGCAGCATTATTCATAAGAGCTAACACTGCAGAAACAAAGGCAAAACAAACTAGCAGTTGTTCATTAACAACAGAATAGATAAATGAAGTATGGCTTAACCATACAATGAAATAGTGTTTAGCAGTATAAAGGAATGAACATCTGATGGATGAATTTCAAGACCTCAAGACATAATTTTGAATTAAAGAAATGAAACAAGAGAAAAAAAGTAAAACTAGCTATTGGTGGTAGAGATTATAAAGTTGCTGCTACTGGGTGGACAAGGTTGGCAGACACATTGAAGAAAAATCCAGGGTAATGAAAATAGTCTATATTTTCTTTTGCATGGTAGTTATTTCATTTCAGTTCAGTTCAGTCAGTCATATCCGACTCTTTGCAAATCCATGGACTGAAGCATGCCAGGCTTCCTTGTCCATCACCAACTCCTGGAGCCTGCTCAAATTCACGTCCATTGAGTCAGTGATGCCATCCAACCATCTCATCCTCTGTCATCCCCTTCTCCTCCTGCCTTCAATTTTCCCAGCATAAGGGTCTTTTCCAGTTATTCAGTACTTTGCATCAGGTGGCGAAAGTATTGGAACTTCAGCTTCAGCATCAGACCTTCCAATGAAAATTCAGGACTGATTTCTTCTGGGATAAACTGGTGGGATCTCCTTGCAGTCCAAAGGATTTTCAAGAGTCTTCTCCAACACCACAGTTCAAAAGCATCAATTCTTTGGTGCTCAGCTTTCTTCATAGGCCAACTCTCACATCCATACATGACTACCAGAAAAACCATAGCTTAGACAAGACAGGCCTTTGTTTACAAAGTAATGTCTCTGCTTTTTAATATGCTGTTTAGGTTGGTCATAGCTGTTCTTCCAAGAAGCAAATGTCTTTTAATTTCATGGCTGCAGTCATCATCTGCAGTGATTTTGGAGACCAAAAAAATAAAATCTGTTACTGTTTCCATTGTTTCCCCATCTATTTGCCATGAAGGGATGGGATTGGAGGCCATGAACTTAGTTTTATGAATGGTGAGTTTTAAGTCAAATTTTTCACTGTCCTCTTTGACTTTCATCAACTGGCTCCTCAGTTCTTCTTTGCTTTCTGCCATGAGGGTGTTGTAATCTGCATATCTGAGATTATTGATATTCTTCCCAGCAATCTTGATTCCAGCTTGTGCTTCTTCCAGCCCAGCATTTCACATGATAAACTCTACATATAAGTTGAATAAGCAGGGTGACAATATACAGCCTTGACATACTCCTTTCCCAGTTTGGACCAATCCATTGTTCTATGTCCAATTCTAACTGTTGCTTCTTGACCTGCATACAGATTTCTCAGAAGGCAGGTCAGGTGGTCTGGTATTCCCATCTCTTAAAGAATTTTTCACAGTTTGTTGTGATACACACAGTCAAAGTTTTTGGCATAGTCAATAAAGAAAAAGTAGATGGTTTTCTGGAGCTCACTTGCTTTTTCAATGATCCAGCAGATGTTATTACTTTGATCTCTGGTTCTTCTGCCTTTTCAAAATCCAGTTATTTAGAGCTATGAAATTGTCAATTTTATCAACCTGAACACAAGACTTGTGCATTTTATTGCTTGAAAATGTATCATGATTAAAAAGAAACTATAAATTTTCCACTGCTTGACATCAGTTCAGTTCAGTTCAGTCGCCCATTAGTGTCCAACTCTTTGCAACTCCATGAATCGCAGAAAGACAGGCCTCCCTATCCATCACCAACTCCCGGAGTTCACTCAGACTCACGTCCATCGAGTCAGTGATGCCATCCAGCCATCTCATCCTCTGTCGTCCCCTTCTCCTCCCGCCCCCAATCCCTCCCAGCATCAGAGTCTTTTCCAATGAGTCAACTCTTCGCATGAGGTGGCCAAAATACTGGAGTTTCAGCTTTAGCATCATTCCTTCCAAAGAAATCCCAGGGTTGATCTCCTTCAGAATGGACTGGTTGGATCTCCTTGCAGTCCAAGGGACTCTCAAGAGTCTTCTCCAACACCACAGTTCAAAAGCATCCATTCTTCAATGCTCAGCTTTCTTCACAGTCCAACTCTCATATCCATACAGGACCACTGGAAAAACCATAGTCTTGACTACATGGACCTTTGTTGGCAAAGTAATGTCTCTGCTTTTCTTTCTTTTTTAATATAAATTTATTTATTTTAATGGAGGTTAATTACTTTATAATATTGTATTGGTTTTGCCTTACATCAACATGTACCCGCCACAGGTATACACGTGTTCCCCACCCTGAACCCCCCTCCTTCCTCCCTCCCCATACCATCCCTCTGGGTCATCCCAGTGCACCAGCCCCAAGCATTCAGTATTTCAACACGTTATCTAGGTTGGTCATAACTTTTCTTCCAAGGAGTAAGCGTCTTTTAATTTCATGGCTGCAGTCACCATGTGCAGTGATTTTGGAGCCCCAAAAAACTAAAGTCTGACACTGTTTCCACTGTTTCCCCATCTATTTCCCATGAAGTGATGGCATATAAGTGTAACATTTTGTTCTTTTTGGAGAAGAGTATGGATCAGGAAAGAAATCTCATTGATTCCTATACCCATGTTCATTTATTTTAGAGCTCCCAGAAGATGCCTAGTTCAGGCTTTATATCTAGTTTCTTCCAGATATGATAACCCCAGAAAGGACAGTTTCAGTGGAAATATAATTAAATTATCCCTTGAGGTGAATTGAAATAAAAAGATTTATTTTTCCTTGAGAGCTGATGGAAGGTTTATTACTTAACTTTACTTACTGTTGTTAGCTATTTTAAAGAAATATTGACCTATTTTACTGTTCAACAGTCTGTAAAGGTTTCAAGGTTGGGGAATAATTTTATCAGCCATATTTAGTTTCTCAATATAAGTTGGCCATATGCCAGAATTATATCATTCAGGTGTTCTTTATTGGCAAATCGTTTTGATATATCTTTGTAATCTATTAAAGAAAAGGGAGTGTTGCTTATGGACAGAGGGAGAAAGTTGTTTCTGTGAGATTCCTCTTTCCTGTCTCAGTCATCATGGAAGTTTCTCAGCTGATAAATATTTTGAACTTCACCCAACGTGTAACAATCTGATGTTATAATGAGTCAGGCAGGTAATGGACTTTGGATGAAGATTTTTAAGTAAAATCCAGTATGTCTAGAAGAATTAATGGGATCCAAAAATATGTTGTATATTAAAGACTACAAAAATTTAAATACTATCAAACTTGAGCTAATAGATCACTAATTCTGAACTGGTGACCACCTTCATGAAAAGTGTCTTTAGGTCCCTTTGAAATGGATTTCAACTCTGGCTGAGCTTTAGAGAAACACAGAAAGTTTTTGAAAAATTTGGATATATCCATCTCATTCTACAATAGCAATTTCAAGGAGCAGGGACATAGTTTATTTTAATTTTAAAAGATCTTCACGGGACTTGCCACTGGGTTGGGGATCTGTATTTTCAGTGCAGAGGGCACGGGTTCAATGCCTAGTCTGGGAACTAGGATTCCACATGCCACATGGCACAGCCAAGTGTTAAAACAAATTTTAAACAAAGAATAAAAGATCCCCAAGGAGCTGTGATATGCAGTCAGGCTGTAGAACCCTGGGTATCTCTGAGGGCCTTTGAGTCATCAATTCTGATTCCCAACTTAAAGATAAAAGGGGATAAGTTTCAGACACGGCAATAGTTAGATCTGAAATTTCTGATTATTATTTAAGAATCCTAGGTCTTGTTTTCCTCATATTCAAAATGAAAGCATTAAACCTGTTGGTTTCCTCTCTAGATCTAAACTTCTTTCATTGTCTTTATGTATGTATTATCTCCAATGAGAGGTAAATTTGTTTAGCTTCTTTTCAGCCTTTCTTTCATTTTGTTACTGACTTAGCTTTTTTGCAGGAATGCTTTCTGTCTTTTCGAAGAGACAACAAGAAACAAAAACTTATCAGGAGTAAGTCCCTTTGCATAGAGGGTCTGCTTTCAGGTCTTCTGTTCTAACTAGCAGAAGTAAAAGAAAATGTCTAAATATACTGAATGTGTCTCTGTTACTCTGCCTGAAACTTACTATTACATTTTGTTTAAGGTAGTTCCAGATAAAATTTGGGAATGCTTCCCATTTTTGTTTGGGGGTAGTTACCACAAAGAAGAGTTAAATGTTGAAGTTATGACTTAAATTCAAAAATATAGCTTACTTCTGTGTTTCCTAGTATTTGCATCATTGATGAACAGTGACCCTCAAAGGTAGGAATTAAGCAATGTCATCTGCAGAGGGCTTGACCACATGTTTGAGGGATATTTCTTATGGCAGCATTGCTGAGAAACTAGACCTTCTGTAAATCCTTTCATATGAAAACAGACAGGAGAAGTAAAAGCAAGTCAGAGAACCATATTAGTAAGAGAATATGTTAAAACCATGGTAAAGAGAGCCAATAGAATGAAAAAAACTGAATCCACAGCAACTCAAAGACAGTGATGTCTTGATAGAAATAGATGTGACCATATTTCTACCAAAAAAAAAAAAAAAAGTCAGTAAAGAGCAGAAGTGTGAGGCCATGAATTCCTCACTAGAAATATTCAGTTTGGTAGTATTGCCTATTATGTTCTCAAAGAAATGGCTTTTTAAATAATCCCAATTTTATGTGTATAATATTTTGGATTTGGGTTCCTTCCTTTGAAGGACCATTGTTAAAATGTAATGAAACAAAATCTGAGTAAATGGCAATGTTAGATGGCAATGTTATGGTTATCAGTGGGAACTCAGAAAAAAAGCAAATTTAAATATTATAATGTGAAATTGTAGGTTAAAAATTGTATTGATCTACTTAGAAAACATTTTATTTTACATGCTTACTTTTGGTTTTTCTCTATATGTTCATGCTTCCTCAGTACTCTCTTACCATTGTTACAGACCTTGAATATATGAGGACATTTGTCAGGTTTCAAAGCAATCTCTCCAGGAGGCTCGAACATCAGATATATTCTCTCACTATTCTGCCTGTCTGTTTCAATGAAGAAAGGCTTAAGACTTTATTATTTCATATGCTTACATGGGAGAGAAAACTAGTGAGAAAGAAAAAATTCCCTCACTGATCAATCTACTCAAGATTATTAACATAAAAAATGAAAAGCAAATATTTTATTAATATCAACAAAAATTATGTAGTTTTACAACCAGTAAATATAATTTGATTGTTTCAAAATTTTCTGTATATTGCTTTGTTAGAAAATGTATAAAAGCATTATTATTAATCTGTTGTATTATAAAAATTTCTGTGTCAACATTAAATTTCCTTACAGTGTAATCAGGTTACAAATCAGTGTTTTGTTCCCTTGGTACTAAAATTAATCTTGTTCATATGCAGTGTGATATTGGTAAGAAAAAGAAACTTGCACAACCATTTTGTAACTCTGTTCCTTTAAATTTGGTTTAATTAACAGTAATAAAAGTGAAAATTCAATTCCCTATTTGCACTAACCACATCTCAGTGCTCAGTGCTTAGTGGCTTATGTTATTGGGCCCCAGTGATCTAGGAGTCAGTGAACTAAAATGGACGGGTATGAGTGAATTTAATTCAGATGACTACTATATATAATAATGTGGGCCAGAATCCCTTCTAAGAAATGGAGTAGCCCTCATAGTTAAAAAAAAAAAAAAAGAGAGAGAGAGAGAAAGAGAGAGTCTGAAATGCAGTATTTGGGTATAATCTCAAAAATGATAGAATGATCTCTGTTTGTTTCCAAGGCAAACCATTCAACAACACAGTATTCTAAGTCTATGCCTCAACCACTGTTGCTGAAGAAGCTGAAGTTGAATGGTTCTATGAAGACCTACAGTATCTTCTAGAAAGTGAAAGTGAAAGTGAAGTCGCTCAGTCATGTCCGACTCTTTGTGACCCCATGGACTGTAGCCTACCAGGTTCCTCTGTCCATGGGATTCTCCAGGCAAGAGTACTGGAGTGGGTTGCCATTTCCTTCTCCAGAAGATCTTCCCAACCCAGGAATTGAACCTGGGTCTCCCGCATTGCAGGCAGATGCTTTACCATCCGAGTCACCAGGGAAGACAGAACTAACACCCAAAAAAAGATATCTTTTTCATCATAGGGGACTGGAATGCAAATGCAGGAAGTCAAGAGATACCCAGAATAACAGGCAAGGTTGGCCTTGGAGTACAAAATGAAGAGCAAAGGCTAACAGATTTTTGTCAGGAGAAGACGCTGGTCATAGGAACCACCAATTTCCAATAATCCAAGAGATAACTCTACTTATGGACATCACCAGATGATGATTCAGGTTTAAATCAAAGGAAATAGGGAAGCCACTAAGCCATTCAGGTATGACCTAAATAAGATCCCTTATGATTATATAGTTCAGTTCAGTTCAGTCGCTCAGTCGTGTCTGACTCTGTGACCCAATGAATTGCAGCATGCCAGGCCTCCCTGCTCATCACCAACTCCCGGAGTTCACTCAAACTCACGTCCATTGAGTCAGTGATGCCATTCAGCCATCTCATCCTCCGTCGTCCCCTTCTCCTCCTGCCCACAATCCCTCCCAGCATCAGAGTCTTTTCCAATGAGTCAACTCTTCGCATGAGGTGGCCAAAGTACTGGAGTTTCAGCTTTAGCATGATTCCTTCCAAAGAAATCCCAGGGTTGATCTCCTTCAGAATGGACTGGTTGGATCTCCTTGCAGTCCAAGGGACTCTCAAGAGTCTTCTCCAACACCACAGTTCAAAAACTTCAATTCTTTGGTGTGCAGCCTTCTTCACAGTCCAACTCTCACACCATACATGACCACTGGAAAAACTATAGCCTTGACTAGACGGATCTTAGTCAGCAAAGTAATGTCTCTGCTTTTGAATATACTATCTAGGTTGGTCATAACTTTTCTTCCAAGGACTAAACATCTTTTAATTTAATGGCTGCAATCACCATATGCAGTGATTTTGGAGCTCAAAAAACTAGTTCTGACACTGTTTCCACTGTTTCTCCATCTATTTCCCATGAAGTGATGGGACCAGATGCCATGATCTTCGTTTTCTCAATGTTGAGCTTTAAGCCAACTTTTTCACTCTCCTCTTTCACTTTCATCAAGAGGCTTTTTAGCTCCTCTTCACTTTCTGCCATAAGGGTGGTGTCATCTGCATATCTGAGGTTATTGATATTTCTCCCGGCAATCTTGATTCCTGCTTGTTTCTTCCAGTCCAGCATTTCTCATGATGTACTCTGCATAGAAGTTAAAGAAGCAGGGTGACAATATACAGCCTTGACGTACTCCTTTTCCTGTTTGGAACCAGTCTGTTGTTCCATGTCCAGTTCTAACTGTTGCTTCCTGACCTGCATACAGACTTCTCAAGAGGCAGGTTAGGTGGTCTGGTATTCCCATCTCTCTCAGAATTTTCCACAGTTTATTGTGATCCACACAGTCAAAGGCTTTGGCATCGTCAATAAAGCAGAAATAGATGTTTTTCTGGAACTCTCTTGCTTTTTCCATGATCCAGTGGATGTTGGCAATTTGATCTCTGGTGCCTCTGCCTTTTCTAAAACCAGCTGGAACATCAGGGAGTTCACGGTTCATGTATTGCTGAAGCCTGGCTTGGAGAATTGTGAGCATTACTTTATTAGCATGTGAGATGAGTGCAGTTGTGCGGTAGTTTGAGCATTCTTTTGCATTGCCTTTCTTTGGGATTGGAATGAAAACTGACCTTTTCCAGTCCTGTGGCCACTGCTGAGTTTTCCAAATTTGCTGGCATATTGAATGCAGCACTTTCACACCATCATCTTTCAGGATTTGAAACAGCTCATCTGGAATTCCATCACCTCCACTAGCTTTGTGCATAGTGATGCTTTCTAAGGCCCACTTGACTTCACATTCCAAGATGTGTGGCTCTAGATTAGTGATCACATCATCATGATTATCTGGGTCGTGAAGATCTTTTTTGTACAGTTCTTCTGTGTATTCTTGCCACCTCTTCTTAATATCTTCTGCTTCTGTTAGGTCCAGGCCATTTCTGTCCTTTATCGAGCCCATCTTTGCATGAAGTGTTCCCTTGGTATCTCTCATTTTCTTGAAGAGATCTCTAGTCTTTCCCATTCTGTTGTTTTCCTCTATTTTTTGCATTGATCGCTGAAGAAGGCTTTCTTATCTCTTCTTGCTATTCTTTGGAACTCTGCATTCAGATGCTTATATCTTTCCTTTTCTCCTTTGTTTTTCGCCTCTCCTCTTTTCACAGCTATTTGTAAGGCCTCCCCAGACAGCCATTTTGCTTTTTTGCATTTCTTTTCCATGGGGATGGTCTTGATCCCTGTCTCCTGTACAATGTCACAAACCTCATTCCATAGTTCATCAGGCACTCTATCTATCAGATCTAGGCTCTTAATCTATTTCTCACTTCCACTGTATAGTCATAAGGGATATGATTTAGGTCATACCTGAATGGTCTAGTGGTTTTCCCTACTTTCTTCAATTTGAGTCTGAATTTGGCAATAAGGAGTTCATGAGCTGAGCCACAGTCAGCTCCTGGTCTTGTTTTTGTTGACTGTTTAGAGCTTCTCCATCTTTGGCTGCAAAGAATATTATCAATCTGATTTCAGTGTTGACCATCTGGTGATGTCCATGTGTAGAGTCTTCTCTTGTGTTGTTGCAAGAGGGTATTTGCTATGACCAGTGAATTTTCTTGGCAAAACTCTATTATTCTTTGCCGTGCTTCATTCTGCATTCCAAGGCCAAATTTGCCTGTTACTCCAGGTGTTTCTTGACTTCCTACTTTTGCATTCCAGTCCCCTATAATGAAAAGGACATCTTTTGGGGATGTTAGTTCTAAAAGGTCTTGTAGGTCTTTATAAAACCGTTCAACTTCAGCTTCTTCAGCATTACTGGTTGGGGCATAGACTTGGATAACTGTGATATTGAATGGTTTGCCTTGGAGACAAGCAGAGATCATTCTGTTGGTTTTGAGATTGCATCCAAGTACTGCATTTAGGACTCTTTTATTGACCATGCTAGCTACTCCATTTCTTCTGAGGGATTCCTGCCCGCAGTAGTAGATATCATGGTCATCTGAGTTAAATTCACCCATTCCAGTCCATTTTAGTTCGCTGATTCCTAGAATGTCGACATTCACCCTTGCCATCTCTTGTGTGACCACTTCCAATTTGCCTTGATTCACTGCCTTGACATTCCAGGTTCCTATGCAATATTGCTCTTTACAGCATCGGATCTTGCTTCTATGACCAGTCACATCCACAACTGGGTATTGTTTTTGCTTTGGCTCCATCCCTTCATTCTTTCTGGAGTGATTTCTCCACTGATCTCCAGTAGCATATTGGGCACCTAATGACCTGGGGAGTTCCTCTTTTGGTATCCTATCGTTTTGCCTTTTCCTACTGTTCATGGTGTTCTCAAGGCAAGAATACTAAAGTGGCTTGCCATTCCCTTCTCCAGTGGACCAAGCTCTATCAGACCTCTCCATCATGACCCGCCCATCTTGGGTTGCACCGCGGGCATGGCTTGGTTTCATTGAGTTAGACAAGGCTGTGGTCCTAGTGTGATTAGATTGACTAGTTTTCTGTGAGTATGGTTTCAGTGTGTCTGCCCTCTGATGCCCTCTTGCAACATCTACCATCTTCCTTCGGTTTCTCTTACCTTGGGCGTGGGGTATCTCGTTATGGCTGCTCCAGCAAAGCATAGCAGCTGCTCATGACCTTGGACGAGGGTTATCTCCTTACCTTCCCCATTCCTGACCTTCAACATGGGATAGCTCCTCTAGGCCCTCCTGTGCCTGCGCAGCCACTGCTCCTCGGGATGCTGCTCCAGGCGGACGGCCCTGGCCTCAGGCTTGGGGTGGTTCCTCAGGGTCACCGCCCCAGGCCTCAGGATCGAGGTGTCTCCTCCCAGCTGCAGCCCTTAGCCTCGGGCTCGGGGTGGCTCCTCCCAGCGAGGTCGTTTCTCCCGGCTGCCCCGACCTCAGACACGGGGTGTCTCCTCCCGGCCGCCCTGACCTCGGACGCAGGATAGCTCCTCCCGGCCACCGCCCTGACCTCGGACCTGGGGTGTCACCTCCCGGCTGCCCCTGACCTCGGACGTGGGGTAGCTCCTCTCGGCTGCCACCCCTGACCTCTGGGATTAAATCTGATAAGACACAGAGCCTGAAGAACTATGGACAGAGGTTTGTAATAATTTATAGGAGGCGGTGGTCAAAACCATCCCAAAGATAAAAAAATGCAAAAAGGCAAAGTGGTTGCCTGAAAAGACTTACAAATAGCTGAGGAAAGGGGAGAAGCAAAAGGCAAGGGATAAAGCAACAGATGAATCCAGAGTTCCAGACAATAGGAAGAGAGATAAGAAGGAATTCTTACTTGAACAGTGCAAAGAAGTAGAGGAAAACAATTGAATGGGAAAGACCAGAAATCTCTTCAAGAAAATTGAGATATCAAGAGAGGATTTCATGCAAGGATGGGCACAATAAAAAACAAAAACAATAAGGACCTAACAGAAGCAGAAGAGATTAAGAAGAGGTGGCAAGTATACACAGAAGAAATATACTAAAAGGGTCTTAGTGACTCAGATAACCACAATGGCGCAGTTACTCACCTTGAGCCAGACATCCTGGAGTGTTAAGTCAAGTGGGTCTTAGAAAACATCACTAGGAACAAAGCTAGTGGAGGTGACAGAATTCCAGCAGAACTATTTGAAATGCTAAAAATGATGCTGTTAAAGTGCTGCAGTCAATATGCCAACAAATTTGGAAAACTCAGCAGTGGCCATAAGACTGGTAAAGGTGAGGTTTCCTTCCAATCCCAAAGAAGGGCAATGCCAAGGAATGTTCAGACTACCATGCAATTGTGCTCATTTCTCTTGCTAGCAAGGTTATGCTCAAAATCGTTCAAACTAGGCTTCAGCAGTATGTGAACTAAGAACCTCCAGATGTACAAGCTGCTTTTATAAAAAGCAGAGACACCAGAGATCAAATTGCCAACATCTGTTAGATTATGGTGAAAGCAAGAAAATTCCAGAAACACATCTACCTCTGCTTTATTGGTGCTAAAGCATTTGACAATGTGGATCACAACAAACTGATGTGAAATTCCTCAAGAGATGGGAATACCAGATTACTTTTCCTGCCTCCTGAGATACCTCAGTAGGTGTCTATCCATTCTATATCTAACTTTTCATCTGCTAATCCTAAACTGCCACTCCAACCCTCCCCCACATTGCCTTCCCCTTGGGAACCACAAATGTGCTTTCTCTGTGAGTCCATTTCTGTTTCATAGATAAATCCATGTGTGTCATATTTTTTAGATTCTACACACAAGTGATATCGTATGGTATTTGTTTTTCTCTTTCTGTCTTACTTTACTTAGTATGTTAATCTCTAGTTCCATTCATGTTGCTGCAAAAGGCATTTCATTATTTTTGATGGCTGAGTAGCCTTCCATTGTATATATGAACCACATCTTTATCTGTTCATCTGTTGATGGACATTTAGGCTGTTTCCATCTCTAGGGCACTGTGAATAGAGCTGCTATGAACACTGGGGTGTATGACATCTTTTTGAATTATAGTTTTGTCTGGATATGTGACCAGAGGTGTGATTGCCAGATCATATGGCAACTATACTTTTAGATTTTTGAAGAATCTCCTTACCATTTTCCATAGTGGCTATACCAATTTATTAGTACATTCCCACCAATGGTGTAAGAGAGTTCTCTTTTCTCCACAGTTTCTCCAGCATTTGTTATATATAGACTTTAATGATGGCCATTCTGACCAGTGTGAGGTGTTACTTCATTGTAGTTTTGATTAAATAAATGACAGTACTGAAGTTGTTCTCATTAACAGAGGAGACTTGGAGTCTTGAGACCACTATTTGACTTATGAGTAACTCAGTAACAGGAAAGGAATATTTCCAAAGTAAACTAACTTTTCTGCACATACAACACAAACACCTATATAGGAAATCACATATTCAGTAACATAATTGTGTACAGACCTTTTGATTTAATAAAAGGCCTGAAATTTCTCTGTACAACAATATGTCTCATCCCACTTCTTGCCATTTAATAACATATTTAGGCTGGTAATTTCTTGGATCTGTGATCCTACGAACCCCACTTCTAGAGCCTAACTCCAGTGTTATGCAAGGGAGGCTTGTAACCACAGGAAGAGGAGGTAAGTTGATTTGATACAGAAAAGAGGAATAAGGTGAACACGGAAAGATATCTCTTTACTATTTGCCTCAAGACCTTAATTCAGTCCCCAAATTAGGGAAATTAAGAATATAATACAATTCCTGGAATTTGCTTTAAAGTAAAACAAGTGGGGAAGAAGAAGAGGGAATTGATGGTTTGGTTTAGTCATCATAGGTTGATAGGTACAAAAGGTTCATGATGCTGTCTGTCTACTTTTGTTCATGTTTTAAACTTTCTATAATAAAGCAGTAATACACATTTACACACAAAAAAAGAATATAAACTGACTGAACAGTTTTGTGAATAATTTTGAGTAAACCTCTCTAAGCAGAACTGCTTCATTTCCAGTGATAATTGTAGCACAAAATGGAGAGAGGACCATGTAAAGGAAAATGCAGATTTAAAACAAACAAATTATTTTATGCTGTCAAAAGTAACTCCCCTTCTTTTTTCTTTTTCTTTTAGCATTTTCATCAGAGAAATGGATATTGTAAATATTTTGTCTGTCAAGTTATACGCAATCATCTTAAAAGCTAAATAACATTCTTGCCAGTCTTACTGGCACCCTGTCTCCTTGTCAGACGTGAATGTAGTGTCGATGCCAGGATCCAAATGGTGGTCTGCTGCTGGTGGCAACGACAAAAAAGTTTTACCTCTCCTTTGGATAAAGACAACACACATGGAGTACATCGTACCTGCCTCATCATACAAAAGAGTCAGATTCCCTTTTTTTGTTCGTTTGTTTTTGTAGTCTCTTTCGCATACTGCCTGTGATTGTATAATGATCTAGTTTAATCCTTATTTAATAATAAAAGTGTTTCATTATTTTCTGATTTTTTATGGGGAGGTTATACTGGATTGGCAGGAGATTTTATTTTCTCCAAATTTTCAAACATCAGCTTTGCATTATGGCTGTAAAAAAAAAAAAAAAAAAAAAAAAAAAAGCCAGGGTTAAGAAATAGTAGCTGAAACAAAAAAAAACAAAATATATTATAGGGTCAAAAAGATGGTGGAATAGTAGGCTCCTGGATTCCGCTGGTTCCATAGACACTCAGAATAAATAACTACATATAAATCTGTTCCCTGTGACTGCAAGAAATCCAAAACTAATTGAGAAACTTCTACACACTGCCCTGGGAAACTAATAAAATACCCACATCAAAATGGTAAGAAAAGCTAAGACACACTTGCACTATAAAAACCACCCATGGAACACCACATTAATTAATTTGACTGCAGTAGTCATTTAACTATATAAGTATAAGAAATCATCCTGTTGAACATCTTAAAATATAATACTTTATTATAAATAAGAAAATATATTATCACATGTAGCATAATGTGATGACAGCAGCTAACAGACTGACCTATAGAAGTATATACTGTGTCTTTGAGGACCTCTCAAAATAAAAAGGCCTCTTAAAGTTGGGCTAGTTTCTGAGTAAACCGATTAATAATTTCAAATAATTATAATTTAGCAAATATATGAACATGTCTTATTTCATAATCAAAAGGGAACCAAAGCTGATATATATCATAATCAAAAGGGAACCAAAGTTGTAATAATAATTTTCTGAATCAAAATAAGTTGGATAGATCTCTTCTTTGGTTTCTTAAGATTTAAGAACTCTCTTTCATACAGCTATGACTTATTCCTAGAGAGTAACATAAATATGTTAAAGAAGTGCAGTAAGTCTTTCAGACCACTTGGATTAAGTGGTAGCCTAGCAGTTAGGATATATTATAATCAGAGTAAATTTTACACTGCCAGATTTGCTTTTTCCTAGTGCTATTCTCTAATTCCATACAAGCACCATTAAAAGGACATTCACTCTCTGTGACTTGATTATCAGTGCATATACACACAGTAAATATGGCTACAACTATTTTCCTTTTTTCATTCTTTTTCTTTTGCAAAATAAATATGCTATTTGTAAAAGTGTTAGAAGAAGATGTTGGTAAAAAGACTGCCCAGATATACTTATCAGTTTTGCAATGTACTGGTATTTGCTGGTGTTAATTTCAGGCGCAAGAGATAACATGAGTTGAGAATGGAAAACAGATATGTAAGCTAGAATAGCAGGAAAAATCCTGTTGTCATTTTTAAGGGAGGAGAGAGGCAAGCTCAGGATGAATCAACACTGTTGAGCATGTATTTTTTCCTTCTTGATATGTTTTTGTTAATCTTGTGTACATCTGTAAAACCTTATCCCTCTCTTTCCAGGTAGATAGATAGACAGATAAATAGACTGACCAACTACAGCCTGACCAAACAGTCATAATATAATTTTGCTATTTTTGGATTACAAAGTATAACAGAGTATCTGTCTGCTACAATCCAGTGATACACAGGGCACATTAAATATAACTATTGGCGCATTCAGGCAGTGCTAGATAGATCAATTATTTGTGGTTTTAAAATTTGTATTGGAAATTGAATTTTAAATGCAAGTACAGTGAAATAACCTGAATTATAAAAGTAGATAAATTATGTGTACATTTTTTGTTTTCATTCATTCTATAAGTATAATACATTTCCAGATAAAGAGAAACAAATTAAGATACCTTAAGTCTGATACTTTCCTGGAAAGCATGAAATTATATAAAATCACTATTTAGTTATGTGACATAAAAAATTAACATAACTATGGGAGTGATAGCTCATTATATTCACATTCTTGAAAAGTTTTTAGGAGAACATGGTTTCTCTTAAAAAAAAACAAACAATACTGTTATTACCTGACCAAAATTAGCTGGCTGACTATTGTAGTACCTTCCTGCTTAAAAGCTGTAGTTGCTATGCCATATAGTCTCACATCACCAGTTGGCATTAGGTGTTCTGAAAGGTATTCTACTTTCTAAAAGATATGTTGAAATATGAGTGCAGTACTGTATACAGTTTCCAGAGGCATCATTTAATTGATTGAGTCCCCAACTCATAAAAATTTTGATGAATCAACTTTAGAAATTTGTCAACTTCTAGCCAGATTCTCGATGTGTCATCAAATGGAATAGGCCTAAATAATGAGACATCATTTTTTCCTTACTTATCTCTTGATTTATGATTTCCTTAATTCTCTCTCTTCCCAGAGCTAGCCAGAACAAAATACTCCCCCTCTTGATGTGTGTTTTTTTTCCTTTATTTTTTTGCCCACTTAAGACCTGTAAAAAATATGAGATTCCTATCACAAATCATCATAAAAGGTGGTGTTAGTGGCAGGAGCTGTATATCAAAGGAAGAGATGGATATACTGGTAGATATAATACTATGGAGAGAAAGCTGATTGGAAGATAGGCCCAGCTTTGTGATATATGTCAAACTAGAGTATAAAGCTCTATCTCTGGAAAATAAAGAAGTAACCTACAGAATCTATGTAATATTAGTTTTGTGAAAACTAATATTTAAAACTGTAAATTTTTATATCCTATAAGCAGAATTTCTAAAATGTTTCCCCAAAGATATCCACCGCTAGTCCCTAGAATTTGAATATAGTGAGCTGTCACTCTCATGGTTATGTTAAGTTTGTATGTTACAGTTGACCTTTAATATAGATCAATTATCCAGGTGGCCTGCATGAGCCCTTAATAGCTGAGAGCTTTCTCCTACTGGTGGCAGAAGGATAAGTCAGGCATGTGACATATGAGAAGGACTTTTCCTACTGCTGATGGCTGGAAGACGAAGGAAGCTACATGTAAAGACTAAAGAACAGCTTCTAGGAATCAAATGCAATCCTCAGATAATATCAGGCCAGAACTGTCCCTCTGCTCCACAGTCAAAAGGAATTGAACTGTACCAACAATATGAATGGTCTCAGAAGTAGACTCTTCCCAGAGCCTCTAAAGAGGAGCCCCACTTGCTCCACATGTTATTACTGGCCTTGAGAGACCCTAAGGTCACCTGAACTTCTGAACCTACAGCATTGAGAGATAACAAATTAGGCCACTAAGTTCATTGTAATTTGTTACTTCAAAACAGAAAATAAACACACAAACATCATCTGTCAATTTGACATGAATTTTAAGTATGCTAAGGTCACTGCAGACAGTGACTGCAGCCATGAAATTAAAAGACGCTTACTCCTTGGAAGGAAAGCTATGATCAACCTAGATAGCATATTCAAAAGCAGAGACATTACTTTGCCGACTAAGGTCCGTCTAGTCAAGGCTGTGGTTTTTCCAGTAGTCATGTATGGATGTGAGAGTTGGACTGTGAAGAAGGCTGAGCGCCGAAGAATTGACGCGTTTGAACTGTGGTGTTGGAGAAGACTCTTGAGAATCCCTTGGACTGCAAGGAGATCCAACAAGTCCATTCTGAAGGAGATCAACCCTGGGATTTCTTTGGAAGGAATGATGCTAAAGCTGAAGCTCCAGTACTTTGGCCACCTCATGCAAAGAGTTGACTCATTGGAAAAGACTTTGATGCTGGGAGGGATTGGGGGCAGGAGGAGAAGGGGATAACAGAGGATGAGATGGCTGGATGGCATCACTGACTCGATGGACGTGAATCTGAGTGAACTCTGGGAGTTGGTGATGGACAAGGACGCCTGGCATGCTGCAATTCATGGGGTCGCAAAGAGTCGGACACGACTGAGTGACTGAACTGAACTGAACTGAAGGTGTCAGTGCTAAAATTTTCATTATAAACTCACTTTTGCTGAGTATAAAGTTGATGGCACATTACTAACAGGCAACTTAGCAATGTGTAGAGAAAGCCTTAAAACTGCTCTTTTGGTTTGAAAGAGTGGTTCTCATTTAGGAGTTCATCCTAAAGAAAATACCATGTATATCGGAGAAGAGAAGTGCAGAAGATGCTTCCTGCATCCCTGAGCGGATCACTGCATTTTGTGATCACTGGTCATCAGTGTACCCTTCACTTCCACTAGATGCCTTTCTCTACCTCGTGGCTTTGAGGCTATCTGCCTAGACCTAGGACAGACCAATTAAAATCCTTCACCAGAACTGTGCCAAGCAATCTGGGTTGTTAACATGAGGAAAAAACTAGGAAAATAAGACTTGATGCTGTCTATGACCATCTTCTTGTCATGTGGTAGAAATCATTCTGCATTCGAAAAGAAAAAAAAACTGAAAAAGGAAGGAAACAAAGATGACAGGAGAGGGACTAAAAGAGTTCTGGTACCAAATTCCAGTGTGGAGGAGGTGTTTCCCCTACACCATCAAACAAGTCTCAGATACCATTAGTTTTTCTGAAAATTCAATTGAGTTCTAACACTAGCTACCTGGAGATAGCATCTGATTTCAGATTTAGGGTTCGGTCTAAACAAAACTTCTACAGCCCATAGGCACAGGTCACCAGCCCAAGCTGTTAACTGTGCTTCCGACCAACCAGTTAACAGAGTGGAGGTTCCAATGTACCCCCTTCCAACTTGGGGTGCAATCACAGGCCCAAATTATCACCTGTGCTTCTGACTGACTGGCTATTACTTTTTGGTGGTGTTCTCTTTCCCTTGTTTTAGAAATTTATTTAGTTGAAGTATGGTTGATTTGCAATGATTCAGATGATAATCTGAATCACAGATTACACATTCTTTTTAATACTCTTTTCCATTATGGTTTATCATAGTATATTCAATATAGTTCCCTGTGCTATGCAGTAAAGGGCCTGATTTCTATCAATTCTATGCATATGATTTCTCATCCCATAACCCCAAACTCCCTTTCCATCCCTCCCCCACACTGCCTTCCCCTTGGCAATCACAAATCTGTTCTCTATGTCTCTGCGTCCATTTCCGTTTGATAGAAAAGTTCATTTGTGTTATATTTAGATTCCACACATAAGTGATATATCATATGGTATTTGTCTTTTTCTGACTTACTTTAAATAGTATGTCCATCTCTAGTTCCATCCATGTTGCAGCAAAAGGCATTTCATCCTTTTCTATGCCTGAGTCGCACTGCATTGTGCATATGAACTACATCTTCTCTATCTATTCACCTGTTGATGAACATTTAGGTTGTTTCCATGTCTTGGCTATTGAGAATAGTGCTGCTACGAACGTTGGGATGCATGTATCGTTACAGTTTTATCTGGATATATGCCTAGGAGTGAGATTGCTGCATCATATGGTAGTTTTTAGTTTTCTGAAGAACATCCGTACAGCTTTCCATAGGGGCTGCACCAATTTACGTCCCCACCAACAATGTAGGAGGGTTCCCACTTGGCTACACTCTTTCCAGCATTTGTTATTTGTAGATTTTTTAAATCAGGACAATTGTTATCAGTGTGAAGTTATAACTTGTAGTTTTGATATGCATTTCTGTAATAATTAGTGATGTTCAGCATCTTTTCATACGCCTTGGCTGTCTGCATGTTCTTGGAGAAATGTCTATTTAGGTCTTCTGCCCATTTTTGATTAGGTTGTTTATTTGTTGTAGAGTTGTATATTTTGGAAATTAAGCACTTGTCAGTCACATCTTTGCAAATATTTTATCCCATTCTGTAGGTTTCCTTTCTCATTTTTTATGGTTTCCTTTGCTGTGCAAAAAAGCTTGTAAGTTTGATTAGGTCCCTTTTGTTTAGTTTTGTTTTTATTTCTATTGCCTTGGGAGATTGACCTAAGAAAACATTGATACAACTTATGTTAGAGAATGCTTTGCCTATGTTCTCTTCTAGCAGTTTTACAGTATCATGTCTTGTGTTTAAGTCTTTATGCCATTTTGAGTTTATTTTTGTGTATAGTGTGAGGGTGTGTTCCAACTTCATTGATTTATATGTGGCTGTCCAGCTTTTCTAACACCATTTGGCTGAAGAGACTGTCTTTTCTCCGTTATAAATTCTTGCCTCCTTTTTTGCAGATTAATTGACCATGTGTGGGTTTATTTCTGGGGTCTCTATTCTGTCCCACTGAACCATATGTCTGTTTTTGTGCCAGTACCACACTGTTTTGATTCCTGTAGCTTGGTAGTTGTTGAAGTCTTAGAGGGTTGTACCTCCAGCTTCATTCTTTTCCCCCAGGATTGCTGTTGTAAATTCTGGGTCTTCTACTGTTCCAGATAAATTTTATGACTATTTGTTCTAGTTCTGTGAAAAATGTCAAGGGTAATTTGTTAGAGATCACATTTAAAACTAGATTGCTTTGAGTAGTACAGCCATTTTAACAATATTAACTCTTACAATCCAAGAGCATGGCATATCTTTCCATTTCTTTCAATCATCTTCAATTTCCTTCATCAGTGATTTATAGTTCTCAGTATGTAAGTCCTTCACTTCCTTGGCTTGGTTGGTTCTTAAGTTTTGGATTTTTTTTAATGCAATTTTAAAATGGATTTTTTTGTTTACATTCACTTTCTTATATTCCATTGTTAGTATAATGAGATGCAACTGATTTCTGTATGTTAATTTTGTATCCTGCTACCTCGCTTAATTCACTTATTAGTTCTCTGACTGATTTTAGATTGGAGGTTCCTGCCACCGTCTCTTCAGGTTTGATTAATTTGCTAGAGTGTCTCACAGAACTCAAGAAATCCATTTAGTCACAAGATTACTGATCTATTTTAAAAGGATGTAACTCAGGAACATCCAGAGAGAAACACACTGGGCAAGTTGTGGGGAAAGGGCTTGGAGCTTCCATGCTCTCTCCTAATGTGCCACCTTCCTCATATTACTACAGATTCTGAAATTTATTCTTATTACAGCCTTTATCTCATTTCTCATCTTCTCTGCATATTACCATTAAACACCAATAGTCTAACCCCACTGTATTTTTAAGATTTTTATGTGGCCCTTTATGAAATGGTGACTATACTAAGTAATTTTACCTTTGTAAGGAATTTAATTTTATTGACGTGAAGGTGAATTAAAAGGAAAAGACACAGGGGTTATTATCAGGTCATTGTGGGACATACATAAAAGAAAAGATTTACATACATTCTTTTATTCATTCATTTTACTATTATTTCTTATACACCAACTATATGTTATAAACTGTTTTGGGAACTGAAGAACTATTAGTGAGGAAAAGAGACAAAACATTTGCATTGTATTAGTTTGCATTCTAGTGAAAGTGTCCAGATAAAAAAGTAATCCAAATAAATACCTACCTATCTACCTATATAGTCATGTGCTTACATAGCTCAGTCCAGTTCAGTCACTCAGTCGTGTCTGACTCTTTGCAACAACGTGAACCGCAGCACAGAGGCCTCCCTGTCCATCACCAACTCCCAGAGTCCACCTAAAGTCATGTTAATTGAGTTGGTGATGCCATCCAACCATCTCATCCTCTGTCAGCCCCTTCTCCTCCTTCCCTCAAACTTTCCCAGAATCAGGGTCTTTTTCAATGAGTCAGCTCTTCCCATCAGGTGGCCAAAGTATTGGAGTTTCAGCTTCAACATCAGTAGTTCCAATGAACAGTCAGGACTGATCTCCTTTAGCATGGACTGACTGGATCTCCTTGCAGTCCAAGGGACTCTCAAGAGTCTTCTCCAACACCACAGTTCAAAAGCATCAATTCTTCAGCACTCCAGCTTTCTCTATACTCCAAATCTCACATCCATTCATGACCAATTGTAAAACCATAGCCTTGACTAGACAGACCTTTGTTGGCCAAGTAATGTCTCTGCTTTTTAATATGCTATCAAGATTGGTCATAACTTTCCTTCCAAGGAGTAAGCATCTTTTAATTTCATGGCTGCAATCACCATATGCAGTGATTTGGGAGCCCCCAAAATAAAGTCAGCCATTGTTTCCACTGTAACATTATCTATTTGCCATGAAGTGATGGGACCAGATGCCATCTTCTTCATTTTCTGAATGTTGAGCTTTAAGTCAACTTTTTCCCTTTCCTCTTTCACTTTCATCAAGAGGCTCTTTAGTTCTTAGTTCTTCTTCACTTTGTGTCATCTGCATATCTGAGGTTATTGATATTTCTCCCAGCAATCTTGATTCCAGCTTGTACTTCCTCCAGTCCAGCATTTCTCATGCTGTACTCTGCATATAAGTTAAATAAGCAGGGTGACAATATACAGCCTTGACGTACTCCTTTTCCTATTTGGAACCAGTCTGTTGTTCCATGTCCAGTTCTAACTGTTGCTTCCTGACCTGCATACAGATATCTCAAGAGACAGGTCAGGTGGTCTGGTATTCCCATCTCTTTCAGAATTTTCCACAGTTTATTGTGATCCACACAGTCAAAGGCTCTGGCATAGTCAATAAAGCAGAAATAGATGTATTTCTGGAACTCTCTTGCTTTTTCAATGATCCAGTGGATGTTGGCAATTTGATCTCTGGTCCCTCTGCCTTTTCTAAACCTAGCTTGAACATCTGGAAGTTCACGGTTCACGTATTGTTGAAGCCTGGCTTGGAGAATTTTGACCATTATTTTACTAGCGTGTGAGATGAGTGCAATTGTGTGGTACTTTGAGCATTCTTTTGCATTGCCTTTCTTTGGGATTGGAATGAAAACTGACCTTTTCCAGTCCTGTGGCCACTGCTGAGTTTTCCAAACTTGCTGGCATATTGAGTGCAGCACTTTCCCAGCTTCATCTTTCAGGATTTGAAATAGCTCAACTGGAATTCCATCACCTCCATTAACTTTGTTCGTAGTGATGCTTTCTAAGGCCCATTTGACTTCACATTCCAGGTGTCTGGCTCTAGGTGAGTGATCATGCCATCGTGTATATTTGGATCATGAAGATCCTTTTTGTACACTTCTTCTGTGTATTCTTGCCATCTCTTCTTAATAGCTTCTGTTAGGTCCCTACCATTTCTGTCCTTTATTGCGGCAATCTTTGCATAAAATGTTCCCTTGCTATCTCTAATTTTCTTGAAGAGGTCTCTAGTCTTTCTCACTCTATTGTTGTCATCTATTTCTTTGCATTGATTGCTGATGAAGGCTTTCTTTTTTTTTCAATAGGAGTAGTGTCAAAAGCTTTGCGGTCACTATTTTATTTTAAATAGTTTTTATTGGAGTATAGTTGATGTACAATGTTGTGTTAATGAAGGCTTTCTTATCTCTCCTTGCTATTCTTTGAAACTCTGCATTCAAATTGGTATATATTTCCTTTTCCCCTTTGCTTTTTTCTTCCCTTCTTTTCACATAGTTACATAAATATGTAGTTACATAAATACAAAAAATACACACACTTAAATATTTTTATTTTATTTCAATGGAATAAGTGCTGTGAAAAAGCTGAAAAGGGTAAGGGCTATTAATATGCCAACAATAGCAGTAATGAATATAAATGAATTATTTTTAGAAATATCATTTAGAAGATGATATATTAACTTATGCTAATGAGGTGTCACAAATAGAAAAGTTTATTACAAAGCTTAGGAGTTATGGAAGGTTTTAACGTAAGGGTTGATTAGATTTTCCTGGGACTATTATTATATTTTATTTCATTTTTATTTTAGAATATGTCAAGCTCTGTACAGCAGTTGAATCACTAACCTAAGATTATGATAACAATTCCAATAGTGTATCTAAAAAGGTAGCTTCAAAAATAGTATTTATATATTTCTAAAAGAAAAAAATAATTTACAGAATACTTATGTTCTCAATAGTCACTGTTGCTAAAGTAAGTAAATATCATTATGCTGATTAGGTAATAATGATTGTATAGTTGATAATTTGAAAAGTGATCAAAGGACAATTCCATCATGGTTTGAGGAGTCTCTTTATCCTTATTGCACCTATTGCTTTCAAAAACATACTGATGGAAATATTTATGTTCAATATTGAGTTTTTACATGTTCTTCCATATCTTTAATAAGAAGAGTAAGAATCTAGGAATACATCTTAAGAGTTCATTTAAGTACATGATTTATTATACAAATATTGACTGAACTTTCCATAAATTTGTGACATTGGAACTCTTTTCATGTAAAGAAGAAAGTGTTATTTCTCAATTAATTCCATTTTAATATTCAGAGCTTTAAAAAAATTAATAGCAAAAGCTTTTCCCTAAATTACAGAGTCATGCTTTGGTGTAGATCAAATTAAAAGATCATTTGGTCATTCATGTATATTTATAGATAGAATGAAAATCTTTTCCACATATAAAATAAGCATATGCAGAAATAATTATGTTTCCAGGGCCCACTTAAAAGTTAATTTAAAATTTTTATCTTATTTCTGTAATTCCTTATTGTAAATTGCCTAGATAATTTTCTCTCTTTACCTTTTTTACCACCTGTGTATAAATTATAATTGTTTCAGGTATGCAAGGCAAATTCATTGTTTAATTCCCAAAATTAGACTGTGCTAAATTTTTAAAATATTTTCTTAATCTAAATATTATCTACTCATAACAAAATACAGCACTTAAGAATAGAGTTATATTTAACAAAGTATACATAGGGATGTAAACTACATTAAAATCTGTAAAATTTCATTTGCCTCAAAAGTTTTGGGGACTCTTTAGAGTCAATCCCCAAGCCCTGGCCCTTAGCAACTACTATTCTTATTTATATTCCTATAGTTTTATCTTTTCTAGAATGCCATATAAGTGGACAAATAGAGTATATAGTCTTAGTGTCTGGGTTTTCTAATTTGAATATGGTTTTAGGTTGATCCATGTTGTTGCATGTACCTTCAGCCACTGATTATTATTGCTAAATTCTACATCAGTATTCTATGACACTTGTTATTGCAGAATACAATTTTGTTTAGCCACATTTTGTTTATCCATTTACCTTTTTAAGGACATTTAGCTTCTTTATATGTTTAATATTTTATTAATAATGCTACTATAAATATTTTGTGGATATGTTTTAATTTATGTAAATACCTAAGAGCAGAACTGCATGACGTAAATGTAAACAGCTAGCTTTCTGAAAGACCAAGGAGAAAACTTGGATTTGTAGTGTTTGCTGATTGCCGCAGTGTAAATATTTTTATCACAAATGATTTCACACTACAAATATTACACCCTGAAGGCAGAGTCAAGAACAGATATGCACAGAAAGCTCTTGTGAGGCCAATGTGAGCAAGCCTAGAATGCACATCACAGAACTGCTAGTTTAAGGAGAAACTGCACATTAAGCTATAAGAAACTGTCAAATTGTTTGCTAAAGTACTTCTCTGTTTTATAAATATTTTCACCAGCAATATTGGAGAATCCCACTAACACTTGATAATATATATATATATTTTAATTTTACCCATTGTATAGTGGCATTACACTGTGATTTCAGTTTGTCTTTTTTTTCTTAATTTTAAATTGAAGGATAATTACAATATTGTGTTGTTTCTGCCATATATCAATATGGATCAGTCATAGGTATATATATATCTGCCCCCTCTCTCTTGAGTCTCCTTCCCACCTCCCATCCCATCCACATCTTTAGGCTGTCACAGAGCCCCAGTTTGAGTTTCCTGAGTAATACAGCAAATTCCCACTGGCTATTTATTTTTGATTGAAGGCTAATTACTTTACAATAGTGTGGTGGTTTTTGCCATACATTGACATGAAACAGCCACGGGTATACATGTGTCCCCAAGTCCCCAATCCCCATCCCACACCTCTGGGTTGTCCCAGTGCACCAGCCCTGAGCACCCTGTCTCATTCATCAAACCTGGACTGGCGATCAACTTCACATATGGTAATAAACATTTTTGAATGCTATTTTCTCAATTCATCCCACCCTCACCTTCCCCCCACCCGAGTCTAAAAGTCTCTTCTTTACATCTGTGTCTCTTTTGCTGTCTTGCATATAGGGTCATTGTTACCATCTTTCCAAATTCCATATATATATGTTAATATACTGTATTGTTTTTCTTTTTTTTTTTTTTTTTCCTTCCCATTATGTTGCCCTCTGTGCTTCCAAGGTGTATTGTTTTTCTTTCTGACTTACTTCACTCTGTATAATAGGCTCTGGTTTCATCCCCCTCATTAGAATGGACTCAGATGTGTTATTTTTAATAGCTGAGTAATATTCCATGGTGCATATGTACCACAACTTTCTTATCAATTAATCTGCTAATGGACATCTAGGTTGCTTCCATGTCCTAGATATTGTGAACAATGCTGTGATGAGCATTGGGGTATACGTGTCTCTTTCAATTCTGGTTTCCTTGGTGTGTGTGCCCAGCAATGGGATTGCTGGGTCATACGGCAGTTCTATTTCTGGTGTTTAAAGGAATCTTCACCCTGTTCTCTACAGTGGCCCTATTAGTTTGCATTCCCACAGACAGTGTAAGAGGGTTCCCTTTTCTCCACACCCTCTCCAGCATTTATTGTTTGTAGACTTTTTGATGGCAGCCATTCTGACCAGTGTAAGATGGTACTTCATTGTGGTTTTGATTTGCATCTCTCTGATAATGTGTGATGCTGAGCATCTTTTCATGTGTTTGTTAGCCATCTGTATGTCTTCTTTGAAGAAATGTCTGTTTAGTTCTCTGGCCCATTTTTTGATTGGGTCATTTATTTTTCTGGTATTGAGTTGCATGAACTTTTTGTATACTTTGGAAGTTTATTCTTTGTCAGTTGTTTTGTTTGCTACTATTTTCTCCCATTCGGAAGGCTGTCTTTTCACCTTGCTTATAGTTTCCTTTGTTGTACAAAAGCTTTTGTTTAATTAGGTGCCATTTGTTTATTTTTGCTTTTATTTCCATTACTCTGGGAGTTGGGTCATAGAGGATCTTACTGGGATTTATGTCAGAGAGTGTTCTAACTAGTTTTCCTCTAGGAGTTTTACAGTTTCTGGTCTTACATTTAAATCTGCAATCCATTTTGAGTTTATTTTTGTGTATGGATTTAGAAAGTGTTCTAGTTTCATTCATTTACAGGTGGCTGACCAGTTTTCCCAGCACCACTTGTTATAGAGATTGTCATTTTTCCATTGTATATTTTTGCTCCCTTGTCAAACATAAAGTGTCCATAGATGTGTAGATTCATCTCTGGGCTATTTTGTTCCACTGATCTATATTTTGGACTGTACTGTCTTGATGACTGTAGCTTTGTAGTATAGTCCGATGTAAGGCAGGTTGATTCCTCCAGTTCCAGTCTTCTTCCTCAAGATTGCTTTGGCTATTATAGGTTTTTTTGTGTTTCCAATCAAATTGTGAAATTATTTTTTCTAGTTCTGTGAAAAATAGCATTGGTAGCTTGATAGGGATTGTACTGAATCTAGAGATTGCTTTGGGTGGTATACACATTTACACTATATTGATTCTTCCAATCCAGGAACATGGTATATTTGTCCATCTATTTGTGTCATCTTTAATTTCTTTCATCAGTGTTTTATAGCTTTCTATATATAGGTCTTTTGTTTCTTTAGGTAAATTTATTCCTAAGTATTTTATTCTTTTCATTGCAATGGTGAATGGGATTGTTTCCTTAAATTTTCTTTCTGTTTTCTCATCGTTAATGTATAGGAATGCGAGGAATTTTGCTGTATTAATTCTATATCCTAAAACGTTATTATATTCATTGATTAGCTCTAATAATTTTCTGTTGGTGTCTTTTGGGTTTTCTATTTAGAGGATCATGTCATCTGCAAACAGTGAATGTTTTACTTCTTTTTTTTCCAATCTGGATTCCTTTTATTTCTTTTTCTTCTCTGATTGTTGTGGCTAAAACTTCCAAAACTATGTTCAATAGTAGTGGTGAGGGTGGGCACCCTTGTCTTGTTTCTGACTTTAGAGGAAATGCTTTCAATTTTTCATCACTGAGGACAATGTTTGCTGTGGGTTTATCATAAATGGCTTATCATGTTTAGGTATGTTCCTTCTATGCCTGCTTTCTGGAGAGTTTTTATCATAAATTGGTGTTGACTTTTGTCAAAGGCTTTCTCTGCAACTATTGAGATAATTATATGGTTTTATCTCTCAATTGGTTAACATGGTGTATCACACTGATTGATTTGCAAATATTGAAGAATCCTTGCATCCCTGCAATAAAGCCTACTTGGTCATGACATATGATCTTTTTAATATGTTGTAGGATTCTGTTTTATTTTACATTTATTTTACATTGTTAGTAGTTTGTCTTTCAGTTCAGTTCAGTTCAGTTCAGTCGCTCAGTCATGTCCAACTCTTTGCAACCCCATGAATTGCAGCATGCAGTCTTTTCCAACACCACAGTTCAAAAGCATCAATTCTTTGGCACTCAGCTTTCTTCACAGTCCAATTCTCACATCCATACATGTCTTTACTTGATGACTAACAATGGTGAGCATCTTTTCATATGCCTATTAACCATTTGATATAATGGAGAAGACTCTTGAGAGTCCCTTGGACTGCAAGAAGATCCAACCAGTCCATTCTGAAGGAGATCAACCCTGGGATTTCTTTGGAAGGAATGATGCTAAAGCTGAAACTCCAGTACTTTGGCCACCTCATGAGAAGAGTTGATTCATTGGAAAAGACTTTGATGCTAGGAGGGATTGTGGGCAGGAGGAGAAAGGGAGGACAGAGGATGAGATGGCTGGATGGCATCACTGACACGATGGACGTGAATCTGAGTGAACTCCGGGAGTTGGTGATGGACAGCGAAGCCTCGCGTGCTGCGATTCATGGGGTTGCAAAGAGTCGGACACGACTGAGCAACTGAACTGAACTGTACATTCATAATTTTGCTCATTTTAATTAAAATAGTTTGCATTTATTATGAGTTATAAGAATTCTCATAGAGGAGTTCTAAACCCTAAACTTCAGCACTAACCTAAATCTAATCAATATATAGCCTTGGCATAGAATCTCAGCTGATCTGTCTTGACTGACTGATCCCCTAGCCTTCTGCAGACCTGTGAATGAAATATACTTGTTTTGTAATCGTGATATATGAAGTTGTTTATTTTATAGGCTACTTTTGCAGCAACAAATTTATAAAGAAGATTTAGCATCAAGAAATGAGATACTTCAATAAACAAATATTAGCTTTGTAACTGGGTAGGAAGTATAAGGAAACTGTTATGAGAAAGTGCTGAATGGTTACTTGTATTTGGTGGCTATTTTTTGGTGCCACTACATATGACAGTAGTGAAACTTTTAGTTAAAATATTTCCTGTGACAATTTGGAAGGAATAAAAATGTATTTAATAAACTTGAGCCAATGGACAAGTAAGTTTTGAGGCCAAATACTGGATGAAGTTTGACTTTTATTATCTGATGTGTAAAGTATTATAAGAAAAAAAATGAGTTCTATCTGCAAATTAATCAGTGTAAAATAGAAAGTTTATTAGTTTCTGAAATTCTAGCATTAAGAATATTGAAATGCTTCTCATCAAATTAAACTTGTCATGAACACAGCTTTGGGACAAAGATGAAATTCAATGTACTGCTATTAAAAGAAAGCCTCAGAGCAAAAACCAAGTAATGCTTTAACTTTATTGTTAAAACCTCTCAAAGAATTATTTCACTAACTAGTCAATTCTTTAAGTTATTCAAAGAGATTCTAGAAGAACTGAGAGCCTATATGCCCAATGTACCTGTAATTACATACAGAAAGGTTGGAGGAGAGTGGAGAGACAGAGAGATTGTAGAAGAAAATTGCACTTGTGGTTTTTGACACAGAGTAAACAGAAATCAAATTTATTGGAATACCACATAATAATGAGATAGCTGAACTGCATAAGTGTTACAGCTTAGACTAAAAGAGACTATAATTATTTCAGATGTAAAAAACAAAACAAGGGAAACAAAAAAGGCATTTTGTAAGAGGAAAAGCTCTTGTTATTTGAGGTCTTGAACAGAGTAAATACAAAAGTATCTATACAGTAATGAAGTTCAGGATTAATTTAGCAAAGTTGGATAATTAGTTATTAATTTATTTCCATATATGTATAAGAAATATAAAACATATAAAATACTATATATAATAATATCAAAAACATTATATTCTTCTGAATAAGTATGGCAAGCAAGCATAAGATGTTATACTTAAAAACTACAAAATATTGAGAAAAATTAGAGAACAATTAAATAAATGAAAGACAATACCAATCTATAAATTGGAAGATTTAGTGATATGATATCAACACTCGCAAAATGGATCTTCAGATACAAAGCCATTCTAATCTAGATCTCAGCATATTTTCTTCATTGACATTAACAAACAAATTTAAAATGTATGTGGAAATATTAAAGGCAAAAAATTGTCAAGGCAGTCTTTAGGAAGGACAACAAAGTTGAAGAACTCATACTGCCAAATATCAAACCTACCATAAATAAAACCACACTGTAGAGACAAGTTGTAGAACTAGCAATTTCATTCCTTGGTGTGTGCCAAGAAAAAGCACAGTTTCTATCAAAAATATCATATCAAAACTAATAGTGACACTATTAAAAGCAAAAAATATCCACTATTAACAATAGAACAGAAAATAGAAAAGAAATAGAAAGGAAAAGCTGTATTCACAAAATGGAATGCTATGCAGCAACAGAAAAAAATACATTATAACTATATAAAACAATATGGATGAATCTCACAAACATAATGTTGAGTAAAAGAAACACGATGGAAAAGACTACCTTATTGTTGATTCCACTTTGGTACACTTTTACAGCCCATAACACTGTTAGAAACTAGACTAGTGATTTCTTTTTGGAGATGGGGTTGGTGGTCATGTTAAGGAGGGGACACAAGAGGTGAATGGAGTAGCTCACATTCTTGTTCTTAATCTCAATGGTGGCTAAATAGTTCTTTTCTCTTTTTAAAAATTTGCTAATTTGAATATTTATGAGATGTGCACTTTATGGTCAATAAAGAAATTACAAAATAGCACATTTGGGAATAGATTTAGGCAGAGATTTGTTGAGTAAAGTTAATAGAAGTGTTTATATTCCCATAGAAAAAGTCCAAAAATAGTGCTTCTGAGCTATCTAGAGGAGGAGGAAGAGGAGGCGTGTTAGTTGCTCAGTTGTGTCTGACTCTTTGAGATCCCATGAACTATAGCCCACCAGCCAGGTTCTCTGTCCATGGAATTCTCCAGGCAAGAATACTGGAGTGGGTTGCCATTCCCTTCTCTAGAGAACCCAGGGGTCCAACCTGGGTCTTTGCATTACAGGTAGATTTTTATCCATCTAAGCCACCAGGGAAGCCTGAGATATCTAGAACTGCACTTTAAATGGGACATCACTCATGGATTCATTATTTTCCTAGTAGAATATTTTTCCCATTGTCTTCTAAAAAGATACCTTCAACTAATGTTCACCATATGTATTGAATTTAGGTAAATGCTTCTATTATTTCATAACCTAATAAGCCTAATGGAACCAATAATTAATAATAAGAAATTGAACAAATAGAAAAGATAACACAGAATCAAATTCTTCATTTCAGTGTCTTGCCATGAAAAACTATATTGCCAAATCACAAATAATTGTTTCATTGTATATGATAAATATGTTCAAAATACCTGTTAGTAATCTATAATATCATTTTAAATTACAGCAGTAAGCTTCTACATAATGAGATTATTAAAGGATTTTAATTGCTTGGGTTAGCAGAAGGTGCGAATGTTATATATAGTTCTTCAGAAAGGCATAGATATGTAAAAGGACTCTCAAAGACCTCTGTCAGCTCTATGAATCTATAATATGATGCTTTGTTATGAAAAATACTGGTGACAAATTATTTCTAGCAAACCACCATGCATAAATATAAGTGTTGACTCTTAAGTAGCAAAACTGATTATTTTGTTACTTCTATATTTTTCTGAATGTCATTTTTTATTTTCTAAAAAAGTCATATTGTAGCATCCTAACTTTATCCTACATATTTGCTACTGAATCAACAAGTAATTTTGTAAATATCAGATATTTAATTGTCAAAACATATCTACACATATCTTTATCTACATTTGGGTATGTATATGTGTCAGAGTAAAATAATCTGTTAATCATAAATAGTGATAGGGATAAGATGTTCAGTTGTTTGTAACATGACATTTTAGTGAGAAATTATCTAGTTTGAAATCTTTTCTATAAGCACCAAATGGATAAACAGACATAGAACAGAAAAAGAATTAAAAATAATGTTTTGATTATCTCTTGCTATGTTATAAACTATCCCAATGCTCAGTTGCTTAACACAACCATTTTAGTTGTTTGCTCATGATTATGCAAATTTTTCAGGGTTACATGGAGATATCCTATCTTTCCTCTATTTGGCAGTAATAGGGATGCCTCAGGTAGAACTGGAAAATCCACCCACAAAATGAATTCACTCATATAGTTGGCAAACTGGTTCTGAGGATGGGTGACACCTCACCTGGGATTTGGATCTGGGTTTCAATCCTTTTGTAAAAGGACTATCAATTTGGGTAAATAAGTTTTCATAGCACAGTGTTCCTAGGTAACATATTTATTATTAATATATGTTGGCTGCTTTCCCCCAGCAAACAAAAACAGAAGCTCACAGATCTTCTTTCTTAAGACTTAATTTAATAGCACCAGTATTTCTGGTAGTATTTCCTGTTAATTAAATCATTGAGCAAGGCCGTAATCAAGGGGATAGTTTACACCATTGTGTGTAGACCCAGGAGCATGTCTCCTGGAGGTCAACAAACCAGCATTTTGCTGTAGGTTGAGATACAGCCCTTAATGATTCATGTCTCATTTACCTTCTTTTCAGTATCACCAAAGCACCAACCCATTATGGCATCAGCTCAGAAATGAAGCCTTTGATTTTGTCATCTAGATCAGGTCTAGTATACAAATGAAGCTAGTCAGGTACAAATTCTCTTGTTCTAATGACCAGTAAATCTAAGAGGCAAATAAATGCTTTTAAGAAGCCCAAAAACATAGTGCAAAGACAATGACAAAGACAACAAAATAGCTATTTTCACACAAAATGGCAGATAATAAGAGGTATATAGCAGTTATTGCTCCATTATGATTCTGAAAAGCAGCCAGTCAACCATATTTTTTTAATTCAGAACAAATTCTGTTGCAAGGGAATTGTTTTTCAAGGTTCCCAGGTCTAACCTCGGAATGATCCTTCATTTTCCGAAAGAAATGACCCATGTTTCCGGGTGAATAGCTTTCTTAACCTGTTTTTGTTTTGTTTTTGCCTATAGAAGTGCTGAAAAAACTCTAAGTGATCTTAGGTATGCAATGCATTTATAAACCCAGAGATAAATCCACACATGTATGGACACCTTATCTTTGATAAAGGAGGCAAGAATATACAATGGATTAAAGACAATCTCTTTAACAAGTGGTGCTGGGAAAACTGGTCAACCACTTGCAAAAGAATGAAACTAGAACACTTTCTAACACCATAGACAAAAATAAACTCAAAATGGATTAAGGATCTAAACATAAGACCAGAAACTATAAAACTCCTAGAGGAGAACATAGGCAAAACACTTCTGACATACATCACAACAGGATCCTCTATGACCCACCTCCCAGAATATTGAAAATAAAAGCAAAAATAAACAAATGGGACCTAATTAAAATTAAAAGCTTCTGCACAACAAAGGAAACTATAAGTAAGCTGAAAAGACAGCCTTCAGAATGGGAGAAAATAATAGCAAACAAAACAACTGACAAACAACTAATCTCAAAAATATACAACCAACTCCTGCAGCTCAATTCCAGAAAAATAAATGACCCAATCAAAAAATGGGGCAAAGAACTAAATAGACATTTCTCCAAAGAAGACATACAGATGGCTAACACACACATGAAAAGATGCTCAACATCACTCATTATCAGAGAAATGCAAATCAAAACCACAATGAGGTACCATTTCACGCCAGTCAGAATGGCTGCGATCCAAAAGTCTACAAGCAATAAATGCTGGAGAGGGTGTGGAGAAAAGGGAACCCTCTTACACTGTTGGTGGGAATGCAAACTAGTACAGCCACTATGGAGAACAGTGTGGAGATTCCTTAAAAACCTGGAAATAGAACTGCCTTATGACCCGGCAATCCCATTGCTGGACATACACACCAAGGAAACCAGAATTGAAAGAGACATGTGTGCCCCAATGTTCATCACAGCACTGTTTATAATAGCCAGGACATGGAAGCAACCTAGATGTCCATCAGCAGATGAATGGATAAGAAAGCTGTGGTACATATACACAATGGAGTATCACTCAGCCATTAAAAAGAATACATTTGAATCAGTTCTAATGAGGTGGATGAAACTGGAGCCTATTATACAGAGTGAAGCAAGCCAGAAAGAAAAACACCAATACAGTATACTAACACATATATATGGAATTTAGAAAGATGGTAACGATAACCCTGTATGCGAGATGACAAAAGAGACACAGATGTATAGAACAGTCTTTTGGACTCTGTGGGAGAGGGAGAGGGTGGGATGATTTGGAAGAATGGCATTGAAACATGTATAATATCATATATGAAACTAATTGCCAGTCCAGGTTCGATGCATGATACTGGATGCTTGGGCTGGTGCACTGAGATGACCCAGAGGGATGGTACTGGGAGGGAGGAGGGAGGGGGGTTCAGGATGGGGAACACGTGTATACCTGTGGTGGATTCATGTTGATGTATGGCAAAACCAATACAATATTGTAAAGTTATTAACCTCCAATTAAAATAAGTAAATTTATATTTTTTTAAAAAATGGAAAAAAAAAAGTATGATCCATGAGGAGAAAAAATAATGAGTTGGACTTAATTAAAATTAAAATTTCTGCACTATGACAAACAGTGTTAATAACATGAAAGACAAGCCACAGAATGAGAGAAAATATTTGGAAAACATGTTAAAGAACTTATAAGCAAAATAAATATTTTTTTAAAAATGGAACGCTCAAAAATAAGAAAACAACCAACTTAGAAAATGGGCAAATTTCCAGAACAAAGAAAATGGATGAAAGTATATAGTGGACTGCTTCACCAAACAAGATGTACAGGCAATAAATAGTCATATAAAAAGATGCTTAAATATTTCACTATTAGGAAATTGCAAATTAGAACAATAGAGAGATTCCACTATACTCCTAAGAGAATGGCTAAAAGTGAGAAAAAAAAAAAAAAAAACCTGACAAAGCAATTTCAGGTGAGGATACAGAACAAACTGGTCAGAATAATATAGGAATATTATGAACAATCTTATGCAAATCAAAAAAATTAAACAAAATAGATCAGTTCCTTAAAGAAAATGAACGAATAATCTTATACAGATGAAACACAGCATCAGAAAGAAAACCTTGTAAGAACTTTCCTCATATGTATGCAAACATCAACTTGAAGATCATTAGTTTAAATGTACAATCTAAAATAATAAAACTTCTAGAATGAAACACAGGAAAAAGATGTCTAACCCTGAGAAAGGCAAAAAATTGTTAATAGAAAGTGGTATACACAGAACACAAGTCCTCTATGTTCCAGATATATGGCTGAAAAGTTGAAAGTATAGTAGCACCCTCTTCTAAGACTCCCACTGGATGCCTGAAACCACACTGTACCAAACCCTATACATACTGTTTTTCCTATATAAATATACCTATACATTTTCTGTATACACAGTAAAGTTTAATGTACAAATTAGGCACAGTATGAGATCAGGGCTTTCCTGGTGGCTTAGATGGTAAAGGATCTGCCTACAATGCGGGAGACCTGGGTTCCATCTCCGAGCTGGGAAGAACCCCTAGAGATGGGACTGGCACCCCACTCCAGTATTCTTGCCTGGAGAATTTTATGGACAGAGCAGTCTGGCGGGCTATAGCCCATGGGGTCACAAAGAGTCGGGCACGACTGGCTAACACACACACACACACACACACACACACACACACACACACACACACAC